>NW_027185876.1:11476302-11481743 GCF_028583685.1 Petaurus breviceps papuanus | reverse complement strand
TCTCTCTCTCTCTCTCTCTCTCTCTCTCTCTCTCTCTCTCTCTCTCTGTCTCTCTCTCACACACACACACACATTCTTTTTATTTTAACTGAACCTGCCATTTTAAAAATGTAGAAAGTTTTCAATAAGGCAGCTCCTTTTACCAATAAAGGTAAACAACTTCTCTACAATTTATAGTCTTAGATGCACAGTTCTCAAAACTGGGTGATACTGCCCCCTAGGAGGTGCTCAAATGATGGGGGGTGGGCAATAGTAGCCTTGGGTACAATGGGGAGCATTGAATAAAAATAAGGGAGCTTTGGAAATGTAAGTAAAGAGAAGAGAAGAAAATTTTGCTTGAAAAACTATTTCATACATGTTTCATCTGTTGTATAACAAGAGGTAAAATCTAGTGATTACATCATTTTCCAAATAAACAGACAAAATGCAAGTTATAACCCATCAGTGATCAAATCTGCTGACAAGTCTTAACAAGCAAGTTCTGGCAAGCATATTTTTGGGAAGTCCAGCATGCATTGGCAGGAATATGTAAGTGTAATGATTTCTTTACAATATAATACTAAATGGTTATATGATACAATATTGCATCATCAAAATTTCAACATAGGAAAGAAACTCACATATTTACCATAAATTATTAAATTTAAGATGTGTCATTTTAAAATGCATATATATTATATTTTTAAATGACACAAATTTTAAAAAAAACATTAAAGGATAAGTTTGTAAGGAGGGTTTTGTTATTCTTCATAGAGTTTAGTATTCTAGGCTCCATAGCCATAGCAATTTCTAGTTTTGAGGTGTTAGATAGTATATTTAAGGCTTATGACTTGTAAACATCTCGACCATGATTGTGCAGTTAAATATGGGGGTGACATAATGTGATTTTTACTACATTTGTGATGAATGATGATATTGCTAAAGTTAACCTGTGAGGTAATGTTGGCAAGATGCTTTCTTTGTCTTGTGCTATAAAGCAAGTAGACACCGGTCAGTGAGTGTGGGACCCATAGGGAATATGACAGTGTAATGCTGTGTTTGCCTCAATTGGCCCCCATTGAGACTGGAGGGGATTTAGGAGAGTGTGCAAACTAGAATGCTGTACTTATCTTTATTGACCCATGTTGATGTAGGGGTAGTTGATCCCCCTTCTCTATGGCCCCTTCAACAAGGGCAATTAGTGAATGTTGTAGGAAGTGGTGCTCCCATTTTCAACAAACTCCCATTGAGAAGAATAGAATAATAAAAAGTAAATAAGATTAGTAAACCCTCCAAAGCTGTCTTCCTATCCGTCCTATCTGACCAGATCAAGAGTGAACCTGTTAGAGCCTGGAGTCCCCAAACTTGTAAAACAGGGTTGAAAGGAAGTAAATTTCCAGAAAAGCACAGTAAATTTTTTAAAGGGGGAAATAGGTCAAATAAGTCTGGGAACCTCTGTGTTAGAGGATAACCTGAGGGAATGTTCCCAGTGTCACATAACTTGTAATGGAGCCATAATATTAAGGCAGGTCCTCCTACTTAGGAGGTCACTTCTCTATCAACTATCCTTGATTGCCTCTCCATTTGCCTTGTATGTGTTATTCATTAGGTCTTATCTCCCCTACTCTTCTGAAACCTTCTTTAGGGCCTTCCTTATTTACCTTTGTATCCCCTTCAGTGTTTAGCACAGTCTCTCAGTGTAAAGCCAATCACAAACAGCTCTCTTGAGGACTGCTTCTGTGAATAACTTTAAGGTTCTCATCACATAGTATAGTGAACTCTCTATTCAGCAATAGACAAAAATAAAACATTCACAACTATATATATATATATATATAAACTTATTACTAAGGCAGCCACATATTCTTAAATAAAATACCATTCTGTAAGTCACAATCTCCATCAATATTGAGTACCCAAATGAAGTCCCCTTTCATCCTTAACTAGAGACTTGACTTCCAATCATCCTTAAGCCAATCAACCTTAAGGGGTAGTGGAAAGTACAAAGGCCATCTACTCCTAGGGCACAAATAAGTCACAATCTCATCAGTCAACACTGAGTACTCAAGTAAAAATCCTTTCTTCTTAACTCAAAACTCCATGGCTCCTCTTCCAAGATCCCAGCTCTTGCCTGGATTCACCTGACTGTTGCCTGGATTCACAAATAGGCAGCTGTTTGCTTCTATTTCAAACCTCAGTTTAGGATAGCTCTTCTCTTTGAAGTATCTGTTTCTGAGAAGACAAAGCTTAGCAGAGCTACAACAATATTTACTCACATTAGGCTTAACAGAGTTACAACAATATTCACACACATTGCTGGCACTATCATCTCAATTTGCTTTCTGTCTGAGAAATCAACCCAAATCAACAGATAGACTGCTTCTGTCTGACAAAGTAACACCAACACAGAACAACAGACAGAGGCTGACATCACAAACATCCTATCTCTCAGTTCTGCTTGATCCCAGCTTGTACTCCAGCTTTTATCTGCTCTACTTCTTCCTATTCTGCCCTTCCTGTTGCTTCCTTCCTGTTGTGCTCTTTCAACAAATTCCTCCCACCTGGGCTTCTATGTGATGATGTTAGGTCTATTGAGGACAAGGAAGTCTCCGAACTCCCTTAGGCCTGTTAAGGGCAACACAATTTTTACTGTTTCCAACAAAGACTTGATATAATCACAGGTGGGGCTCAAAGGCAATGGAGTAGCTGAAACAAGGTGTTAAGTACCATCTTACCTGTCATTACACTCACACACAGTAGGGACATATTAATGTAGAATGCTACATGTTTTGATGGTGCAAGTACAAAACTTGGTTAAATTCTTGGATGTTGAATTTAGTATCTGAGTAACCTCAGGGAAATCATTAACTCTATCAGGAATTCATTTGCTCATCTGTAAAGTGAGTATGTTTTTAGACAAAATGGGCTGGAAAGTCTCTTTCATGTTTAAACTGCCACTATCTGATTCTATGGATGGTGAATACTCTATAACATGGATGCAAAACACTCTATCTCATATAAACTCAAGTAAAATACAGGCTTTTAAACCTTAGTAAAAATTAACCAACCAACCAAAGCATTTGTGAAGTACATTCAACACTGATCAAAGTACTAGGGGTAAAAGAAAAAATCAGTCCCTTGACCTTAAGGAGCTTATTTTAAGGGTTGTATGGAGGACAGGGGAAGTTAACATGTAGGCATATATGAATATAAAAAGTACATACCAAAGAGATACTATTTTAATCTAGAGGAGAGAGGTACCAACAGCTGAGGGGGAGGAGGAAAGGAAAAACATCTGCAGAAGGTAATATTTAATTTGAGTCTTGAAGAAAAATGGAGCTGCAAAGCAGCAGAATTGGTGAAAGAATACATTCATGGCATGAGTGACTACTTGTTTAAAGATATGGAATTGGAAAATTGAGGTAAAAATTGAAATGGTCCTTGCTCACAAATTCATGGGCAGGAAAGATTACATTGCACATTTTAATCTATATCAGTGAAACAATATTTTTTCCTTTTATATTTGAATTCTACATGCATTGTAGAATATACTGTGAATAAGAAATGCTTTTTTTGTTTTTTTTTTCTAATCTCCAATATACACCTGCTAATGATAATATACAAGATCTAAACATGTATCATTGGATAAATTATAGATAAAACATTTCCTTAATGTAGATAAAAATCAGAAATGTCAAAATGACTTAGACAGGTAATCAACTATAATCTTAGAAAGTCAGGTGAGATTCTAGCAGAAAAACTAATAGAAAATTAAAATACAAAAGCATTTGCTGGTGATCTTTACCACATTCTGCTTTGATTTAAAACATAAAACTGCTATAAGAAACTGAGTATCTAGAATTTGAACATTCTGTTAGTGAAATCTAATGACTAACTTTAAATTGGATACATTAAGAAGGGATTAGTTTTCAGAAAAGAATATTCCTGTAGATATTTTAGGAATTTTTGATCAGAAGTGAATAGTCTGAAGTTTTGTAATAAAACTTTTAAGTGCCCCTGCACACTCCCTTTAGGAGTGAGAATTGTCTTCCTTTCACCCTAAAAACAAACAAAAAATTGCAAAGACTTAAGAAACACAAACACACAGAGAAAGACACACACAAATTATTTAGGCACAGAATTAATATCCTATTTGGAACTGGTCCCATCCCTAGTTTTTAGGCAGAAGCTGGATGACAACTTACCAGGGTATAGGAAATTTATGCTACAGCGGCATAGGTTTTGCTAGATGATTTCTGAGGTTCCATTTAGTTCAGAATTCATGATTAAGATAATATATTTTAATGATCATGCCTTAGCAAGTTGGATACCTATTGTGTTTTTTTTTCCATATCCCCTTGAGTTATGAGTTGATGCCCCATTGAAAGAAATGGAAATTATATGAAAGTCTCAAGCGAACTCACCAGTTACACATAATCATCAAATACCTCATGCCATGCTGGAACACCTGACTTTCATGAGGCACCTTACTACCATGGAAAAAGCTGTGTGAATATGGATTTAGAGAACCTGTGCTTTATTTCCTGATACTGCTGCTTTCTTGAGGTATAAAGTTGAGTAAGTCACATCATCTCTGAGCTTTCATTGCCTCAATGGTAAAATGAGAGGGGTGGAATTAGTTCATCTTTAAACCTAACCTTCCACCCTATTTTTTTTCTTTTTGAAAAAATTTCTCCAATTACATGTAAAAACAATTTAATTAATTTTTTAAAAAAATTTTGAGTACCAAATTCTATCCCCCTTTCCTTCCCCCTCCCTTTAATTAGAAGGGAAGCAATTTTATATTTGTTATACTCTTGCAGTCATGCAAAACATATTTCCATATCGTTGTGAAAGAAAACACAAACAAAAAATAAAGAAAAAATTTTAAAAGTATGTTTTGATCAGAATTCAGTTTACATTGCTTCTTTCTCTAGAGGTGGATAGCATTTTTTTTTAAAGCAATTGGGGTTAAGTAACTTGCTCAAGGTTACTCAGCCAGTTATTTTGTGTGGGTGTAAAGTATCTGAGGCTGGAACCAATCCTGGGTTCTCCCGACTCTGGAGCTGGCACTCTTACTCACTGTGCCACCTAGCCACCCCTAGGTGGATAGCATTTTTCATTGTTAGTCATTTGGAATTGTCTTGGATCATTGCATTGCTAAACATGGCAAAGTCATTCACAGTCAATTATGATACAATAGGTTGACTACTCTACCAGTGGTGCATTAGTTTCTTAATTGTCTACATCCACTTCAAAATTTGTTATTTTTATTTCCTGTCATATTAGCCAATCTGAAAGCTATGTCAATAGTACCTAGGATAGTTTTAATTTACATTTCTCTAATAGATAGTGATTTAGAACAGTTTATTTTCACATAATTATATATAGCTTTACTTACTTCATCCAAAAACTGTTCATATCCTTTTACCATTTATCACTTGGATAATGATTTAAAAAAA
>NW_027185876.1:11412611-11475902 GCF_028583685.1 Petaurus breviceps papuanus | reverse complement strand
CTCTCTCTCTCTCTCTCTCTCTCTCTCTCTTGCTCTCTCTCTCTCCTCTCTCGCTCTCTCTCTTGCTCTCTCTTGCTCTCACTCTCACTTTCTTGTACTCTGTGTCTCCCTCCTTCCCTCCCTTCCCCTCCTTTTTTCATCCTATCGATCAATTCAATCTACTCTCCCTTCTATGACCTTTTGCCCCTTTGTGTCTCCTTCCTCTTCTACTTTCCTGAAGGGTAAGATTTATTTCTATACTCAACTGAGTGTGCATATCGTTCCCTCTTTGAGCCAATCCCAATGAGAATAAGGTTCAAGCTCTCCCCAACCCCATTTCCCTCATCTTCCCATTTACTGTAAAAGCTCTTTTCTGCCTCTTTTGTGTATAATACACATGTTTAATCCTACATATTTCCCTTCTCCAATTGCATTACTATTTCTTGGCTTTGAATTTATTTTTGTGTTTGTAGGTATCATCCCATCATTTTCAACTCATATCTGTACCCTCTCTCTACATTCTTTCTAACTGCCATTTCCAGCTTTCTAAACTAATTCTTTTTCTAATAAAAAAAATTCTTAAGAATTATGAGTATCTTCTTCCTATGTAGGAATATAAAAAGTTTAACCTTATTGAATCTCTTATTATATCCCTTTCCAGTTTACTTTTTTATGCTTCTCTTGAGTCTTGCATTTGAAAGTAAAATTTTTTGAATATATTTAGCATTTTATTTTTCCCCAGTTACATGTGAAAACAATTTTTAACATTCATTTTTAAAACTTTGAGTTCCAAATTCTCTCCCTTTTCCTCCATGCTCACCCTACCCCTATTGAGAAGGCAAGCAATTCAATATAGGTTATACATGTGTAGTTATGCAAAACATTACCATGTTAGTCATGCTGTGAAAGAAAACATAGATAAAAAAAAATTTTAAAGCCTCAAGAAAAACAAAGAAAACAAAGAAAGGCATGCTTCAACCTATATTCAGACACCATCAGTTCTTTCTTTAGAGATAGACAATCTTTTTCATCATAAGTCCTTCAGAGTTGTCTTAGATCATTTTATTGCTGAGGATAGCTAAGTCATTCATAGCTGATCATCTTATAATATTGCTGTTACTTTGTATACAACACATTTCACATTTCAATTTGCATCAGCTCATATAAGTCTTTCCAGTTTTTTCTGAGAACATCCTGCTCATCATTTCTTATAGAACATTTCCATTCCATCACAATCACATAATACAATTTGTTCAGTCATTCCCCAGTTGACAGACATCCCCTCAATTTTCAATTCTTTGCCACCAAAAAAAGAGCTGCTATAAATATTTTTGTACATATGGGTCTTTTACTTTTGTTTTTAATGTCTTTCAGTATACTGATTAGTAGTGGTATTGCTAGGTTAAAGAGTATGCATGGTTTTATAATAGGTATGAGGTTTTTTTTTCAGAATTGTTTTAATATGCAATTCTCCAATTAAAATGAGTTAGAACATTTTTTCATATCATTATAGATAGTTCTGATTATTCATCTGAAACTGTTCACATATTTTGATCATTTATCAATTGGGGAATGATTCTTACTTTTATTAATTTGATTCAGTTCTCTATAGGTTTGAGAAATGAGTCCTTTATCAAAGAAATTTGCTTCAATTTCTTTTATATTTATTATTGCTAACCCTATTTCCATCCATCCTATCCCTTCACTTATTCTATTCTCTCTTTTCATTTTGTCCCTACTCAAAGGTGTTTTGTTTCTGACTCCCCAATCTGCCCTCCCTTCTATCATACCCTCCCCCTTGTCTTATCCCATTCCCCTCCTACTTTCTTGTGGAGTTAGGTTGATTTTTATACCCAATTGAGTGTGTATGTTATTCCCTCTGAGCCAATTCCGATGAGAATAAGGTTTGTTGATTCCCCTTCACCTGCCCCCTCTTTACCTGTACTGTAAAAGCTTTTTTAGGTTAGATTATTTACCCCTCTTCTGTCCCATCCCTTTCCCTTTCTCCAAGAAAATTTCTCTTACATCTTGATTTTAATGTTTTAGATATCATCATATTAAACTCACACCTCTGCCCTCTGTCTAAATATACACCTTCTAACTGTACTAATAATGAGAAAGTTCTTATGTCTTACAAGTATCATCTTCTCATGTAGGAATGCAAATGGTTTAACATTATTAAGTCCCTTTCTATTTCCCTTTTCTATTTCCCTTTCTATGATTCTCTTGAGCTTTGTATTTAAAAGTTAAATTTTCTTTTCACCTCTGGTCCTTTCCTTAAGAATTCTTGAAAGTCCTTGGTCTTGAATGTTAATTTTTTCCCCCTGAAGTATTATACTGAGTTTTGCTGGGTAGGTGATCCTTGGTTGGAATCCTAACTCTTTCGCCCTCTAGAATACCATATTCTAAACCCTCTGATTCTTTAATGTACAAGCTGCTAAATCTTGGGTTATCCTGACTGTGGCTCTACATACTTGAATTGTTTCTTTTTGTCTAGTTGCAATATTTTCTCTTTGATTTTGGAGTTCTGGAATATTACTATACTATTTCTGAAAGGGTTTTTTTTATATTATTTTGGGATCTCTTTCTGGAATTTATTAGTAGATTCTTTCAATTTCTATTTGACTCCCTGGTCCTAGAATGTGTGGTCAGTTTCCCCAATAATTTCTTGAAAGATGGTGTGTATTAGGCTCTTTTTATATCATGGCTTTCAGATAGTACAATAATTTTTAAATTATCTCTCTTAGATCTATTGTCCAGGTCAGTTCTTTTTCCAATGAGATATTTCACATTATCTTCTATTTTTTTTTCACTCTTTTGGTTTTGTTTGTTGTTTCTTGATTTCTCATAAAGTCAATGGCTTCCATTTGTTCAGTTCTAATTTTTAAGGAATTATTTTCTTCAGATAGCTTTTGGACCTCCTTTTCCATTTGACCAATTGTACTTTTTCAGGAGTTTTTATTTTTTTTTCCTGTAGTGAATTTTTGTGCCTCTTTTCCATTTGGCCAATTCAGGTTTTGAAGGCGTTCTCTTCTTCATTGGTGTTTTGTGCCTCTTTTACCTTTTATGTGCTTTAGTCTGATTTATAAAGTGTTGTTTTCTTCAGTTCTTTTTTGTTTCTCCTTTACCAAACTGTTGACTTTTTTTTCCCCTGGATTTCTTGCATCACTATCATTTTCTTTGCAATTATTCCTCTACTTCTCTTACTTAATTTTCAGACTCCTTTTTGAGATCTTCCATTGCCTCAGACCAATTCATTTTTTTCTTGGAGGCTTTGGATGTGGAAACTTTGACTTTGTTTTCTTCTTCTAAATTTGTGTTTTGGTCTTTCTTGTTATCATAGTAACTTCCTATGGTCAGAATTATTTTTTCTGTTTTTTGCTCATTTTCCCAGCCTCTTTCTTAACTTTTAACTCTTTCTTAAAGTAGGGTTCTGCTTCTGGGTTGAAGGGTATACTCTCCCCACTTCACTGTTGCCACAAACTCTGCTGTACTAGTGCTCCCCCTCAACCTTAGGACTGCCACGCAGGACTGTGCCCCAGATCTGAGTATGGGCAAAGCAACAGAGTTTTGCTTCAGTGCTAGCAAGGAGACCCCTGTAATATCCTTCTGATCAGTCGTCCCACCCCTCATCATCTGTGGTTTGAGAGTTCCAGAAGCAATTATTGCCACTGCTGATTTAGTGGCTCTCAAGGTTTTCTCCTGCTTTGCTGGGGCTGGGGCTGTGCTGGCATGGCCTTTGCTTGACTCTGTTCCACTCTCAATCAGGTGTGACAGACCTTTTGTACTGACCTTCTAAGTTGTCTCTGTCTGGAAGATTATTTCACCCCATTCTTTTGTGGTTTCTGCTGCTCCAGGACTTTTTTATGACCTTATTTAAAGTTGTTTAGAGGGGTTTGGGTGGGGAGCTTAGGCAAGTGACTGCTTTTTCTCCACCATCTTGGTTCAGCTAAAAGTCTAACTTTCTATTAACCTGTGGTCCTTTTTTGAAAATGCTTGAAAGTCTTATACATCATTGAATGTCCTTTATTTTTCCTCTAAAAAATTATACTCAGTTTTGCTTGGCAGGCAATTCTTGCTCATCACCCTACCATTTTTGTCTTCTGGAATATCACATGTCAAATCATTCTATCCATGAAGATAGAAGCTGCTAAATCCTGTAATATTCTGATTGCAGCTTCATTATATTTGAATTTTTTTCTGGGTCCTTGCTACATTTTTCTGTGACCTTGGAGTTTTGAAATTGGATTATAATATTCCTGGAAGTTTTCATTTTTGTATCTGTTTCAGGAGGTGATCAGTGGATTCTTTCCACTTCTATTTTAGCCTCTGTTTCTATAATATCAGGGCAGTTTTCCCCAATAATTTCTTGAAAGATGATATCTAGGCTTCTTTCAGGTAGTCCAATAATTATTAAAGAATTTCTTCTAGATCTCTTTTCCAGGTCAGTCATTTTTCCAATGAGGAATTTCACATTTTCTTCTTTTTTTATTCTTTGGATATTGTTTTATTTCTTCATGATATCTCATGGTGCCATTAACTTCCACTTTATTGAGCTTTTGTACCTCCTTTTCCATTTAAGTAATTCTGCTTTTTAATTAATTCTATTCTTCAGTGAATTTTTGTACATAGTTTTCCATGTAGTTAATGCTGCTTTTTATTGAGTTCTTCTCTTCTATGGATTTTTGTGTCTCTTTTATCATTTGATCTTTTCTGCTTTTTAGGGTGTTGTTTTCTTTAGGACTTTTTGTGCCTCCTTTACCTAGCTTGTAACTATTTTTTTTCATGATTTTTTGCATCAATCTCATTTATTTCCCTAGTTTTTCCTCTATCTTTTTTTTCTGACCCTTAAGATCTTTTTTGAGCTCTTCTAGGAATTCTTTTTTTTTTTTTTGGAAGGGGCGGATGAGGGTGGAGGAGCATGCTCATAGTTACATTTTTCTTTAATCCTTTGGATGTAGCAGTTTTTATTTTGCTGCCTTTTTTTCTGAGTTTGTATTTTGATCTTCCCTGTCACCACAGTAATGTTTTTTATGATCAGGTTCTTTTTTATGTTTGCTCATTTTTCTGGATTTTCAACTTCATATGTTAAAGTTTGGTTCTGCTTTTGGGGTGCAGGGGGAACTGTACCAAGCTTTATATTTTCTTGTGCAACTGTTTTCAAAGCTAGTTCTTAGGGGTGTATACATTTTTAATTCTTCTAACATGGTATGATATAAATAAAGATGCATTTACTACTCTTCTGGCCTATGTTCTGGTCTGTGAGTGACCACAAGCACTGTATTCCACCCTGGAACTATGACCAGGAACTGATTCCCCTTTGGACTCAAGTTCTTATATGCTAGTCTGTTTCCTCAGCCTGGGACTATAACATTGACTGTGATTGAGATCCTAGTATGGGCAGGGTAACAGAGTCCTACATCCAGTACTAGCAAAGGAACCCCTGTAATCTCTTCTTGACTAGTTTCTGGCACCCTTACCTTTTGTGGGGTGAGAGCTCCAGGAGAGCTATGGTTGCTGATGGTGATTCATTAGACCTCAAGATCAGCTGCTGGGTCACTAGTGTTCAACCTGCACTGGCACAACCAGTGATAAAGCATGTCCTATTCTCACCCCAATTTGATGGACTTTTCCTATCAACCTCCTATGTTTACTTGAGTTGGAAAAGTGTTTCACCCCCATCGATTTATAGGTTCTGCTGCTCCAGAAATTATTTTGATGCATTATTTAACATTGTTTGGAAAGGAATTTTGGAGATCTCAGGTAATTCCCTGGCTTTTTGCCTCCATCTTGCCTCCTCATCAAACTTTCCAAAGGTCACACTCATAGTAAGTAGCAGATTTTCAATCAGTATTCTTTCCTATAAATCACTATAGCAGACTGTCTTGAAATTGGAACATTAGTGGTGAAAACCTACTTCTAGGCAAGCTATGGAGTGCTTAGAAGCTGAGTGTATGAGTGCCTAAAAACAAACAAGTAAACAAAAAACAACCACAAGTGAAATAGCATTTTTGGTAAGATAGACCCTTTCAGGTATTACGTCAATAGAGATGTAATACAAAAAAGAGGTTCCTGTGCTTCCTGCTAGACAAGGAAAACTCAATATGTGTGTGTGTGTGTGTTAAAATAATTCCATTGTCATAGGAAAGTTCATCTAAGAACAGATGTCCTAAACCTGGAACTTAGAAGGAATAAATGACATCATTATTTCAGTATGATTGCTTTTACTTTGTAGTGTCATATATTTTATTGGATGCATTAAAAAAAAAAAAACATTCTTCTGAGAAGACCTTCACAGATTTCACCAGATTGCCAAATGGGTGCAGGACACAAACAAATGGTTCTAAGAGAAGTATTTACAATCTCATCTTTTGGGAACTACCAAATAAGAGGAAATTGAGATTGATAACTGATGAGGAGTTTCGATACATCTTTGGGAGAATTTTGCTAGTTGGTGTCTATTTTCATTTGATTATATTTCTAATTTTGAGCCAAGAAAATGTGGGAAAAGCATGGGATTTGAGGTTAGAGTCTATGACCAGATGACCTCTAAAAACCTTCCAGCTCCAAATAACTTGCCATAGTTTCTCCAGCTTCAGCTACAGTGACCAAATGTATTAATATATTTGTCCACATCCGACACCAGGCTGGGTGTCACTCACCTAAGGAAATATACCCCAATTGTTCTCAATTTGTTTTCCTTGGGAACTTAGTAGTATTTTTCAGATCAGTTTAGATAGCAACCTTTGCTGGTAAACTGCCAGACCTATAGTGGGGAGCAATTCTGGGGATTGAGTTTTTTGAGCTCTATGCTCCCCTAATTTTCTAGCATTATCCCTGTCAGGAGATAGCACCTATTTTGTGAAAGGTATGAGGAAAAGATTCCAGCAACCCTTAACTAAAGGATAGAGGAACTCATAAAAAAAAGTAGACCATTTTCACTACATGACATTAAAAAGATCTTATATGAATAAAGTCAATGAAGATAGAAGAGAAATAATAGAATAAGAAAACATTTCCATCGAATAGCACCAATACAAATATGACAGATGAAAAACCTAGGGAATTGACGAAATGTACTACACTAAAAAAGCAAAGAATATGAACAATCTTAAAACAAAGATTGAAAAGTATAAATAACCAAATGAAAATTTGACCCAAAGCTTTAATAGTAAGAAAAAAGCAAATTTCTACTATGTGTTTCCCTATCATATAATGCAAATTGACAAAGAGGAGACCCTTTCCTTCCATTGGTGAATTTCCCCCAGAACCTCCCTTATGAGGAAGTACCAAAGACACTCATATTCATTTTTTTTCATTTTTTATTGGTTCCATTCTTGAGTCTTTGAATATCTCCACACCCCATGGCCTCACAGGAATATCACTGACACTGAGTTCTACCTCCTTTTTTAGGTGTCTTTCCTTATTAAACTTAGGGTTTTTATCTATATAGGCCTTCCTTTTTGCTTATATTTTCAGAACTGAGCAAAGTGCCTGGAACAAAATAAGCATTTAAGAAATGTTTATTAACCTGTATAAAGGTATCAATTGGATGCAATTTTGGTGGAATGGGGAAGTGTCAGTATCAGTTGGTGGATGTGTGAAGAGTCAATAAGAGTTATTCTCTATTTCAATTTGGAATTATGCCAGAAATTCAACATGCATGTGTTCATATATATATGTATATATATGTGAACATATGTATATGTGTTCATGTGCATGCACATGTATAAATACATTTACATACAATAGACACAAATGTACAATATCTATCTATCTATATACACCTATACACATACATACGGACATATCTCCTTTGGTCTAAGGATCCCACTATGTGCTATAAAAGCCAAGAAATTCAAATACAGAAAAAAAAACTTCAATTGGGGAATGGCTGAAACAGAAAAAAAAGGGAGTGGGGGTAGGGGAATGACATGCTATTGTGCAATAAAAAATGATGATTGAGGAATTCATAGAAATAGGATGTTATAGGGTGGCATATACAGAAGCAAAGAATAATATAGAAAATAATTTCAACAAACGTATGCATATGTAGATCTAGATTAAGGTATATAGATATCTATGTAGGGGAATCTGCCAAAGGAATGATGGGGAAAATTTTTCAGAGAATTTTGGCAAATTTTCTTTATGACCTGAAGTTTTATAAGGTGAATAGGATTAGGAGATTAAAAAAAAAACAATATTGTAAAAAAAAAAAAGGGGGGGGACACGTCTTTAAAAGACTTGAGAACTGTGATTGTAGCATTGACCAATCAGAGCTTCAGATGAATCATTACCCACTTCATGAAAGAGAAATCATAGTCCAAAGGCCACAAAGAGCCATTAAAAAAATTGATAAGCTCTTGGATTACAAGTTTTTCTTTTGTTTTTTAATTGGAATGATTTGAAGAGGAAAGTGGATGTAGCTAAGAACCTGTGTTGGCAGCCACCCTGGGTATGCTAGGGTGCTTGCTGCTACTGCAAGTGATGAAGCAGCAGGTATAGATTACACTGGGAACTGGTGTCACAGCTCTGCACACAGACAGCCAGGGTCATAGTGTTGTCTTCTCACTGGAAGCTGCAGTTGGATTTGGCAATCCTCTGGGTGTCTGAGAAGCCTTTTAAGGGTCATACTGCTCAACTCCTAGTGGGAAGAAGGGGCTAGAAAAGGTATCCTACAATTGTCTGCTTATGCTGGTTCGATTATCATGGCAGGCAGGAATCCTACTCTGTGGTCAAATATAGAAAAAATGTACAAAAACTTCCTCAAAGATATTCCACTCACACAGTACATGGCATATATGCACATTTATAGACAACATTAAAATCCAGTAGACTTGGAAGTCACACAGCTCTTATTGCAAAAGAACTCAAGCAGATAACACATCCAATAGCAGTCCTGAATGAAACAAGGCTGGCAAATGAAGGCCAGCTTGCTGAAGTTGGGACTGGATACATGTTTTTTAGGAGTGACAACAATGAAGGGAAACACCATGAAGCTGGTGTAGGTTTTACAGTCAAAACTAATCTAGTCAGGGTGGCCAGCTAGCACAATGAGTAAGAGCACCAGCTCCAGTGTCGGGATGACCTGGGGATCAAATCCCGGGCTCAGACACTTAGCACCCACCCAGAAACACCTGGCCCTGTAACCTTGAGCAAGTTATTTAACCCCAATTGCTTAGGGGCGGCCAGCGAGGAAGAGCACTGGCTCCAGTGTCAGGATGACCTGGGGATCAAATCTGGGCTCAGATACTCAGCACCACACCCAGAAATAACTGGCTGTGTAACCTTGAGCAAGTTACTTAACCCTGATTGCTTTAAAAAAAAAACTGATCTAGTCAACACAAGTATGGATGCTTACCAAAAGGAATGAACAATAGGCTCATGACAATGTGATTACCACTTGCAGGAAAACACCATGCTACCATCAACACTATGCTCCCACAATGATATACCGTTGTGAGGTCAAAGAAAAATTTTATGAAGACCAAGAGACCCTTATCATCAGTGTGCCGAAAGAGGACAGGCTTGTAATTCTGGGTGACTTTAACCCTAGTATAGGTACAGACTACCAGATTTGGCAAGAAGTCCTAGAAAAGCATGGAGGTGGAAACAGCAGCAATAATGGTCACTGCTAAAGACCTGTGCATCTAATGACCTTCTCATCAACACTGTCTGGATGAACCCTCACAACAAACATTGGTATTTAATGGACTATGATTGTAAGGAGAAGAGAAAGACAAGATGTTAGAGTGATGAAGGCAATGGGTGGCACAGAGTGCTGGAATGATCATAGACTTATCCTCTCCAAGCTAAATATTCACATTCAAAAGCTGTGGACCCAAGCAAAGTGACGGCCAGAAGAATTAAAGTCAACAGATTAGAGTTCTTCTCTGAGAGGGCAGTTTGTTGCTAACTTGGTGGGAAAGTTGAGCCAACACAAAGTTGGCAACGATATAGCCGAAAAGGACTGGGCAGCTTTCAGAGATTTGGTGTACAGTGCTGCATTTGCTCGGCTGTGTCAGAACACTCACAATGTCAACTGGTTTGCCAAAAACTATGGGGAAATTCAAAAGCTGCTGAATCAAAAAAATGAGAACTCCATAAGATTTACCAGCAGGGTAGTTTATCCATTTCTAAAAAGCAGCATTTAATTCCATCAAAAATGAAGTACAGGGGTGGCTAGGTGGCACAGTGAGTAGAGCATGGGCCCTGAAGTCAGGAGGACCTGAGTTAAAATCTGGCCTCAGACACTTAACACTTACTAGCCATGTGACCTTGGGCAAGTCACTTAACCTTAATTGCCCTCCAAAAAGCAAAAAAAAAAAAAAATTTAAAATGAAGTACAAGTGAATCTCAGAAAGATACAGGACTCTTGTCTCAGTAAAAAAAAAGGGTGATGAAATTCAATTTTATGCTTATTGTGGCAATCCAAAGTGTTTTTATGATACCCTGAAGGCTATTTATGGGCCAAAGACCTATGATCCATCTCAAGTACTCATGTACTGATGGGGTCATTTTGATTAGTGATAAGAATATGATTCTAAAGAGATAGGCTGAACACTTCCACAGTGTTTTTAATGTTCTGTCATCAATCAGTGCTGAAACTATTGACATTTATCTCAGGTTGAAGTCAATCCCTTCTTAGATGAAGTTCCACCTGAAGGAGAGGTTTTGAATGCCATTAGTTTTCTTTTGTGTGGCAAAGCATCTTGTACTGATTCTGTTCAATCTTAGATTTACAAGGTGGGGCACCCATTGCTTGTACAAAAGCTGACTGAAATTTTCTGGGTTATATGCAAGAGGAAGTTATGTTGCAGGAGCTCAAAGTTGCTTCCATTATCCATCTCTATAAAGGTAAAGAAAATAGATTTTCCTGTGACAATCACAGTTGGTGGGGGAGGAGGTCTCTCTCTTAATCATCACTGGCAAGATTCTTGCCAAAGTCCTCCTCAATGACTGATCTTTCACCTGGAATATGATCATTTACCTGAGAGCCAGTGTGACTTCAGAAAGAGCCCAAGGAATGACTGATATGATGTCTGCTCCCTGACAACTCCAAGTGAAATGCCAGGAGCAGAACAGAGGTCTGTACACATTTGTAGATCTGACCAAGGCCTTTTATACTGACAGTAATGAAGGCTTATGGAAAATTATGTCAAAATTTGGTTGCCCAGAGAAGTTCATCAGTATTTTATGTCAATTTCACAACAGCATGCTTGTCCAGCTTCTGGATAATGGACAATGCTCTTGCACTTCCCCAGCTGCCAATGGAGTGAAACAAGACTGTGTGCTTGTGCATTTAGCATATTGTTTTCATGGCATCAAGGCCAGCTACCATACTGATGGTAAATTCTTTAACTTGAAAGGTTCCAAATCAAGACCAAAGTAGAGGGAATGTTGGTATACAATTTTCTGTTTACAGATGATTGTGTACTCAATGCAGCCTCTGAAGCTGAGATTCAACAAAGTATGGAGCAGTTCTCTGCTACTTGTGCTAATTTTGAGCTAACAACACCATCAATAGCTAATTTGACTCCATCCTCTATATTTGGAACCATTGGTTACAACAAATGGAGAAATGTTGAACACTATGGATAATTTCACTTGTCTGAGCAGTGCACTTTCCAGGTACATACACACTGTTAATGAGGTTAACTGACACATTGCCAGAGTTAGCTCAGTGTTTGGAAGGCTCTGAAAGAAAGTGTTGGGGAGAAGAGGAGAGAAGTGAAGAGACTGACTACCAACTGAAGGTCTCTAGAGCCAGTGTACTGATCTCATTGTTGTATGCCTGTGAAAGCTGGAAAAATATACCTATGCCATGCCAGGAAACTGAATCGCTTCCGTTTGAATTGTCTTAGGAAGATTCTGAAGATCAGTGGCAGGATAAGATGCCAGATACTCAGGTCCTTTCTTGAAGTAAACTGCAACATTACTCAAATGTCAAATGTGTGTTTGCCAAAAGACCATTTTACAGAGAACCCAGACAAGGCAAGTGCTCACATGGAGGTCATAAGAAGAGATATGAGGACGTGCTCAAGATCTCTACGAAGAATTTTGGAATCAATTGTGAGACATGGGAGACACTAGCACAGAGCTGCCTAGCATGATGTGCCCTCAACAGAGAAACCCAGCACTTAGATGCTCTTTCCTCTAAAAGAAAAGCGAATTGAAATAGCTCAAGATAAGTGCAAGCTGAAAATTTAGAGAATCCACCCCAAATGTTCACATGGACTATTTGTGCCTGACCTGTGGTAGAACATTCTGAGCTCATATTGGTCTGATCAGCCACAGTCACACACACTGTAACTTGACTCCAGTATAATGATGCCATTTTGGTCTTTGACAATGAAAGACAACACCTAAGTGCTCTCAATGTGGCCTCATAATCCTGCCCAGCCAAGAATCTACAAAGCAGTGATGGGAGCCAACTCACTACGTTTTTCTGAGTCTTGCATTATCTATTAATTCTAGAAGTTTCTTGATCAATTTCAAGGAAGTCGTCCATGAGTTATACATAAATTTAAGGGGTGGGGCATTATCAGAAGCAATGACACACATGGAGTCGTGTTAAAGGTACTAAAGGAGATTTCCTTGAAATAGCATTCTTCAGTAATAGACTAATATAAATGACAACATAGATGAATAAAAAACTCAATTTAGTCCAAAAGGAATGATAATGGGTATGTGATTATGTGTGCATGGGTGTGTGTAGCTGTAAAGTTTGCAAAACACTTTGTGTGTATGCATTACATACACAGAGACCACATGTTTTGATCCCATCTTTGCTTTATTTTTACATAGCTTTCCCTTCCTAATATATTGCCTGAGAACATAGACCAGGCCTGCCTCCTTGTAGCCTTAGTATCTGCCTTTGGGAAAAAAAGGGAAAGAAGGTTTCAGGGACTATCCTAAAATTCTGTCTGCCAAAAGTTCATCTCACATGTATATGCCTTCTCCTTATTATATATACCTATTAGATAGCACCTAGGGAGAAATAAAGGCCACATGGGGAAAGATGATACTTGTATAAGGCATGTTGGGATTGTGGATAAGGGGGAGGAAAAAAATGCCTTTCTCCATTTCTCCCTTTTTGCCCACTGTTAAAATCTTATGGTTTCTTGCAGCATAAATTTAGGCTCTTTTGGACCTTAAAAGAGTAATAATTTCTGGGATTTGTATGCCCATTTTGTAGATGAGCAAGCTGAAGTCTGGGAGAATGAACTGATATAACCATCAACAACCAACTGGTCATTAATAATGATAATATCTCATATTCATCTAATAGATTAAAGTTTGCAGATCATTAACTTCCTGGAATTTTATAACAACCTTATGAGATAGACCTTATTATCACCCTTATTTTAAAGATGAAGAAACTAAGGCTCAGAGAAGTTTTTTTTTTCTTTGTTTTTGTTTTTTGCTTTTTGGAGGTGGGAGGGTAAGGCAATTGGGGTTAAGTGACTTGCCCAAGTTTTGTGTTAAGTGTCTGAGGCTGGATTTGAACTCAAACTCAGGTTCTCCTGACTCCAGGACTGGTGCTCTATTCACTGCACCACTTAGTCCCCAGGCCCTAGAGAAGTTTATTGACTTAACTAGTGTCACACAATCAGTAAGTTTCAAGGTTGGGATTCAAGTCTATGTCTTATGAAGGTGAAGTTCAACACTCTATGCACTGTACCACACTGTGCCTTCCCCCCCCCCCCGAAAAAAAAGAAAAATTTCAACAACAAAATAAAAAAGCAGAAATTTTGTTTGGATTCCGTCAATGTTAAATGGATTTTGAGAAAAGCAAATATTTGAAGAAAGCTCTATTTTTGCCTACAGAGCCATACATCCTTTGTATGTCATATGAATTAAGCCATTTGGTATCAGTAGGAAAAGTGAAACATTTCTCAACAGTATCTCATGGATAGGCTTCAGTCAAAATGATCTCCTTCACTAGAGAAACTCAACACTTAGATGGCAGACTTATTGAAAATAACAGAAAAAAAGTTCAGAGAAAATGACTAGATATTTTCTCACCTACATTTCTTTAAAGTCTCAGAAATCCCTAAAGGAGTGTTTATTAAGCTGCTTAGATCTTTAGGATATAGACATTCTAGGCAGGAACTTGTTATGAGCAACATTTTATCATTGGATTGTGTTTCTTGCACTGAGCACATCTAAACTGATATGAATTCTTGAATGAATGAATCTCTTGTAAATAGTTTGAGAAAGACAGCAAATGGTACAGAAGGGCACTGGGGCTTCTCCTATTTACTGCTTCTTTGTGAGCAGAACAAGATTTTGTTGCTACTGAATTCAAGCCCAAGGTAGTTGAGGAGATAACAAGAGATCATCTCTGAGTCTAAATGAGTTCAAGACGCTTGCCCTTGAGAAGCAATAGCCCAGATTACCGAAAGCATTTCTGATTCTCTGTACCTCTATGGGGAAAAAAAACTTGGGGAGAGGGGATAAAAGAAGGGGGGAGGTTGAGCAAAATTATTCCATCTTACAAAAGTGGAGAGAATTCTGTAAGCTAAAGACTGGGAAGCTTAATGTCCATTCCTAATGATACTCTACAATTAAAAAATTGTTTAAGTGTATTTAGAAAGGGAAGTTGCAATCACTAGGGGACAGCATGAGATTGTTTTAAGAACACCTCGAACCAGACTAACTTCCTTTCACTTTTGGAAGAAATTATCAGAATGATAGATCAGAGTACATCTGAATGTTTTCAAGAAGGCATGTGATAAAATATCTCAGAAAAATGCTATGTGTAAAGTGAAGAGATGCAGACCTTGCAATGATGGGTGAATGAAGATTACCGGTTGAATTGCTCAAAGCTTGGTAGGAGTCAATAGGAGTGGTTGGATTAACCACCAAGGTCTCTTCTAAGTCTATGAGGTCTTGGTTTCATTACTAATTTTTTTGCCATTTTACTTACAATTATAAAGCAGAGAACACATCATTAGGATTGTCTGAGAAAGGTAGTGATTGGTATTATCTTGGATGATGGGGGGGAGGAATGTTAATTTCTTCAAAAGAAGAGTAATGAGATAATGAGACAAGAAAAAATCTGCTCTACACATTGAGCTGGGCAAACTCTTGCTGAACAATAAAGCTGGTCACTGAATTTGTTCTAATCTGTTACTTGTGCATCTATTGGGTCACTGGAACCACTGACTACATTGGGACGACTAGGTGGCATATTAAATGGAGTCCCAGGGTGGGAGTCAATAAGAATTGACTCATTCAAATCCAGCCTCAGACATTTATTAACTGTGTAACCCAAGGTTAGCCATTTAGCCTCTGTTTTCTTCATTTTCCTTTTCTGCAAAATGAGAATAATAATAGCACCTCCCTCCCAGGGCTATTAGGGTCAAAAGAGATGATAATTATAAAGTGCTTAGTATGGTCCCTGTCATATAGTGCCATCTAAATATTAGCTGCAATGATGATGAAGATGATGATGTAATAAATCTCCTTTAACAACTGATTTTTTTATACTTAGAAAGATTATGGAAGAGTGGATAGAGGGTTGACTTTAGTGCCAGGAAGATCTAAGTTCAAGTTCTGTCCCTGGTATGTATGAGGTGTGACCTTGGGCAAGTGACAACCTCTCAGAATCTTTTCTACCTCTGTAAGAAAGATATAGGTAACTGTATTTATAGAGGAAGTTTCCATACTGGGACCTACCAATGTCCATGAAATCATACTTTTCCTCCCATCCAGCTCTGTGGTGGACAGATTTGCTGGCAAATAAGGTTACTGATGGGTAGTTGTAATGGTAAGGGGATTTGAAGATGCTCCCTGACTCTTAATGGGTCTCACTTGGAGCCCAACCAGAGAAGCTTGATTAGGGAAGGCTTGTTTTTCAGGAAGGCACAGTTTTTGTTACTTTGTAATTAGGCAGTGGGTCATGAAGGTTGTGATGTCTTTTGGCCCTGGAGAAGGCTCTATATATACTCTGACTTGAGGTTTTGTTTTGGGACTCACTTATGGAAAGAGTTGTGTGATTTGGCCATATGATACTCTGGGCAGCCCTTGAGCCCCCTGGCTTTGAAAACCCAGATTTGGTGCTTCTCTCTCAGGCAACTAACAATGTAGGTATGTGATGGTCAGACATCTAGAATCCCTGTCTGTTGGTCCATTGAATTGTGTTATTTTCTCTGTCTATATTTTTTGTATGCTTGTGACTTCTGTTTGTATTTTCTCTGAAGTTTAGGGTTCTAACTTTTTCCACTGAACTAGGTAAATAATATATGTTTGATTAAACTAAGATTGTTAACCCCTTTTTAGTTGCTTTGCTTTAGAAAAGCAGATAAAAGAACCTGTGCTAGAAGCCATCCTGAGTATGCTAGGGTGCTTGCTTTTACAGTGGCATCACCTGTAAACCACACACTGCCTCTTAGCTGCTCCCCACCTTGGGATTGAGGGGGAATCCACTCCTTCCCAAGTATTCCCTTTCCCTTAGTCAACACCTCCACTCTACTGCTGTCTCAGGCCTGGACAAAATCTTTTAAATTTTCTGGTAGAATTTAATGGAATAGGGCTTGGGTATGGGGAAGTAGGTACTGTTGGTGGGTATGTATTAAAGTTTTTTGAGAATCATTGCTCCTGAGGGCAGTGTTCCCCTACTGACATAATTTCTACCCCTCCCTGCCTATTTCTTAGTCCTATTTTCTCTTGGTTCAGGCATTGTCTATGTTTAATGATCCAGATTCACATGGTTTAATCTTCCTCTGCTATTGGATGTTTTAAATAAAAGCTAGATTCCTATTTTATTTGGACCCAGTCCCTTGCTATGGGGGAGCCATGGACTTTTAACCAAGATTCGAGCCCTTGACTTTTTTTTAAATCTCTATCAAAAAACCATTCACAGTATTGACAAATAAGGGTGAACATGAATGAAATCAGGTAAGATTACTCCATAAAAAATATAGAGTAAACTGACTTTAAATTGCTAACAAATTAAAGGTTGTGTGCTGATTTAAGAACAGAGAAACATTGGGATAAAGTTAGAGATAGCAGAGTTAAAGCATGTTACCAGGACTCTGCTTCCTAGTGCGAAATTGTTCAATCAGCTCTAGTCAATTTCCTCCATGTCTCTCATCAGGCTCCCAGCAGGTGGAGGCAATGGCTGAAGGAGTGGAGTTGCCTCAGAAGTGCCTAGTCAATCTCTAGGCTCCTGGTATAACGTTCATTCTCTCTTCTCCCTTGATTCCATTCAAGAAATAAACTGAGCAGCACTAGATATTATTGATACATGAATGCAATCTAAGGTCATGCGGCCATGTACATTGAACTAAGGAGTCATATTCCTCATTGTCTGGAGGTATTGCCAAAGTGGACAGAATGCTGAGCCTACAATTAGGAAACTGTGACTTCAGATAAGATCTCAGACATTGACTAGATGTGTGACCTGGGCAAGTCCAAAAATCTCTTTCTCTATGAGTTTTCTCTACTGTAAAATGAGGATAATTATAGCACTTTATATCATCAATGCAATATTCACAATGCCTATGGAAATTAAAAATATGCTGATGTGGTTATTAATCACAAAATATATCAGGCTTGCTATATGGGGGATAAAGCTACAACATTTATTAAAACACCAAATGACTGAGTCCCAAAACCAGAAAGTCAAAGCCTTCAGAGTAGTTATGAAATTGGCACAGGTAGATAAAGTAGAAAGCACCCACATTCTCAAGCCTTTAAAACAGAACAGGCTACTCAGGCAAAGGTCTTCCTCTCCCCACTCACAGCAACTACTCGGCATCTAGGAAGCATGCTCCTAGCAGCTCCAGCCCCTGGCAGTCCTCAGCAGGAGTCCTTAACAGAAATTCTGGCTGCTTTAAAAAGGGTTCGCGCCTCCACCTCCACCTCGGCACTACCGCTACCACTGCCTCTGCTGCTGCTGCCGCTGTCACCGCCACGGCTAGTCACTGCAGGAACTCTAGCTTGGCTTCTGCTTCCTCTTGCCCCACCCCTTCCTGCTACGTCAGCAAGTCCAATGGGGCATGGAAGATCTTTAAATCCCATAACCCTTACACACCTATATCCCAGGGTTGTGAAAATCAAATGAAATAATATTTGTAAAGGGTTTAGTATAGTGCCTGACACACAGTAGGCAATTATTAAATGCATGTTTCTTTCCTTTTTCCTCCAAAACTCAAAACCACCTGGAATATGAGATATGTATATATAGCTTGTTCACACAAAAATGTTTGAATGTTTCTTTCCCATTAGACTATGATGTCCTTCAAAGTAAGGACTGTCTTTTACTTTTCTTAGTTTCCCAAGCAGTTAGCAAAATGCCTAGCACCCAGTAGGTTCTTAATATAATGTTTAATGATTGCTAGCAATGTAGGAGATATATCTAGATACTCTCACTAGTTTCCATGTTTCCAATGACAAGAAGAAACTTCACTGGACTGTATTTCCCAGAAATTCATGTAATGAGTCCCTAAAGACAGGAGCTTAATTAATGCAGGTTTCCCCTCCCTCTCCCAGATGCCTTCTGGCTATAGATATGTCTCCAAAAGTCTGCTACACAATTCCCCCATTCCATAAGGCACAGCAGAAAAATTATTGACTCTGGAGTCAAGAGGTTATTCTCTTCCCCTTGAATATTTTATCTATGTGGCCATGGACAAGTCATATAATTCTCACTATATCCAGGTATCATGACCCAGTAGAAAGGTTATTGGTTTGGAGTCAGAGCCCATGGCTTTAAATACTGTCTCAACTCACTTATTAGCAGGGTGACTCTAGAGGAATCTCTAGACCTCTCTCTTTCCTTAAGTTTTCTACTCTTTAAAATTAATTACTTGGAATAGACAATCTCAAAGGTCTCTTTGAAATTTGAATCTGTAATCCCATAATCCTGATTTACTAATTTTCATCTGTGGACAGATATCCATAATATGCCAATTATCAACTTCCACATATTCAAAAAGTCCAGACCAAAGATGTTCCCTTAGTGGAGAAAGGGTAATACTATGACAGTTAATAACATTAATTGTCCTTTCTTTTTCTTGGGGGGGGGGTGATTTCTCATTTAATGAATGTGGTTGTTCAGTCATTTTAGTCAAATCAGATTCCTTTAAACCACTTTTGGTGTTTTCTTGGCAAACTGCAGTAGTTTGCCATTTCCTTCTCCAGTTCATTTTACAGATGAGGAAACCAAGGTAAACAGAGTTAAGTGACTTGTCCAAGGTGACAAAGCTAGCAAGTGTCTGAGGTCAGATTTGAATGCAGGCAAATGAGTCTTCCTGGCTTCAGGACTGGCACCCTACTTATTGGACTACTTAGCTGCCCTTAATGATGTTACTGAACATCATATGATATCCATAATAAAAACATCTTAGATATTTAAAGACACAAAATTTTGAAAGCAACTCAAATTACATTCTTCATGTTGTTACTTTAAAAGATTTTTTAAAAAACTTTGAAAATTAAAAAGAAAACTAAAAATTTTAAGAGTCATGGCAAGGGAAACTCTGGGGGTGGAGCCAAGATAGTGGAGTAGAAACAATACCTCAACAAGTCTCTGGCTATTACCACCTCCAATACATGTAAAAGGAGACTCTGAACAAACTTTGGAGCAGCAGAACCCACAAAATGACACAGAGAAGCTAACCTCCCGCTGAGGAAAGCCCGACAGGAAGCAGCCAACGCAGCCCCAGGGTGGGCCTGACCAGCTGCTGGCTGGAGGGACTCCAGATCACCTTCAGCTGTGGCCATTTCCAGACTTATCAACACATAGATGCTATGGACAAAGTGAGAGGTCAGTGCAGGGTGGACTTTGAGACTGTGATAGTAATGGCAATTAAAGATTCCCCTGTATTGGCTTGGTTTTCAAATTGATTGTGTTAAAACCCAGAGTTTGTTAATCCCACCTGTGGGATGGGCTTGTTGATGTGAAAAGAAAGTCCTGAATTGGGAGGAGCTGGTGACGTAGATTTGGAGACACAAGAGAGAGGCGGAAGATCTTTTTTGGTAGCAGCACCTCGTGGAGAGAAGAGAGACTAAGAGAATTGCTGGTGGCCGCTTTGAATTGCCCTGGACTTTTGAGACCTGCCCCCTGAGCTGCCAAGGACTGAGGAGACATGGCTGTTTTGCTGGTACTTTGTCTGTCTGTTTTGATGTTATTTTGCCAGATTTGTCCACTGGTGAAAGACAGTCCTGTTCTTGAAGAAGTCCTGGAACCTGGCTGTTCTCTAAGAAGGCCTGAGACTGTCCTGCAGACAGAGAGTGAATACTGTCCACTGGTGAGGGACAGTACTGTTGTTGCAGGGGTCTGGAGACTGTCCTGCAGACAGAGTGAATACTGTCCACTGGTGAGGGACAGTGCTGTTGTTGCAGGGGTCTGGGAGCCTTTCTGTTGGTTTAGAAGCCCTGAAGAAGGATTTTCTTGTTGTATGTTTACAGAAATCCTGGGAGAGGGCTTTGCTAATGTGTTCAGGGGTTCTAGGACTGTTCTACAGACAGAGGATAAATTCATGAAGGGACTGGCAATGTATCTTATGGCCTTGCTAAGCCTTGTCTCCCCAGGAACTAAGATTGCTGAGAACTTGCCTCGGTGTCAAGATGAAGAAAAGACCTCCATTTGGGTATTAAGTGCTGTGTTTAAACTTGATGTAACTCTGGGGTAGATTCAATTGTGATCCTGGGGGTGGGGAACTTTTGACCTTATTGTGCTCTGTGATTGACAAATGAAGGTACTTTACCTATGTTTGGAAACTAATCTCCATTTGAGAAGAGGGGTTTTGTGGTGGACTTAATTAGTATTTAAAACAGGGACTTTGTAATTGATTGAATGATTGGAAGATCCTGGGGTGGGGTAGTACTTGGAGATTATTTAATCACACTTAGTAAATGCTGTATTTTGAATGATGTCATGTTTTGATCTTCTCTGTTCTGGGTTTGTTACTGAATAAAATAGAGAGCACCTATGCTGGTATTTTGAACCTGGGAAGTTGCCTTTGCTTGGTATTACATTACAGAGACCCAGTAGTTGGGAGTATGTTGGCTTTTGTCCCCGAGGCGAGAAGCCGCTGAGGGCTGCAGTGCAGCCGCCGCCACATGGCAGCTTCAGCTCCTGGCCTGCAGACTGTAGGAGGACCAAGCAACCAGTGTGAGGGGTAATCGCTCTTGCTTTAGCCTCCATGGATCTGGATTGCAGTCTAGGGTGGAGGTCCTGGGGTTCATCACCAGCTTGACAGAGCTTGGGGAGGCATCAGAGAGGGCACCCAACTAATACCTCTGGCAAATGAGAAAACCCCAGCATTTAGGATGAAAGCTCCCCTGTCTGGTAGCAGAGTCCTACTGTGGCAAAAGCCCGGGGGTCAAGTAACTGAGTGACAACATGACTAAGCAAAGGAAGCAAAGCAAACAGAAGAATCCAACATTAGATTCCTATTTGGGGGACAAAAAGGATCAAAGCATGGAACAGGAGGAAGACAGCGAAGTCAGAACTCCTGCACCAAAAGCTTCAAAGGAAAACATGAGTTGGTTACAGACCATAGAGGACCTTAAGAAGTAGATAAGAAAAGTGGAGGAAAAATTGGGAGGAGAAATGAGAACGATGCAAGAAAATTATGAAATGAGAGTCAACAGCCTAAGGAAAATAACACCTTAAAAAATAAACTAACTCAAATGGCAAAAGAGGCTCAAAAAGGCAATGAGGAGAAGAATGCCTTAAAAAACTGAATTTGCTAGATGGAAAAAAGAATCTCAAAAGCTCATTGAGGAGAATCATTGCTTCAGAATTAGATTGGAGCAAATGGAAGCTAATGACTTTTTGAGAAATCAAGATACTGTTAAACAGAGCCAAACAAATGAAAGAATAGAAGGCAATGTGAAATACCTCATGGGAAAAACAACTGACCTTGAAAATAGATCCAGGAGAGATAATTAAAAAATTATTGGACTACCTGAAAGCCATGATCAAAGATATATATGTCTATATCTTAGGGTATGCAGGCATATGAATACATATGTGAATGTGTGTATATATGTTTACAGGTATACATAGAGAGCACAGGACCAATTTAATAAGAAGGGATGATACTTCAAAGGTGAAATAAACAGGTGAGAGAGGAATATAATGAAAGGAGATGGGTAGAGACAGAATGGGGTAAACTATCTCATATAGAAGAGGCAAGGGATAACTATTACAATGGAGGGGAAGAATAGGAAGGCAAAAGGAAATGGATCAACCTTATTATTATTTGGCTCAGAGAGGGAATGAAATACACACCAAATAGGGTATCTCACCCTATAGGAGAGTAGTGGGGGAAGGGGATGAGAGGGGGGATGATGGAAGGGAGGACAGGCTGAGGGGGAGGGAAGTTGGAAGTACCCACTTTTGTAAAGGGACAGGATCAAAGTAGGTAATAGAACAAGTGGGAGGTGGGAAAGGAGGGAGGGAAAGTCAGTCTTTTACAATATATCTACTATGCTAATGTTTTGCATTAGCCACACATATACAACCTATACTGAACTGCTTATCTTCCCAGTAGGGGTGGGTGAGGAGGGAGGAAGGGAATGAATCTGAACTTCAAAGTTTTAAAATCAAATATTTAAAATTATATATATATACTATTATTAATACTCTCTTACATGAAATTGGGAAAGAACATTTACAGGCACTGGGCCATAGAGATCCACCATGCCCTACTGGAAAAATATAAGGGGATATGGGAGAAGATATGGGAGAGATTAGATTGGAGGAGGGGATAGCCTGTGGGACTGCTATTCTGGTGTGGTAGGTAGGGGAAAAACAGGGAGAAAATTTGTAACTCAAAATCTGGCGGAAATTAATGATGTAAATCAGAAGTTAATAAAGCATTTGAAGAAAGAAAAAAAAAGAAAGTAATCTCTGCCCCCTAATAGACTGAATGTAGTCACATGGAACCTGTGGTGGAAGGAGTTTGCTGAAGGGAGGCTGAGCCCACAGGAAGCCGGAAGTCGGAGCCAGAAAGATGGTGGTGTAGAGAGAGAGGTGCTCAGGCAAGGAGAGAGAGAGGTTTGTGAATAAATGTTTATCTTGTATTGGTTTGTGGGCAGGCTGAAGGATGCTGTGGTTCTCAGCGTTATGGCTTTTTAATATCTTTGGTACTATGATGGAATCTGCTTACTGGTTTTGGGACTTGGTTTTCTGGTGTCTAAATAAATGCTTCAGTTCTGTCCTCTAAAAAAAAAGAGTCATGGCAAGGATTAAAAGTTTAATGTGAAACTAATTGACAATGCATAAATGCTGTATACCACTGAGAGATGCAAATTCCTTCTAGCAGTACAAATCTCTCCCCTTCAGATTATCTACTACTCTGTAAATTACAGCCTTAGATATTCCCTCCAGCAATAGGGGGTTAGGTGACTTGCCTAAGGGTCACATAGCTACAGTATATCAGAGGAGGATCTATAGCCCAAGGTATACAAGTCCCAAGGTCAGCCTGTTTGCAAATCCTAGACATTTATTTATACAACAATATAATCTAAGGTCAGATGCTGCAGAGTATTTTAACAAAGGATTGCATGTTCTTCAGTATAAACTGAAGGAATTTTCCTTCTTGTAAGAGATTACTTTATGTTTTCATACTTACATGGAAAACTGTTTTTCGTAAGAATGACAGTTCCTTTTCATGGTGGACAGTGCTCTTGCTATGGAAAAAGAGACAACAGCAAACAAACAGATGAAACACTAATCGGGTGGGAAATGAAGAATGGCTTAACTCTTCCCTCAGTTTCCAAAGTGATAATTTTCTTCTGATGTAGCTGCCAGGGACCTATGTTTTTGTTCAGCTCTCTTGGCCACATGACAAAGGGCACTGTTCCTTTTTCACTAATTTGAAATAATCAAACTCAACATCATGCTTTTGCTCGCTAAGGATGAGGTGAAGCAAGAAAGCAATCTTTCTGGAGATGTCTCGACCACAGTTACTGAAAATCACTCTTGTTGAAAGGAATGTTCCCTCTTTACTTGCTAACTTTGAAATGTAACCCAACAGGACCAGCCCAGGTGGTCATCTTAATGTAGCTCCAGACATTGGAGTAATAAGAAAGGAACAATCTTCCTAGTTCTGGCAGCATACCCAAATTTTTCAGATGAGCACAAGTAGAATGTTCTACTTGTCAGGGCAAAGGGGACAAAAAGAGGGGGTAGTTAGCTGTCTTTGGGGTAATAAGTTTTTCTACATTAAAGGTTACAACTTCTGTATTTGTTGATAGAATTTTTTTTTTTTTGGCCTGGTCAAATTGAAGTATAACATTTAACAAAAAAAAATGTATATTATAGAAAGGCATGTTGGGAAAATCACAGTGCTTGAGAGATGGATCTACATAGCTAACTTTTAGATTATAAAATAAAAAACACAATGAAACATCTCTTCCTAGTGTCCATTATTAAGGTGGCTGGTTATGATCAAGGGATAAAGACACAAACAGAGCATTCTTTTTCACTGGCAACACTCAGGATGTCTTGTCACTAGAGGGCAGCCAGCATCTGTTAGAGATCCAAAGAGGATACAGAGATAGCCCGGCCTGGCTGCAGATGTGGGTGGATGGCATCATCTAAAATCAAGAAACTGGGTTGCAATTGATCTTATTTTATAAACAAGATATGACCATCACCTTGAGAAGGACCAAGAGGATCTTCAGTCAAAGTGTAAAGACAGTGATTCCATCTATGCAAAAATAAAATTAAAAATGCATTAGGACTCCATAGAAAAAGTTGATGCTTTAGTAAGAGATCGGTATTTACTTTTGTATCCATATACCTGCTGACAATATTTTTTCTCATTCCCAAGAGATCTATGTTCCAATCATCCAATGCAAAAAAAAATCCATGGCTATGTGGAAAGCATGCAAAAAATATGTACATATTTCCTTGGGATTTTAGATTATTGCAAGCTGAATATTTAATTTTAAAATACATTTATTAAACAGTGCTAGATTCTGTTTGTCATTTGTCCTTAATTTTTTGAAAAGGACCAATGACATCATGAGGGTGATGTCTTGCACATGAATTGAATTAAAGTGAGGCAGCCTCACTCTCTCTTATAGTCATTGAAGTCCAGTGTGAAGACAAAAATCAAAACTACTGGCAATAGGTCAGGATTCAATGGACCACCTTGGCATCTTTGATGCCTGACCAAGCTCTTAAGTGCTCCATAGCACCTGCTTCAATGGTCTTCATGGCCTTAGGAACAAATTGTTCTCATCTGCCCATTCTGCCAGGGAAGTCTTCAAATGCTTGGGGTAGACATCCCTCTAATTCACGATGGGTTAGAGGCCTGTCGGTTACCCTCAACCTGGTCTAGTAGGTCTGCTAAAATGGTTTTACTGGTGTGTGCCTTCCTCATGCCACAGCTTCTTGGAGCCCTAGGTGAGAGTTGGGTGGCATGTGGACAGGAGGAAAGGTGAATACGTGTGCCTGAAAAGGGCTCAGCACATACTCATACCAGAGAATCTAGTAATAGAAAACAAGCAGAAGCTGCTTCCAAAGAGTATGTATTTTTTTGGAATGCTAATTTATTTAAAGTATTTTGGGGGGAAATTGTTTAATTTCCTCCTCCTCATAATAATAATAATAAATATAAGACAATATAAATAAACAAAAAAGGGATGCTTATAACAGTAGTTGTGACTTGAATCTGGTAACTGGGATAAAAATACTCAATATAAACTGTCAAAAAGACTTTTAATTTGTTATATATTAGAGCTAAGTCCTTCGAGATTCTTCCTTTCCTCAGATTATTATTAAGAAATTTGATCTATTTGTTTTAGAACAGAAAACTTGTCTTTCCTGAGACCCCACCCTAAACCTACAGTAATGCACAGACATTAAATGTACTTAGAATTATTTTTTTTAAGTGTCAGAGTTGGATGAGGTCTTAGAGATGATCTAGTGCAGTCTCTTGTCCCAAAGGCAGTGTGAAATAGTGAATAGAATGCCAGCCTTGAAGTTAGAGGATAGCAGTTTGATTCCCTCAGAAGATATTTCTTGTCTTATCATAGGAAAATCACTTGAATTAGCTCCTCAAAACCTCAGTCGTCTCATCTGTACATTGAAGAAAACAAGGTCTACATCACAGGCTTGTTGTGAGGACAGTGTTTTATAAATATTTAGATATATTCATGGTGATGCATTGGATAGAGTTCTGAATCTGAAGTCCAGAAGACCCGAGTTTGAAATGGTCCTCAGACGCTTACTAGCTGTGTGACCAGATCCAAGTTACTTGAACTCTGGCTGTCTTAGTGACTTTATCTGCAAAACAGGGATAATAGAGCTCCTATCTCCCAGGGTTATATGACTAAAACAAGATAATATCTGTAAATCAGTTTGCAAATCTATATAAAGTGCTATATAAATGCCAGTCATTTTCCTTGTAGTTATCAAGTCTTCTTCTGGAGATTCCCCCATCAATGGGAAACACACTACCTCCCAAGGGCTGGCCTTGAGTTCAGGTCCCATGAGGATGGGGAGAAAGAACCAGGGATGTGGTAACCTAGAAAGAGAAGACTCAACGGGGTGAGAGTCAGAATGGACAAAAGATAACATTCCTTAAGTATTTGAAGGGCTGTCATATTGAAGAGGTATCAGACTAATTCTGTTTCAACCCCAGTGTCAGAAACAGGAACAAGAGGTAGAATTTTCAAAGAAGCAAATTTAGGCTTCACTTCAGGAATTGATTAACCTTAACACACATTTATTAAGCCTGCCATTAGATCTTAGGAATACAAATTCAAAAGTGACTATTTTGTGCCTTCGAGGAGTTAACATTTTCTAGAAATGATGATCTACCAGAAGTACTTAGAAAAAAATGAATTAATTAACAAACAAACTTGCTAACAGTTACAGCTGTGCAAAGTGGAATGAGCTTCCTTGAAAGCTGATGGGTTCCTCTCTCCTTGGAGTTCTTCCAGCAGAGACTACAAGACTATTTCTCAGATATGTTATAACAAGGATTCCTTTAATGTGTGGGTTGGACAAAATGGCTGATGAATTCCCCACCAACTCTCAGATTTTCTAATTTTGTAGTCTGTTCCACTCTGGGAAAGCTCTAATTTGTTAGGTTGTTTCCCCTTCCCCCCCCCCCTTTATTTGGAGCCTACACCTTCCTCTCTGCAACTTACTCACATATCCCCTAGTTATATCCTCTCCAAGCAAAAAAATAGATCTATTTTCTCTTCTATAGTACAACCATTAAGGACTTGAAATATGCACATGCACGCGCACACACACACACACACACACACACACACACACACACACACTGAGAATAAAATAAGAAAATTTTAGAATGAGTCTTTAAAAAGTCGTTTGAGATTTTCTGATGAGTTCTATTTAGTCTTCACTTGGAGACCTGTACAGTGAGGGGGAAACCATCACTCCCCCCATTTGGATAATCCCCTTTATTTTTTTCTCCCTGAACCATCTGAACAGAATGTGTTGCCTGTTGTCAAGTAAGTATCCACATAACCCAGTGCATTCATTTTATCATCGTGGGTTTTGTTTCAAAAATGCCAATTGCCATACATTTATAATCTATGATTCTTATCTATGTACTCACAAGATTCGCCACAAAAAATTCTGCACAATATTCTTGAGAGTCTGCCTTACTTTTTTCCTGATGACTACAGCATGACAATAAAGCCAAGGAAAGTCCTTGTATCTCTAGCCCCTGTCATGTGACCAACATAGCTTTCTTTTCTTTTTTTTAAATTTTAAATTTCTGGAATAAAGCAAGCATTTCTATAGCCTTGTATAATAAAAAAGATTATTGCACATGAAACTTCAAATTTATTATGCACAATTTGCTATTCTTTTTAACTATACAATAAAGTTATTATGTATTTTTTCCCTTTTTGCCCCTTATCCCTGCTCTAGTGATGGTTACCATTAGACACAACTATGTACACACATACACACACCAACACACACAATTATTCTATATATATTTCATCAGTTCTTTCTCTGGATGTAGATAGTATCTTCTTTCTTTTGTTCTTTGTAGATAATTTAGGTATTTATAATAGTCAAAATGAGTCACTCAATTGTTTTTAAAATAACGTTGTTACTGAATACAATGGTCTCTTGGATCTGTTCATTTCACTCTTCATAATTTTGTGCAAGTCTATCCACATTTTTCTAAGATCATTGAGCTCATCATTTCTTATAGAACAGTAGTAGTCCATCAAAATCATATGCCAAACCTTGTTCAACCATTCCCCAGTTGATGGACATTCCCATAATTTCTAGTTCTTTGCCACCACAGAGAGCTGCTATAAATATTTTAATATATAAAGATTCTCTTCCTTTTTCCCTAATCATCTTTGGAAATAGATAGTGGCATTGCTGGGTCAAAGAGTATAGTTTTATTCTGATCAGAACATTTCTTTACTGACATTCTGATGAATGGAAGAAATGAGTTTAAATTTTCACCTCAGACATACCATATCTGTGTGAAGCCGAACAAACCATTTCAACTCTCTCAGCCTCAGTTTTCCTCATGTATAAAAAGGGAATAATTATAGTACTTATAACATGAGATTGCTGTAAAAATGAATTATATAAAAAATCACGTATTTGCAAATCTTAAAGTACTATATAAATCAGAGCCATTTTATGATTTATTGACACTTTTTTTAGCTTAATAATATCTTTGATGACATTCTTTAATCTTTGTGTTCCCTATAATTTCCTATTTGTAAGGGGTGAAAGTCTGCCTATATCTACCATGCACCCTTTCTTGATATTTGGAAGATGATAAATTGCAGTTCATTGAAAAACATAGTATTTTATGTCTAGCAAATGACCAGAGAAAAGCAGGTAGATAAGATGGCGATCTGGATGTGGAATAAAGAAGATCTGAGTTCAAATCTAGCCTCTGACATTTGCTAGATGTGTGACCCTGGAGACACTTAATCTCTCTTTCTCATGGTATTATCATCTTTAAAATAAGGATAATAATAGCAACTACTTCCCAAGCTAGTTGTGAGAAGGGAATGACAGAATTTTGGTAAAGCATTTAGTATAGTGCTTGCCAAATATTAGTCACTTACTAAATGCTTATTTCCTTCCTTCATGTAGTCATACAATATTCATGAAACAATATTTTCAATTTACAAAGAATAGCCTTTGTTTTAGGGAATAGCTTGCAATTATTAAGAGAACTTTTGTGACTTTCCAAAAGTAATTCAATCCTTTCTTTCCTCCAGTTAAACTTTGTCTAAACCTTATTGTCTAATTTAAATGACTGTCTAAGGTCAGTTTGTTTCTATTCTTCCTCTTATTTTTTTGTTTCTTTGTCTTTCTTTCTTTCTCCCTTTTTTCTCTTTTCTCCTTTCCTTCCTCTCCTCCTCCCAACATTGTACTTTTCCTCCCTCCCCTTCCTCCTTTCTGCCTGCTTCCTTTTTTCCTTCCTTCCTTCTTCTTTCCTTCCTTCTTCCTTCATTCCTTCCTTCTTTCCTTCTTCATTACTTCCTTCCTTCTTCATTCCTTCCTTTCTCCTTCCTTCCTTCATGCTTCCTTCCTTCCTTTCTTCTTTCCTTTCTTCATTCCTTCCTTTCTTCCTTCATTCCTTCCTTCCTTCCTTTCACTATCATCTACCTACCCTCTATATCTACAAATTTGTCTATATCGATATATGAATCCATAGTAATCTTCATTTATACCACCCACATTCCCATATATATCTATGTCACAATAATCTATATCAGATATAATCTCCTTTGTATATGTGTGTGTATGTGTATATCTATCTGTCATAATGGAAAGGCTCTTAGTATATCTGTTCAATGACATTTCATAATCTGCACATGTGCCATTATCCTTGGTTACTGTGAAACCCTTAGACTCTTTAATGAGAAGACCATAGTCATGAGGCTGTGAAGAAGCTGACTTGGTTTGGTTTCCATCACAGAAGGTATTCCCTAAGGCCACTTAGCCATCTCATATGGCATAGTTCACAATGACCTGAACGTCAGAGAACACGAACAGAGGTGCATAAACACTCACAGAGAAATAACTTAAAACTCAGGAATGGCTGCCCAGTAGAATCTTCTTCACATAGAAGCAGCAATATATTCAACAGACTGACTATTTTCATTCGTGTGTGTGTGTGTGTCTAACATGACAAAGCTTAAAGATCATGAAAAAAACCTCATTTCCTTGCTTCCATTCTCCTACAGTGCATTCATGATGCAGGCCCATTCATTTAAGAGACAACAAAAATACTGCTTTAGTAGTGACCTATCCATATAGTTTTATAGCTTCTCACTGCTGACAATTTTGCAGTTTATGGCCATTTTGCAAGGTGTATAAGAGGTATAAATGATAGGTATAAAAAGTTGTGAAATGCTATTTACTTTGTCAAGGCACCAACTTGGGCCAAGTATATTTTGTCCAGTATACACACAGAGAGTATAGCTGTAATTTGTTTAGCCATTTTAAAATGAAAAGTTAACACCCCCTAAATAATCTAAATGATTAAAAGATCATGGGAAAGGCAGAGTGCTGTAGTTCCAAAGATCATTTGATTAAGAGTCTGAGAGGCCAAGTTCTAATCCCAATTTGGCCACTGTGGAACTTTGTGATGCTAGATAAGGTAGATAAGGAAATTAACTTCTATGAAATTTAATTTCTTCATATGTACAAAGGAGTGATTTGACTACAAGTTTCTAAGATCCCTCAAAGATTTAAAATTCTATGAATCTATCAAATATACTTAAGAAAATAATTTCTTTACCCTAGGAAAAAAGAAAGGGGAGATGGAAGGAAAGAAGAAAGGAAATGAGGAAGGAAGGTAGGAAGGAAAGAAGGAAGGAAGGAGGACAGGTGGAAAAGGGGAGAATGAATAAATGAAGGAAATGAGGAAGCAATAGAGGGAGGAAGGAAGGGAGAGAGGAAGCAAGACAGGGAGGAAGGAAAGAGGAATAGATAAGTGAAGGGAAGAAGGGGGAAAGAAGGAAGGAAGAAGGGAGAGAAGGAGGAAAGAAGCAAAAAAATATAAATTTCCTACTGTGTACTAGGTATTGTGCTAATTGCTTTCTACATATTATCTCATTAAATCCTGATAGGAACCCTGGGAGATAGGTACTATTGTTGTCCCATTAAATAGTTGAGGAAACTGAGGCAGGCAGAAGTTAAGTAATTTGCCTAGAGTCATATAGCTAGTAAGTGTCTGAAGTTAGATTTGTACCTAGATGTTACCGATTCTAGGTCCAGTACTCTATCCATTGAACCCTGTAAATAAAATAATAGCTCATGTTTACCTACTTGTTATTCAGTCAGGTCCAATTCTTTGTTGACCATAGCACTCCAATGCTATCTATGGGTTTTCTTCCCAAAGGTGGTGGAGTGGTGTTCCATTTCATTCTCCAGTTGATTAAAGGGGAAAAAAAAGTTAAGTGACTTACCCAGGGTCACACAGCTAGTAAGTATCTGAGCCAGGATTAGAATTCAGGTCTTTCAGGTTGTAGGTGCAATACTTTATGCAATGAGCTACCTACCTGCTGTTTACATAGCACTTTATAATTTAAAAATGTTTTCTTTGACAAAATATAACAAAAACCCATGAGGTGAGTTGTGCAATCAGATTGAAGAAGATTTAGGTTTCTTTTGTTTTCAGAACAAGAGACTCCTATGTGGTCTAAGTGTATGGAACTCTGAACCTGGATTCAAGAAGATCTGAGTTCAAATTCTGCCTCAGAAACTTACTAGTTATGTGATCCTGGCCAAGGTATCGATGAGTTCCCCCACCTCAAGAATGAAGATGATGATGATAATAACCCCTACCTACAGTGTTTCTTATAAGGATCAAATAAGATAATACTTACAAAGTGCTTTGTAGACCATAAAGTGTCTATAATTTCTAATGATTATCAAATTTTTAAGAGAGTAATTTAGGCTTGATATCTAGAATTCCTAACAAATTACCCACTTTGTAAGTGTAATATACTATTTGAGGAAATAGCAGATTCTCCCTTATTGGAAATCTCCAAACAGATGCTGAATTTTCTCTTGTTAAGTATTCAGTAATGAGAATTCCTGTTTACGGTTTCTTTTGTTGTTGCTTGATTTTGTTTGGTTGTTTTTGTTTTGTTATTGCTGTTTAACTTTTAGCATCTTACTAGTCTAGTGGACAGAAGGCTAAACCTTGAACCAGGACAAGCTGAGTTCATGTGCGACTTCAGAAAGACACCAGCTGCATTAACCTAGGCAAGTGCTTAACTTCTCTCTTAATCCCATTTTCCTCAACTGTAAAACGAACGTAATAATAAATACCTACTTCTCTGAATCTTTATGAGACTCAAATGTGATAGATAATACACATAAATGTGATAGATAATAGATATAAAGTTCTTGGCAAGCCTCAGGTCACTATGTATTAGCTCTTATGGCTATCGATCTGTCTTTTAACTCGAAGAGTCTGTGATTCCAGTTATTCTCATTATTTAAATGAGGAAATTAAAACCCAAGTTTATTAAGTGACTTATTAAACTAATAAGTGTTTAATATATAGTATATATTGTAGCTGAAACTCAAACCCAGGTCTTCTTCTTCCTAGTCCAGATACTCCATGATAGCACATGTTCAAAGTAGCAATACTTCCTTAAACTTAACTTAGCAGCACTATTATGAATCTTAAGACACAAATTGAGGATTACCTTTTCCAAGGTGTGAGAGAAATCTCTCTCTCTCTCTCTCTCTCTCTCTCTCTCTCTGCCTCTCTGTCTCTGTCTGTCTATCTCTCTCTATGTATACATAGACAAACATATTCACACACACGTGTAGATTTATATAGTCATACAAATGTGTTTATGTATTCATTCATGTATATATGCATGCATCCTGTGTTTGTGTGTGTATATTCTACTAGGACCAGAATGGGGACTTGATTTTCTGAACTGCCCACACAACATCTCTCCCTTCCCTCTCCCTCTCATCCCTCTCATATCAATGTACTCTGGGCATTATTGTCTTTGTAAAAGAATCATATCCATCCCATACTGTTGGCACAGGTGAGCAAATCATTTAACCTTTGAGTTTATCGATAATAAAACCCATGACATTTCATTTATTTTGCTTTTGTGTGGGTTAGATACAAAAACACTGCTCCAAGTAAACAAACGTATCGGTATGTCCAGATGCTTAGTGACATTTCTTCCCTAAGATCCTGTGCTAGAGAAACACTTTCCAGAGGAAAGATGCACCCAGCAATTTATAGCATCATCCCAGTCCCTTTCTGGAACAGCCTTTAATACTGTTGTCAAGATTCTGGGAGTCCAAAAACAAAGGAAAAACTTGGAAGTTTAGTCACTGTGGTCATCAGGTGACACCATACAAAAATGAAACAGATTTATGTTGCTCTTAAAAATATATTACATTACATAAATATACATATATGTATACATATACAAACGTATATGCTCTCTCCATATATACATATGTATACGTGTATATGCAGTGTTTATGCATGCATATATGTATATATGTGCATGTATACATGTATATCTATATCTGTCTATCTATATATCTATCATCTATCTTTCTTTCTCCATGGAAAGGAGAACAGACAATAAGCAAATCTTTGTCATATTAGATTTTAGAATTGTTTGTTTCTTAAATTTCTAGGAAGGGGTAGATGGGATCAGTATTTAGTTTTATTTTATTCTTTGATTATCTTCTTATAACCCCATTATATATTATTCTTTAACCTCTAAAAAATTAAAACATTAAATCATGAAGTGGCTTTCTAAGGTCACTTCCTCCCCCACTCCCAAGGTTCACTGTTTGCTATGGCCAGAGGGTCAACATGACAACTCAGGACTCTGACAACCCACTGTGGTGGTCCATCTGTTGGATAAGCCACTGATTCTATAGTGACTTTTCAAATTTCCTCTTCTTTTTTCCTTATTTTCTCAAGCACTTTGCTAGAGTCATTTCCAGAGTATGCCCAAATGGGAAAGTATATGTGATTATCTAATACTGCCCTCTCAACTTACCCACGCCCCCTCCCTGCCACCTCTATCAAATTGTGTACCTGGCACTCTGCTTCTTTATCATTGACTGATTCACTTATTCATCAATGGGTTTATGCCTCCTGAGTGTAATCAAATGTAAAGGCCCTGCTGGCTCCTATCTCGGGGGAAAAAGCAAATCCACATGGCCTGGAGTCCACTGGGCCTGGGGTTAAATCCTGACGTGACCCTAGCACCTGGAGATATAGATTCTGTGACCTTCATGCTGCCAGGACCTATGAGTGACTGCTGAGCTGTTAAAAGTGTCAGGGAGACTCAGAAAGATTGTGAATCTTTCATGGTTTCTTACTTTGTGGGAGTGTCTGGGAGCTGCAGTTATGTTGCAGGATATTTTGAAGTTGGTATGTTATCTAATCATGACTATGTGATTTGTACAAACCTGTATACATTTAATTAATAAAAATAATTGGCATCTTTGGAATTTTTTATAAATACTTATAATTCCCCAGAAAACTCAAAAGATAATGGCTTACAATGATATATATATATATTCCAAATATGAGGAAACATTTGCTGATTATTATTCATTAATTGCAAAAAAGGAGTTATTAAGAAATTATTGTGTGTAGAATGTTGTTAGGTACTGGAGGGATAAGATAAAGACAGGACCAGAGCTGAGATGTCCTTGATATAGGGAAGAAAAGAAGGAAAAAAAAGAAACTTGACATTCTTTAAGTGTTTTTCATGTGTCAGGTACTGTATTAAGCACTTTACAAGCATTATTTCATTTGATTCTTACAATACCTGGGGAGGTAGGTGGTATTATTTCCATTTGAATTTTAGGAAGATGAGGCAGGTAGAGGTTAGGTGACTCAGCCAGGGTCATACAGCCAACAAGTGGCTGAGGCTGAATTTGACCTCAAGCCTTCCTGACTCCATGCATATTGCTTTCTCCATTGTGCCACCTAGGTGCCCACTTACACAGGGATGAAACAATCCCTTCTAATAATACAGGTTAATATCTTCTCTGTAACTCAGATTCTTAGCTCTAAAAGGATAAATGTCACGCTGAGGGTCACACAATCAATATGTATAACACAGGACATATGAATTCAGTTCTTCTCAGCTCTGTGGTTGCCTCTCCAACCACTACAGCACACTGGTAAGGAAAAAAACAAAGTTCTAATTCAAAATATCTCTCTCAGAGTTCAGAATTTGTTAGTAGGATAAGACCCCTTCAACTAAGCATGATGCTCATGCCTTCCTCCACAATCATCTTGTATCTATTTTGTATTATATACCTACATATGAATATATTTTCCTGCCCCTGTAAGCTTCTTGAGGAAAGAGCCTATTTTGATGACAACCCCAGATCCTGGCTCAGTAATTGATATGATTTAGACCCTTGACAAATGATTGTCTGTTGCTTGATTAATTTATGTTCAATAGTACTTCATAAAGATACCCAAAACAAATGCAGCTCTGAAGTGAAAAGGTCATTGAGGAACCAGAAGACTCATGATAGCTTTCTTGGAGAAAATTGCAATTCAATTCAGCTTTAAAAGATTATCAAAAATTTAACAGACACAAATCTGAATGAGAATGGGAGTAGAAAGTTGAACAATTTGACTGCAATGAATATCATCAGTATCAAACTCAAGTAGAAATGGCAGCCACTAAGCTATGCATAAGGATGCCTGTGGCCACATCTTGACTTGAAAACCACATATGACATTATCTATGTTTTATTGTTTTTTTTTCTTAAATGTTTTCCGATTAAAAGTGAATCTGTCCCCTAAGGAACTTGGGAATATTATAGGCCTCCATGTAGCCTACAGTCCATGTGTAGAGCATATTGAGTGGAAAAAAATATTTACAGCTGAAGTGACTTTAGAAACCATCTGAATTGACACCTCCATCTCACAGATGAGTAAACTGATGCCCAGAGAGAAAATGTGAGTAGTGAAGTCCTAAAATGCAGAATACAGCCAGACCTAGATTGGACCCCAAATCCAGTGATGTTTTACAACATTCTGCTTAAGTAATGGGAGATAACATAGGGAAGTTAGAATACAATAAAATTGTGTATATGTGATGGTGTGTGTGCCAGGGAGGTGGAGGTCATATATTAATTTGCATCAATTTTGATTTTAAAACAATTCCCACGTGTATTTCGTACCATGTCACAGGACCATTTGGGATGCAATAGATGATAGTTGATAATTCCAGTCTTGTTTGATAAATTATTGACTCAAAGGCCAACTCATAATGGTGAATGTTTTTCTTTCCTCAAATCACATTGAATTTATTTTTCTGTGTATATTGTTTAGGAAGAGGTTTTTGACTTGAGTTTTGAATGACTGTAGGGACTTTAAAAGTCTATGGTTCAGGGGCGGCCAGGTGGCTCAGCGAGTAAGAGCACCGGCTCCAGTGTCGGGATGACCTGGATCAAATCTGGGCTCAGATACTCAGCACCACACCCAGAAATAACTGGCCGTGTAACCTTGAGCAAGTTACTTAACCCCGATTGCTTATTAAAAAAAAAGAGTCCATGGTTCAAAGAGGGTACATTTTAGACATAGGAAACAACCTAGGCCTAGGAATGGTGGCAGATGAAATTCCATTCATAAGGAACAATTGTCAGGCTAGCTTGCCTGGAATTAATAAGCTATAGAAAATTCAAATGGAGCCAGAATGTCAAGAGTATAAATGGCAAATAGATCATTTTGATCATGTTATTAAAAAGGTTTCGTATAAATAAAACAAATATAGCCAAGATCAGAAGGAAAGCAGGAAACTAGGGGAAAATTTGTATAGACATTTATCAAATAAAGGTCTCATATCTCAAGTATACAAAGAAGTTTGTCAAATCTATAAGAATATGATTCACTCCCAAATTGATAAATGATCAAAGAATATGAACAGGCAATTTTCTGAAGAAGAAATCAAAACTACTGATAGTCATATTAAAAAATGTTCTAAATCATTGTTGATTATAGAAATGCAAATTAAAATAATATTGAGGAATCATTTTTTCACCTACCAGATTGACTAAAATTATAGAAAGTTTGGAAAGTGACAAATGTTGGAGGGGGTATGGAAAAACTGGGACACCTTCATTGTTGGGGGAATTGTGAAATGACCCAACCATTTTGGAGAGCAATCTGGAATTATGCCCAAAGAGTATATACACTTTGACCCAGCAATACCACTATTTACTCTATTTTCAAAAAATAATTAAGGAAAAGGAAAAGAACCTATGTGTTCTAAAATGATTATAGCAGCTCTCTTTCTGGTGGCAAAGAACTGGAAATTGCAGGAATGCCCATCATTTGGGGAATGCTGAACAAGTTGTGGTATATGCTTATGATAGTACACTACTAAGCTAAATGATGAGCTCAATGATTTTAGAAAAAAAAAAACATGGAAAGAATTGCATGAAATAATGCAGAGAGAAATGAGAAGAACCAAAGTAACATTGTATATAGTTACAGCAATATTGTTCTAAGAATGGTTTTGAGCAGGGCAGCTAGGTGGTTCAGTGAATAGAGTACCAGGCCTGGAGTCAGGAGGACCTGAGTTCAAATACAGCCTCAGACACTTAACACAAAAAACTAGCTGTGTGACCTTGGGCAGTTGCCAATTGCCCAATTGCCCCTCCAAAAAAAAAAAGCAAACAAAAAGAATGGCTTTGAGCGAATAAGTTATTTTGACTATTATAAATACCCAAATTAACTATGAAGGACATAGGAAGAAGACACTATCTGCATCCAGAGAAAGAATTGATAAATAGAAGTATGTATATCTGTAGGTGTGTGTATGTATATATGTAAGTACAAAAACATGCATACATGCATGCATGCCTGTTTATGTCTAATGGTAGCCATCTCTAGGGCAGGAGCAGGGAAGGAAGACAGAAGAAAAATCATTACATGATAATGAACATTACATGATAATGTTGTTGCATATGTGAAAGAAATAGCAAGTTGTACACAGTAGATTTACAGTTTTATATGCAATCATCTTTCTATCTTGTTGCTTGTCCCATTCTGCCTTATGCTATGTTTATTTTTGAATTAAAATAAAGCTTAATTGTAAAATTTTCCCCATTCTATCTTATTCATTATTGGACAATTAGAGAGCCTAACATGGAGTCTTACATAGACGAGATGTTCAATATGTTTATTGCATGAATGAATGAATGGAACAGGGATACTTTTGAACACCCAAGAATATTACCATTTTAGTAAACTCCAATGATCACTTTCCTCTTTTCCTTCTGTTGGTTTATTATGGACTTTATGCTCATAAAGATTTTTTTCCTATATCCTCTGCCATCTATTATCTATATTGCTTGAGGCAAGGATGCCAGGGCTCAATTGACTCTCTTCTTGGCTTCAGTTTTCAAGAACTTTCTTTTAGAAAGCAGCTAGTAAAGACTGGGCTGAAGGAATCTCACTCAGTAAAATAGACATTACTGAATGCAGATAGAAGCATATATTTTTGATTACCTTTATTTTTCTTGTTTTATTTATTTATTCATTTTATTTGTATTTTCTATTGCAACGTGGCTAATATGGAGATATTTTGCATCACTGTATGTATATAATCTATATCAAATTGGATTCCTTCTCAAGAAGTAAGGAAGAAAGGAAAGGGTGGAGAGAATTTGGAACTCAAAATTAAAAAAAAACAAATGTTAAATGTTTTTGTTTACATGTAATTAAGAAAATAAAATAAAACAGACGTAACTTCCCATCAGTTTGTTGGAGAGGGAGTTATTTGATGAAAGCATATTAGCACATGAGGTTTCAGAGAATTTCTTAGTTCAGTTGAAAAATCGAGTGTTTTTTTTATAAACTTTTATAAAACAAGCTGGGTGGTGCAATGGATTGAGTAATGGATCTGGACTCTGGAAGACTTATCTTCCTGATTCCAAATCTAGCCTCAGACACTTTCTAGTTGTGTGACCCTGGGTGAGTTATTTAACCCTGTGTGCCTCAGTTTCCTTGTCTGTAAAAAGCACTCCAGCATCTTTGCCAAGAAATCTCCAAAAGGGGTCATGAAGAGTCAGAGAGGATTAAAAAATGACTCAACAACAACAATAACATTTAAATAGTTCTTTCTATGTGCCAGGAAATATGCTAAACACTTTACAACTGTGATCACATTTGATCCTTGCAACAGCCTAATAGGTAGGTGCTATTATTATCCCTACTTTGCAGATGAGGAAACTGAGTCAAATAGAGGGGTTTTTTTTTGTTTTGTTTTGTTTTGTTTTTAGTGACTTGCCTGATGTTGTATAGCTAGTAAATGGTGAAGACTTTGAATTTGGGTCTTCCAGACTCCAAGCCCAGTGCTCTAAGCCATTGTGCCCCATAACTTTCCTAAAGCAGCTTCCTCGGTACAGTCCCATGGCCATTAGTAATAACTCCTTTTCCAAAACCTTTTGTTCTGGCAGCATCCAAAATGTTCAGCATGTATATGCTATTATTGAGCATCATATTTTCCTACCACAGACTTATTTGCATATTTTGTGGGAATTGTGATCCTGCCTCTTTTCATTGATTAACCCTTCCTTATTTGACCCAGCCTATCTCCTTTCTGGCCAAAGTTGTATTTTTTTCAAACTTGTAGGGGGCTGAAAGGGTCATTAAAGACTTTCCCAGGGGTGGAGAACCTGTATACTCAAGGCCCCATGTGACCCTCTGTTTACTCAAGTGTGGCCATTTTACTGAATCCAAACTTTTCTGTGATGTTTAGGTTTAGTCAAAGGGTCACATTCAAGGAGGACCTGAAGGGCCACATGTGGCCTCAAAGTCGCAGGTTCCCCACCCCTGTAGAATCTAATCCATCTCCTTGATTTTAGAAAAAATGAGGTCTAAGAAGGTAAAATAATTTGCCTAAAGACACATCACTTGTTTTTTTTCAAACTGAAAAATCCATAAATTCTCTGGATGGCTTCTGGCAAACCCCACACATATACACACACTGGCCAAGTCATAGACTCCAGGATAACTGGTCTAATGATTCATTTCTGCTACATTGGTAGAAGCTTTTGGGCTAGGTAATGCAGATATCTGTTTCCCTTTTCAAAAAAGACTAGGGAAGGGAGGCTGAAGGTTGAAATGACTTCCCCAGGATCACATTTCACCCCAAGAATAGTTTACACCATTGAATCTTTGCTTTACACTCCAAGAGGTTATGGTACTTCATGCTTAGTGCATAGGATGGATTGTCCTTATCAGGAAGGAAGAACTCCATAAAAAATTCTACAGAAATTCTAGTCGAGGAACAAATAAGTTGTCACAATGTCATTTTCTAAGACGCTCAAAGCTCAATCACAGCATCACTGGGGACGGATCCCAGATGTGATTTGAAGTGAGAACAGAATATTTTCCAAATGGGAAGTTGCACCTGTTCTTACTACGTCAATCCAAAAGGTGTCATCCTTCTCAGTAGAAAATGTAGTCTTTCTTTGATCTGAATCGGAGTAGCCAAAGTATCTGATTTCAAATTTAAAGAGGGCCCCAGAGGCATTAATTAAAATGCACCTAATAAATAGTCATCTAGCCTTTGATTGAAGATGATTTACTTAAACATCTCTAACCTCTCTCCTAACCATCAGACTCAAATCTTCAACCTTTACTTAGGTATCTCAAACTGGATGCCATGTAGCTGTTTCAGTGGTATATGACTCTTTGTGACCCCATTTGTGGTTTTCTTGGCAAAGATACTAGAGTTTGCCATTTCCTGTGACAGCTCATTTTATAGATGAGGAACTCAGGCAAACGGGGTTAGGTGACTTGCCCAGGGTCCCATAGCAAATAAGTAACTGAGGCCAGATTTGAACTCATGAAATGAGTCTTCCTGATTCCAAGCCCAGAGCTCTATCCACTGCACCACCTAGCTGCCATGTCATGTAGACATGTTAAATAAAACATTTCCAAGGTTGAATTCATTATCTTTTGTCCCGAACTCTCCCTACTTCTAAATTTCCTTCTTACTGTTGAGAGTTTCACCATCTTCCCAGTCTTCCAGGATCATTATCTAGGTGCCATACTCTGCTACACATTCTTTTACTTCCCAAATTCCAATCTGTTGTCAAGTCTTCTTGTTTCTCCCTTGGTAAAATTTCTTGTAAATGCACTTTCTTTCCTTGGATATTGCCACCACCCTCATACAGGTTCTAATTATCTCACGCTTGGACTATGAATTGAAAGGTTCAAATGTCTCCACTCTCCCCAAAACAAAACAAACAAACAAAAACAAAAACAGTTTGTGCTATTATTAGCACATTGGAACTAACCTGATGATTGGTCTTCATGACTTAAATCTCTTTTCACTCTAGTTTACTAAGTTTCTAATTCACAAGCTTGATTATTTCTCCCTAAATTTCAGTAGCCTACTACCAACTCCAGAATCAAATTCAAAATTCTGTTTCACTTTAAAAACGCTTCATAACATTTCCCCCTCTTACCTCTCCAGTTTTCTTATACTTTACATCCATCTAACCCTACTCCTCGCACCCCTGCCACATACTCTAATTCACTGATACTGGCTTCCTCATTGCTCCTGGAATAAGACAATCTATCCCCACACTACAAGTATCACTGACAATTCCCCTTTCTGGAAATACTCTGTCTCCTCATCTCTGCCTTCTGGATTTCCTGACTTCCTTCAAGTTACAGCTAAGATCCTTTCTTCTACAGGAAACCTTCCCTGATCCCCCCTTAATGTTAATTCTTTCCCTCTGTTGGTTATCTCCAGTTTATCCCACTGATAACTCGTTTGTACAAATTTATGTGCATGTTGTCTCCTCTATTAGACTGTTAACTCCTTTAATATAGGGAACATTTTTTGGCCTTTCTTTGTGTCCCCAGTACTTAGCAGAGGACCAGGAACATATTAGATGCTCAGAAATGTTTATTGACTGAGAAACAACCCATTCTACTACTTTAATATAATAAATAATTATATTTAATAATATAATAAATAATTATATTTAATAATATAATAAATAATTATGTTTAATAATATAATATACTTTTCTATTTGTTGGAATGTTGCTCTTTTTTTCTGAAATCAGACCTAAATTTTCTTCTTTATAATGTCTGCTCCTCATTCTATACTCTGGCATCAAATAGATCAGGTATAAATTTTCTTCCATATGAAATGCTTAAAGTCTTTTATCATGCCTCAATATCCCACATTTTTTCTTCTCTAGACTAAGTTGCTCATGTAGCGGAGAAGCTAGAGTGAGTATAAGTTTTGTCCTTCCCGTTCTTACCTCACAGGATGGATGATGTTTATCAAGAGGAAAAGAAAAGTCTATGAATGTAAATTAATCATAAAGGGTTGCTCTACAATTTCATTAAAATAGGTAATATGGCATATATTTAAAGTTTTTCAAGTCAGGAGACCTGTCATTCCAAGTTTACTTAGTCCCTCACAGAATTTACCTTTGAATAACAATAATAGTAACAGTAATTCTGGAGATCTGAGTAAGACCAGGAAAAAAAAATGACAAGGACCTGAATGAATATGAATATATATCCATTCTAACCCTTAGAACATATCACTTCCACTGGAATAAAATAATGACTCATTTGTACATTGCCCACAGTACTGAGAAACAGAAAGAAAATAGAAGAAACACATGGGTTAAATATGCCCTTAGTTGTCTGTGAAACTTCCCAGAACCCAGGACTAATGGTACTTATAAATATCCATTTATTATGGAAGGTGAAGAGTTCTAGGGATTGCATATTTCTGTTGTAATAGCCACGTGTGGGAGCACTGAATCAAGACTTCTTGAAAGACATTTCTTGTTCTACCTGTGTGGGATACACATGTTTCCCTACTTACCCTGGAGCAGATTTATTTGGTTTTAAATTTGTCAGTTCCAAGGTGCTAACAATAGCATAAGTTTTGTTTGGGTTTTTTTTTGGGGGGGTGGTTAGGGGAGTAGGTGTGGGAGGAGACATTTGGACCTTTCAATTTATAGATGTTGAGAATTCCCAGTTTGGAAAGGACTTCTATGGATGAAGAACATTAGCTAGCTTGTAACTTAAATCTTAAAGATTTACTTCTATAATTCAACTCTTTCAGGCCATGGATTGCTTCATTTTTGACATTGTATCTGCAAGGCCTGGCATATAATTGGCATTTAATAAATACTTGTTGATTGATTTAGGTGTCTGATCCAGGTTTTGTGACCCCAAAGCTATCCCTTTATCAACACTACTCCATTCCACCTCTTATGACAATAAGGAACAAAAAGATCTCAATGGGAGGGAAGATAAACCCCTCAAAAATTTGAATGAACAGTCTATGGCAGGTAAATTACAATAGAGAATCATATATTTAGATTTGGAGGAGAGCATCATGTCATGTGGAAGCAGGATTAAACTTGTTCTGCTCATTCCTGGAAGACAGAAATAGGAATACTGAATCATAGTGACAGATTTACACTTGATATTAAGGCGGAAAACAACAAATAATAACACAAACCAAACTCGTTAACAATTCCAGGTGTCCATGAAGAGAATAGGCTTATTTAGGGATGGAGAGATTTCTTCCTCCTGGTAGTTCGTCAAGATGGATAACCTACTGTTGAGTGTCTTAGAGAAAAGATTCTTTTTTATAGGATGGGTTTGATTAGATGATTCCTGAGGCCTCTACACATTATGAAATGCCCTAAATATGATATAATCCAAGCTTCTCATTTTAAAGAGAAAGAAAATGAAAACCAGTTACATGAAATCATTAGGCTTCCTTTCCTCCTCTATAAAATGAACTGTCACAGGGAATGGCAAACTCTAGAATCTTTGCCAAGAAAACCCCAAATGGGGTCACAAAGAGTCAGATACCACTAAAACAACTGAACAACCATATGATGTTCACACAGTAAGTGGTAGAGATGATGTCCAAACCCACATCATCCAATGCCAAATCTGTCCTCTTCTCTTGGAAACATTTTGCATTTTTAGTGAGATGCGGCTACTCCTATCACTTCATTGTAGGAAGACCTGTTCCCGGATGCAGTAATATCCATCCTCCAACATAAATTCTTCAAGTTATTTTGTATACTGAGAAGTGACTTACCAGGCTCATAACTTATCCATGGTGTTGAAGACAACATTTAAAACAAAACCAGTTATCTATCCACTATAGAAGAGCAGTGAACACATGAACCAGAGGACACATATGGCCCACACTTTTACAAAATACAGCCCAACCACATTAAAATGAAATTAGGAAATATTTAACACAATTAATATATAATAATATATATATGCACACATACATACTTAATAACATATGTGTCTTTGTAAATCAACACACAGCCCCTAGCAATACTTATGTACGATTTGATGGCCCCCATTTCAGTCTGTTTGATACCATTGCACTAGAACACACTTTCCATCATGTTCTTTCTGACAGTGAGTTTGAACAGTAGAAATAATGCTGGCCTAGAAAGAAGAAGACAGGAGTTCTGATCTGGCCTCAGTTTCTCAGACTCAATTTCCTCATCTATAAATGGAGGAAATAAGAGCACCTACTGCCCAGTATTCTTAAGAGGACTAAATGACATAATATATATGTAAAGTACTTTGCAAAATTTAAATCACTACATAAACACTAGCTATTACTATTATATTATTAAATGAGTTAGTTAATTACTTGAGAAAAAGGGACAGCAGTTTGAAAGGATGAAGTATTTTAAAGTTTATTTTTATAATACAATAATTCTCTCCATTATTTGGGTCTTAGGTGGTGGGAGTTGTAGAATAAAATCTATTGGCAATCCCTATGTATCAGTCATCTATACTGAGAATCTGTATATTCAACTTCAAGTGACTGAGGGCAGGATCTTTATAAGGACAAGTTTACTAAGTCATTTTCCTGCGTTTACACTAGAATTTGTTGGGGGTTTTTTTAATCCATTGATTTTTTTTTACATAAGACAGTTTTTAATTTTTATTTGTTTATTTTTAATAAATCATTTAATCAATCAATCAATCAGCACTGGCCAGGTTCCAGGGAACCAGATACAAGTGAAAATCCCTGCCCTTGAGGAACCTAGATCTATCAATTACCCTGTCAAATACCTAACTTTATATATCTATTGACTACATTTGCCATTTTTCTCTTCAGAAAAGGTACATGTAAGAACAGTTACTCACTAATACCTTCTACTTTGTGGTCTGCTAAGGAAGAGTCAGTCTCCTGGCTGAATAGTTTTAAAATTTCAAAGGATTCTCTGGAGGTCTCACTCCCATAAAGTAGAACATTTACTGACTTATCTACTCCAGGTCGTCCCTGTGAAATTAACACCAAATCACATTATCCTACGGATTTCTTGAACTTTTAAAATGCTCTGCTTTATGTTGGGAACATGAATAGTTATTACCGATTTAAATGGGCACTCTGTGTCGGTAACTGATTGACAAGATCAATAATTTTAAGATCAAATGGTCACAGTGGTCTGCTTTTCCCCCCTTTAATCAGTGTCTTTTTGTTTTATACCCATGCCTACAGCAAGATCCTGTTTTCTGTCTGTAGACAGTGGTTCCTGCTGTGTGCCTTTGAGAAAAGAAGACGAAATGGAGAATCAATTTAAGGGGGGTGAGAGGGAGAAGCTTTAGTTGACAAAGCCTTACAGCAGATCAATGGAATCTGGCTAGTTAAATGTCTTTGGTAGCTGAGATTTTGTAATCGCTTTCTTGGATACCATCCTTTTATTACTATTATTATTTTTAATTTTCCATTTTCATTCATTTTGTACTTTGGGGCATTAAAGTTTTCTTGGCTCTACAAACACACACACACACACACATTTAAGTTGTATAGCTCTTTGCTTTGCTGTTATATAAAATAGAAATCTTTAAAATTGCCCACCTTAAAAATATAGATTTAGAACTGAAACCTAAAGGTCACTTAGTTCAGTAAAGTCATGTTAAAAATAAGGAAACTGAAGTCTATAATGATTAGGTAATTTACCCGAAGAAACAATGAGGTAGAAAGAGTGTGGTTTTAGGCCCAAAACCTAAGATTCTGAAACCGGATTCCCCACCCCCACAAGTAGGCTACACTACTTACTTTAATATAGGGTATGATCTAGCCATTCAATGGACTAAGAATGGTATAAAAGAATTGTAAATTCATAGGATCTGAGTGGGAAAAGATCTCTTAGGCTACTTAGTCTGAGCAATACCCTCAAAAGAGTTGCTTCTCCAACCTACCTGATATGTATGAACATATAGTCTTCCTTTTGCAGACTTCCAATACCAGTCACAGGCCTCTGCTTAAAGCAACCCATTCTAGTTTTGGATTGCTCTGTTTTTAAGAAGTTTCTCCTTAAATCAAGCTGGTATCTGCCCTCTGCAGCTTGAACCCTTTATTCTTGGTTCTACCATCTGGGAGCTAGCAGAATGAATCAAAAATGTCTTTCATGTGTCAGATATCCAAATGCATGAATATAGTGACTTTGTCATCCCTAAGCAACTTTTCTCCTGAACCTCATCAGATGGCATCTCAAAGTCCAATTCCCTTCATTTAAAAAGGAGAAAATTGAAGCCACAAGAGTTTTAAGCAGCCCAAAGTGTCCTAGGGAGTAAATAGCAGAATTAGATTTTGAGCCCAGATCCTGTGGTTTCCAACATTACTTTTTCCAGTGCATTGTGATATTCTAGTCCCTTGAAACAAAATCTCCTGCTGTTGCTTTCAGCTTATCAATTGGGGAGAATATTTATTTGTGATAATATTATTTTAATCCTTTGAAGAATTGAAACAAAGTATTACCACATTTATAAGGCAAATATAATCACTGGATTCCAGCACTCAATACTTAGGGGGATTCCTTACTGGATACACTTAATCTTTTATCATCTATTTGTTTAAACAGCTTTCCCTATAAACCTAGGATGATAGAAAGCACTTGTTTAGCTGACTGATCCATAGATCTGATATATACTTAATTGGGTTTCACTAAATTTGCATACCAGTAGTAATTAGTTATTTAAAATTCTTAATAGCACTCAGTGAAAATATTATTAGAGCATTATGTTTTAAGCACACCTTTGTTTATTAAAGCTAAAAAAATCAACATTAATTAATAAAGACATTGCTAACTGGTTTGTGCTCACAGGGGGAAAAAACAACACAAATCTTGGGCCTGTTCCTTAAATATGAATTAAAGAAGTGAATTATTTAGAAAGTCATTTAATGCCTGCAGCAAGTTAAGAAAACATATAATCCAATCCATATTGTTCCCTAACCTTTGACCTAAATGCACTCTGTGCTTTGAGACCTATGCTTTAGAAACTGGGATATTTTTACTACATCAACATCGTTTTAAATTAAAAAAAAAAAAAAGAAACCTAGACATCGTGCATAGAAACATCTGTGATTGCAAAGCCCAATAGCTCAATTGGAAAAAGAAAAAAAAAACATTTTAGCTATAACCTTGAGAAGATAAAATGTTAGTATTCCTGAGCACTTGATATCAAATCTTCTGAATAGACTAAAGCATACACTGAATCCAAATTGAATAGCATAGCATCTATGAATTTTCCCCTAAGAAGTCATTATTTTTTAAAAAATTTATACAGTTTGAACAAGGCCAATATAGATGAACACTTTTTTTCCCCCTTTGGACTCTGAAACATTGTACATTTATATGTGTAGCATAATAACACAGAGACTTTTATGAGAAAGTCCAATATTTTACTTAATGTGCTTGGCCTTACAGAATTCCTTTTAACAGTACGATCATCATTCACTTCAATTCAATTCAACTCATTACCATTCTATTTAATCCAATACATATTTATTGATTACCTTTCATGTATATGGTCTCACACTAAGTCTGAATATTCAAAGACAAAATATAAACAATTTTCTAAATGAGTCTATGTTTTGCTGGAGAAGATTAGTCATTCCATTGTTAAAGTTTTAGTCTCTTGAATTTGCTGATTATTGTTGCCTTCTACCTCATGCCTGGACTACTAGAAGACTTTTTTTGTTAGTCTCTCTGTATCAAGGATTTCCTCAATCTAAGCTATTCTCTACTCAACTGTCAAAATAATTTTCCTGGGGCAGCTAGGTGGTGCCCTGGAGTCAGGAGGCCCTAAAGTCAGGAGGACCTGAATTCAAATCCAGTCTCAGACACTTAACCAAAAAAAAAAAAAAAACTAGCCATGTGACCTTTGGCAAGTCACTTAAATCCAACTGCCCTCCAAAAAAAAGCAAAAAAAAAAATTTCCTACAACACATCTGACCATGCCACTCTCCTACTCAATAAACTCTATTCTTCCAGGATCAAACCCTGTTTGAATTTGAAAACCCTTCTCAACTTGACCTAGTCCTACCTTTTCAGACTTCATACAATGTACTTTATATTATCATATGATCCAATGACACTGTTTGTTTTTTACTTTTCCTCATATACAATAATATGTCTCTTCCATTCAGTGCCTTTAAATGTAAAACCTGCCTAGAATGAAAACCCTACTCTTGTCTTTCTTCTATCTTCCCTGGTTCCTTCAAGACAGCCGAAGTCTGACCTCATAGAAAAGTCTTTTCCCAGATTTTACGCAACACACACATGGAAACACACACACACACAAATACACAAACCACTAGTGCCTTCCCTTTGAAATTACATTTGTTTTACATTCAATATATCTGTAAGTAACTTTTTCCCCCATTAGAAAAGGACAGTGAGGGTGTTTTTTCCTTTTCTTCTTACCCTCAGCACTTAGCACATTGCCTATCACATGGTTACTAATTAATCAACATTTATAAAACATACCTTGTTCCCTAAATGAGGGCATACCCCAAGGTTCTGTCCCAGAGTTCTTCCTCTTTTCTTTCATTACACTCACTTTCGGTGAACTTATTAACTCCCATATATTTGATTATCATCTTTACAAATATTGTTCCCAGACACAAGTATGAGTCAACTCCTGAAAACCATTTGTTAAATTTTCATTGTGAACATTTATACCCCCCAAATCAGAAAATGCTAAAAATTAGTACTTATTTTACTCCTTTGTGGATTGCCAAGTTTAAGAAAGTTTTGGGGAAAATAATAATAATGAAGATTAAGCTTAAAAATATGTTCTTATATACATTCTATTTTTTCAGTCAATTGTTAAACATTTACTATCACACCCTGCTCACAGATGTATAGATTCAGTCATAAATATCTCTCCTGAGTTCCATTTCTATGTCAACAACTTTTCATTTGCAATTTCAAAATGTCAGCACAATATTGTAATAGGTATTAGACTTTTGTTTTGTGAATCAAATAAATATTTTTCATGCTGTTGATCTAATGTCTTATGATATTTTATTTACTATATTTATATTAATATTCATTAGTATTATTGATTTATAAGCTTCTCTCTCTTCCCGGTGGGCGCATACATAGTATATGTATCTTCTTATGGGAAGATGTTTAAAAATATACTTTTCTTTTTTAAAAGATTTATACTGCATGGCAGTTACTTGATCTTTTAACATTTGATTGCATTCTTTTAAAATTCATTTGGATTAATTTCCTATTATTCCCTTTTTAGAAATTTCATCTTGATTTGATTACTTTCTATGACTGAAATCTGATTGTTTAGGATAGCATTTTACAGTTTTGTCAATCTTGATGTAACTTCCAGTTGTGGTAAGATTTTAAAAAGAGAGAGATTTGTAAAAAGTGCTTTTCATAGTGCTTGCTGTCAATTAGGTGCTTTATAGATGTTTATTACCTGTTTCTAAATATTAGTCAATTTTATTTAATGTTCAGATTTTTTCATGACTTTGAAATGCTAATTTGTGACAATTTTCATTATTTCACCTTTTCCCCACTTTTCCCATTGTTTTTGATTCCCATTATTCATTGTTTTGGGTCTTTCTTTTTTGTCTTTCATCAAAGTAACTAGTTGTTTTGTCTATTTTCCTGGATTTTTTGTAGCACTTTCCTTTTATTTTGTCAGTTAAATAATTTTCTTTTCAAATTTATCTCGAGGCTATATAGCTAAAACATAGAGATTCTTAAAAAGGTAAAATTATTTTTATATTTTCTACTTCTGCTCTAGTTTGGGTATTATGAATTTCTTCATTTTCATTTAATTAGTCCATATTCAACTCATTAGTTTTGTCTCTATTTTTTATATTGATAATATAAGTTTCCAAAGATGTATTTTACTTCTGGAGATTTCTTTTCCAGCATCCTTCAATTTGTGTATGTTGTTTCATAGTTAAAATTTCTATTTTTGTTTGTTTTATGAGCTGTTCAACTCAATATTAAGAAATACAATTAATACCTCAATCCTTTGTTAATATTTCTTTTATTGATTGCAATTTTCCTTGCTTTTTGATCTGTAAAAATATGCTTCCTATCTGTCTTTCTTTCTTTCTTTATGATTTTTTTGGTTAGGGTACCAAATATAGCTGAAAAACTAGTATCCTTGAAAATCCCTTTCAATTGTCAAAGTTCAACTAAATCTTGTTTTTCTGACATCTCATGCTATTTATGAATAATCTTTCTGTCTGCTATCTCTGCATTTGAAAAAGGCACATCAATTTTTTTTTGGCCTATCTAGATCTCCCTTCTATTAGTATCTTTTCTTCTGCTCTACTATTTGGCACATTTAATGTTGATACTGAGGCAATGGGTAATAATGGATACAGAGATGACCTCAACATCAGGAAGACCTTGTGACACAGAGCACATCATTTACCCTCTTAATGGTTTAGGCAGCTCTTTATAACAACATCAGAACTGCTGATTATCAGCACACCAATAGGAAGGTACGCGTGCATAGTTCCCAACAGAAATTAAATCATAGGACTGGACCCCTGACCTCTTCTCATTATTTTCCATATTCTATAGAGTCTTCATGTAAAGCATAGTCATATATTTCCCCTGTCTATCTTTAGTGGCCATACTGATTTTTCCTTCCATGATTAGCTATATGTGTGTGTGTGATATGATATATGTGTATAGATGTAGATATGTGTGTATAGATATAGATATAGACACACATATATTTATGTATTTGGATCAAGCCAAAGTACAACAAAATCTATCCCAATGCCTCATTTGGTCTCTTTCTGAGCCTTTGTGTTTTAACTAAATGTGTTATATTTATAAAACAGGTGGACTTTTGTTTTTAAAACTTTCTACTACTGTTTTGTGGATGATCAGTCCTGTTTATGATGGTGATTATTGTTTGTTTGTTTGTTTTCAGTCTTCTAAAGCCTATTGGAGTATTTCTTTCCTTACAATAAAACATAAAAAAGAATTAGAATCCTCACTTTGTATTTCTTGGATAAACTTTTCACAGTGGGCTTCCTTTCTTCCCCCTTCTCAACCTAAAACCATAAACAGAGGGTCTTGCCTCTCTGGCTGACCACCCCCAGATTTGTTTGTTTTGCAACTAGCTTTCACAATAATTTTTTGTTCTGTTTCAGAAATTCCTTCTTTTAAGTCCTCTCCAGCTCAGACAACGTTTCAATTTGCCATTCTGTTTTCTTTAGTAAGAAAAATAAACACACACTTTGATAGAGGGTTGTTCCTGAAATGTCTTAGGGGACATCGAGGGTTGCAAAAATTGGTGTTGAAGATGGAATTGTGGTGTTGTTTATAGGGCATAGAAATCAAGTCAAACACACTGTCCTATATTTTAGAGTGGGTGAAAGGGAATGATGTGAGATCAGTCTGAAAAAAAAGTATGTTGGATATAAATTGAGAAGGTATTTAAATATCAAAAAAAGAGTTTTTATTTTATCCTATAAGCAATAAATAGTATGCTTATTAAACTTGCTGAAGGCACAAAACTAGGAAATATAAACTACATGTTGGATAATAAATCAGGCATCAAGGCTATCTCAATAAGTATGAGTGATGCAACAAATCTTAAAAATATAAATAAATAAAAGATGAAACTGAATAAGGGTAAATTTAGATTCTAAACCAATTGTAACAAAATAAAGAATGAAGGATTTGTGACTGTATAGGATTTCATGTCAGAAAGAACTGAGCATTTCAGGACATTGAAAGCTCAATATGAACACACCATCTAAAATGGCAGTTAATATAGATAATTGAATCAAGGCTACATTTAGCAAGGCATAGTATCCAGGACTAGGGAGGTGACAGCTACTCTGAACTTTGTCCTATTCACACCATGTCTGGTACACTACATTTCAACAAGGAAACTGGTAATTTGGATTGTGTCTGACAAGGAGAAACCAAAATAAGAGCATGTCTGGAGACCATGTCATATAAATGTCATTTGAAAGAAATTGTAATGGCTACCTTAGAGAAGAAAATATGTTGGGGTGGGTGGGGAGAGGGATACGAGAGGTATTTTTGAGGATGTCAAAGCTGTCATGTAGAAAGGTATTATAATATTTTAAATGTTCCCAAATTCCAAAATGAGGGACAAAATGAGTGGCCACCCCAGAGAAGCAAATTTCAGCACAATGTACTGACTAATTTACTCCCAATTAGAGCTGCCCCATATGGACCATGTCAGGAGTAGTGGGTTGCCTTTCACTGGGGGGTTTCAGTTGAAATCTGAATGACCACCTGTCAGAAATGTAGACAGAATTGTTGTTCAGATGTCCTTTGGGGTTGGTGGCCTCTGAGGTCTCTGAAATTTGGTAATTTTGTGGTCTACAAAGACAATGGTCCTTTAATCTCAGTTCTATTGGAGATGGAGATTTCTTTTGGGGTGGCAGGTCAGAAGGGAAAGGGTGAATAAAGAAGAAGTGGGAAACTTGCTACTTAGCTACATTCACTACCTACTATCATTAATTGACTCCATGACTTTAAATTGTAATAATGTTGATTGGGCAAGAGTGGTAGTTCTTTAGAATTATTATTTAAATGGAAGAGATGAACCTTTTGATTTGAATCTCCACTGATCTTCCACATGACTCTCTTTATCAAAGCCATTGTTGCAAAAAAAATGATAGTCCTGAGCAAAAAAAAGGACAGGATATAGTCTAATTCTAGCATGGGACAATTTAAGCCATGACAAAAAGATTCTCATTTAATGAAATCTCTCAAAATATGAAGCAACCACCAAAGGTCTAAAGGATGGAAGTTTAGATCACTCCAGTCACTGAAAATGAGCTGTAGAAAAGCACTAGAGATGAATGTGCTAAAGAAATAACCTTGTACCATAAGGCAAAGAACTGACATAATTTAAGCTTTTCCATCTCCTGAAGCTTCATCATTCACAGATTTACTAGATATGTTATACTCTTCTGTGAGACTATTTTTCTGCAATGCCTAGTATGATGAAAGAAGTAGAACAATGTCTTTATTTCATATCCCCACAGAATGAACTCTCTTTCTGTCCTTACCTTTAGCAGTTGAGGGGGGCTTTGTGGCCAAACTAATTAGGTGTTCCATCTCTTAAGACCCTGGGTTTTTCTTCTATAGACCAAAGAAGGTGAGTGACATAGCAGAAAAGATGTATTGAAATTGTAGTTGCAAGAGCTTAAGCTCTTATTAATGTGAACTGTCATATTTATGTTCCTTCTTTAATATTTCATCAAGTATTCTGGGTGCCAATGAGTATGTAGGAATTGTTTACTGAACTGGCTTGCCAAGGGACTGGTCTAAGGTAAGTCCATAAAATACCATCTTTTTATTATTTTAGGTGCTTTTTATTTTTTTAAGTTAGGACACACCATTCCCCTTCATATTTGAAGATAACCTTGTTAACGAGCTAAGTTACAAAGCCCCTGACAGTGAAACTCACCATATATCAAATCCAACTTGTCACCTATCTCCAAAAACCCTTTAACTTTCTTAAGTTGCCCGTTTCTGTTTATGACTCCATTATTTCCTCAGTCACTCAGACACAATGATCTCCTCCTTCTCTTTTTTCTTCCACATTTGATTGACTCCCAAGTACTATGAATTTAAACTTATTCAATCCAATAACTATCTAGCATCTCCTAAATGCAAAGCATCTTTCAAGGCTCTAGGAAAATAAAGGGGAAACTGCAAATAGTTGGCTCTTGAGGAATGTACATTGTACTGGCACAGACATTGTGTGCATGATTATTTGAGGAGGGAGAGAGTAATAATGACTAGAAGAAGGTAGAATGAATTCCAGAGGAAGTAGTATCTGATCTAATATTAAAAAAAATCAGGGATTATAAGGAGCAGAAACAGAGGGGAATTGAATTGAGGCACAGGTAAGAGTCTGTGCAAAAGCAAGGAGATGGAAAAGTAATGCTAGTTTTGAGGAACAGCAAGTATGTTTATTTGGCTAGAATGTGGAGTGCATAAAACACAGGCATATGAAGTAATTTCTTGAAATATAACCTGAAATGAGATTGTGAATGGTTTTAAATCTAAAGATGAGAAGTTTGTGTTTTGTCCTGGAGGAAATAGGGACACACTGAAAGTACTTGATGTGGGGGAGGGGGGAATCTTCTTTAAAGTAAGTAATTCTGAAGTTTTGTGAAGAATGGACAAACGAGAGGAGAAGGTAGCAGCTGAGATTCCAATTAGCAGGCCCTCGGTCTCAGTAGTCAGGAAAGAGGTTATTAGGGACTGGAGAAGGTGAGGGCTTATGTCACTGTAGAAAAGGAGAGAGATGGGATGGAATGTAGAGCTAGATTCCATAATGCTTAGCAACTGACTCTTTAGGAAAAGGGGAGGAGAGAGAATAGTTGAGAATGAGGCTGAAGTTTCCGACCTAGGTGACTGGAAAGATGGTGATTCTTTTAACAGAAATAGGGAAGTTTAAAAGAGACGGTATATTCACTGTGGTGTAAGGGAGATGACAAATTCTGGTTTCACATGTTGAATTTGAAGTGAAAGAGGGGATGCATGAATGAAAGGAAATATCAATCTATAGATGGATAGATAGATAGATAGAGATATAGTTATCCTATTGAAAAGAATTCAAAGAATTAAATCTAATTCAAAGAACTGTCAGTAGATAAGCATAATGAAGGACCAAATTAAAAAGGGAAATTGCATCATTTTTTTCTTTTTTTTTCCTCCAGTTACTTCTTTGATAAGTTCATATACTAGACCAAATGTTTATGAAAAGTTGTAATAGTTTAACAGCATCATGTTAAAGTCAAGGAATTAGATTATTGGTGTGATTATATAAATTCCATGAGTCTAGAGTTAGTCTCAAGAGGTCACCAAACAGTAACTTGACCAAAATGCAGCTTATTTCTTACATTAGGACAGATGAGTGTTATTCACAGAAACTTATACATGTACATGAACACGTAAAATTTATTTACACATTCATACCTTTAGTCATATGTATATTTGTATATATAATATGTGCATATGAATTATTGTGTGCATATAAGTGCATGAATATGTGTACGGGGTATTTCTATTTATATGTACACGTGTATTATATATATACATGTATCTATAGAGGTAGATATAAATTTATAGATATAAATGATTTAAAAGGTAGGGATGTTGATAGCTCTATACATATAGATATGGATATATAGACATAAATGATATGGATAGGCAGATAGACAGATAGACAGAAAGACACTGGTTTACCATAGATATAAACATAGCCAAAGTAAGCTTTTGATCCTCCATATTCTTTAATATGTAATTATTTTCTTTCCAGGAATTTCTGAATACAAAACTAATCCACTAAATAAGTAAATGAAGTTTAGTTTTTCTCTCATATATGTTGTTTGCTCAGAATTATTTGTTATCAGCCCAATTTGTGCCAGGGTAACAACCATTATCATTTTCCACCAAAAATATTTACCAGCTCTGATGCTTCAAAATTTCACCTGTGAAGTTTCATTCATTCATTCATTCATTCATTCATTCATTCATTCATTTTAAACTTAGTTTTATTAATTAATTCTAAGATTTTTATATTTCTTAATTTTGTATATTTATTTATAATAATTTTATTTTATTTATCTTTTCATTTATTTATTCATTTGCTTATTCTTTAATTTATCAATCTAATTATTTATTCATTCATTTCTTTACCCATTTCTTAAATTATGTATTTGTTTATTCATTTATTCATCATTTTTATCAATGGGAAACATAGTTGTAAAAATACACTCTACCCATGCTGGTTATCATTTTATTTGCAAGTTATTTCTTAATTATCTGTTTCATAAAGATAGTTGAAGTTCCTTTCTCTAGGTAGCACAACAACTATTTGTTAGGGGCAGAACTTGAACCATGTCTTCCTGGATCTGAGCTTAGCTCTTTATCCACTATACCATGCTGCTCGTCATTTAAAACAATCCATAGTCCCTACAATTATAGAACAAAACAACACCAAACCAAAACATGGCTCTTAAATTTTATTGTAGCACATAGCTCTGGAATCCTATGAATCCATCCTCTGCCAAATGCAATCCAATTACATGCAGTTCTACTTTGGAAACTGGATATATTCTACTTACTCTTGGCAAAAGGCAAAAACTAAGTTCGGAAAATAAGCAAGTATCCTTTGGAGTTACAGGATATAGAAACAATTAGATTTTCATTTACTTCTCTGTCCTCTAAAACTTATTTTATAAAGTGAGTTCCTTCAGATGATAACATTAGCGTTGCCTTGATTTTCAGGATCATAGCTTCAGAGGTGAAAGAAGCTTAGGGGTCGTTTTATCCAAGCTCAACATTTTATAGGTAAGCAAACTGAGGCCAAGAGATGTTATATGTTTTGCTAAAGGTCACAGAGAACAATAGTAGAGCTAGGATGTGAAGTCAGCACTTCAGATTCCAAATCTACAAATTTGTACCATACTATGCTGGCACCTTGTTTCACCTAAATGTATTGTTTATGTGAAATCAAAGGTATAGCATTGAAGAAAATATCTAATCATTTTTCTACTGTCCTCTTTCCTGAAGGGGCAAAGTTGAATCTCTCCTAAGCCTTATCCAATTCATGTAGGCCTCACATGTTCATTCCCGTCTCTTTTTCTTTTCTCACAGCAGAGACAAGACTTCATTGTGATTGTCTGTTTAACTGCTAGCTAGTTTTTTAGCCTATGTGTCATATAATGATCTTTGGTCAAACTTGTCCCTTTCTCAATAATTTTTTACAGTTTATGAGAGATGAAAAATTATTAATACAATGATATTGATATACTTAAAAATGCAACCATATGGTGTAATTGATATAATATATCAGAGTCCCCAGTTAGGAAGTATCTATTTCCAAACTTCTGTATATTTGAGACAAAATTGTGATTCAGAAAATGTTTCAATAAAAGAAGGAAACAGAGAATATTACAGCGCCTACTCCTGGAAATATACGTGAGGTGATATTGGAAAAATACTAGGTCTTTGGAAATTCTCCTCAGTCTTTAAAGAAAAGATTTCAACTGGCAGCTTCAATCAGAATTCTCTATAGGGGCGGCCAGGTAGCACAGTGAGTAAGAGCACCAGCTCCAGTGTCAGGATGACCTGGAGATCAAATCTGGGCTCAGATACTCAGCACCTTGAGCAATTTACTTAACCCTGATTGCTTTAAAAAAACAAAAAAAGAATTCTCTATAGCAAGAGGTTTGATGGAGTACATAGGCTTATCTCAGCTTCCCATTTCTGTGTTGCAACTCATTTCTCCTTTATTTTTTTTATTTTTTTTGTTTTTTGTTTTCTTCTTTTTAATTGCTTATTTTTATATTACTCCATTCTTTCTAGTTTAGCCTATCAGATTCCAGGTTTGGGCTGGAGATTCTATCTGCCTGCTGTTGTGGCTGCTGCTCAGCTTTTGCAATATCTACCCTTCCCTCTCAGTCTGTCTTTTATAATCTCTGTGTGTTCCCTCAAAAACTCCTGAGTTCAGCTCAAAGATTGCAGGGCTAAAAGGAGTAATGTCCTCAACTAAAAATCTCAGCTTGCCAGTCAATTCTTAAACCTCTACTACATATGTATAGGTCTACCAGATATTCCACATTGTTCCAAATCTACTTTTAACAATCTATCCTTTGACATAAGTCTAATAGATAATTTTATTACTTAGGCCAGGCATGAAATGGAAACAAGTGACACTAGGTGGTATTCTTTAAGTACTTAAATGGAGATATTTTAGACTATTTCGCTAAAATCTACCATGAGTTTTACCTGTTTGTTGACTGCTACAGTGAATGAATTACGCACCATGATAAATGGATTTTTTTTCCTTTTTGTAGGGCAATTGGGGTTAAATGACTTGCCCAAAGTCACACAGCTAGTAAGTGTGTCAAGTGCCTGAGGCCAGATTTGAACTCAGGTCCTCCTGACTCCAGGGCCAGTGCTCTATTCACTGCACCACCTAGCTGCCCCAAGCAATGGATCTTTAATCTTTGACACAAATAGAGTCCAGTCTTATAATTCTCATTCAGCCCTATTCCTCAGTAATCCTACTTCCCAAATGACTGACATATAAAGGCTGCACTTGACTGACCCACTGGGACTTTCTTTCCTACTTTATTTCTCCTATCTACCAACATCCCTGCTCCACAGCACTATTCCTGAAGCCAAGGCTTATAGAATCAGCACCAGCATTGTCACCATCACGGCCACTACCACCATCACCATCACCATTATCAGCATCATCTCACATTTCTTTAGTGTCTACTACATTTCAGGAACTGTGCTAAATACTTCACCCATAATCTTCACAACAAGCCTGGTAGTTAGGTGGTATTATCATCCTCATTTTACAATTAAAGAAACTGAGGCAAACAGATTAAAAAAGACCAGAGATTTAGAGTCTTAAAAGACCTTAGAGGTCCTCATTTTGTAATTGAAGAACTTAGGTTAAGATTATTGAAATCAATTCCTTAGGTTCATACCACTAGTAGCTGTCTGAGATAAGATTTGTTCCAAGTTTTTGGACTCCAAGCTCAGTACTCTATCCATTATGGTTTTCTGCCCTTTAATATTCGCTACACCCTTGCTTACTTTATCTACCATCCCCTGCTCCTTCATCTGTTCCATTCTTTTCTTCCTCAAAGTTAGTGCTGTTTTTCTTCCACGGTGAAAACAGGCTAATTTGACAAAGTCATACAAATGTGCTCATAGGTATTTCTCAAAGACAATCCTCCCAATTCCTAGGTCATGTATGTACTATAATAAGGGTATTTTAGATACAACAAGTGTTTATATTTCTTCTTTATTAAATGAATTTGCATAAATTGAATAAAGTACTAAAATGTGATGGACACCTTCTCCCACAGATGTGCTAAGTCATTGTTCATATGGATAGTTGGCACAAATTTCATAATCCCCTATAGTTTCACATAAGTATATATTTATGATATGTCTTATTCTTATGCATTATATATAATATGCCCCTTCAAAAATTAATTATAACATCTTAAATGACTTCTCCCTTAAAAAGCTTTTGATCTCTTGTATACATCTATCATCTGAGAGGCTGAAGTACTACTCTGTTGCATATGACTATAATTCAAGGTAATTCCCATTATATGTTAATACATTTATTTTTTTTTAGTAGGTAATAAACATGATCCACATCTCTCTGAGAGGAACCCTTAATTAAGGATCTAGAGTAAGCCACTTTTAGAAGGAAAACATATAATTTTTGAGAGTACATTAATGTAATAAATACAGACTAAATGTGATCTGTACCTATATATAGTAAGAAAAAGAAGGTATATGCAAAGTAAAAATTAAAATAATATAACATTGATATAAAATATGTTAAGTCAACTAGCAGTTTTAAGTGTTTCTTGTATGCTAAGCACTGTGCTAAGGTCTAAGAAACAAAGAAAAGCAATATAGCCCCTGTTCTCAATAAGCTCACGTTCTAATTGTGAAGAAAGCACACAGAGAACTATGTACTAATAATATCCATATCCATCTTTTTCTAATCTCTCTGGATCTGGATCTCTAACTCTATCTCTGTCTCTGCCTCCACAGGATAAATTTCAGATGATCTCATATGGAAGGCATTATGATTAAGGAGGAGTCAAGAATGACTTCTTGCAGAAGCTGAGACTTGAGGTGAAACTTGAAGGAAGCCAAAGAAGCTAGGGGAGAAAGGTATAGAGGGATGGAATTCCAGATATTGGGGACAGTTAGTGAAGATACCCACAATCAGGAGATGAAGTCTCTTCTGTAAGGAAGAACAAATAAAGTAGCATCTCCTAATTGCAGAACACTTGGCCATGGGGGTAGAGGAGCAGGACATGGATGATAAGGTATGAGAAGGCTGGAAAAATATGAAAGGGTCAGGTTATTAAGGGCTTTGAACACAAGAAGATTTTTATATGATCCTAGAGGTAATAGGGAGGCATTGACATTAATTGAATAGGAAGTGATGCAGATATGTGCTTTAGGAATATCAATATGACCTCTGAACAGGGGATGAATTGGAGTAGAGAAATATTTGAGGCAGGAAAATGAACCAGCAGTCTATTGCAAAGGTACAGGAATGAGGCAAGGACAGACTGGATGAAGCTGTTGGCAATATCAGAGGAGAGGAGCCATGTACAAGATATGTTAAAAAGGTAGAAAGTGTGAGAGCAGGGCAATCATTTACTAAGTACCTCTTATGTGCCAGGAGGGCAGCTAGGTAGCACAGTGGATAGAGCACCAGGCCTTTAAGCAAGACCCAAGTTCAAATCCAACCTCAGACACTTACTAGCATGACCCTTAAAAAATCACTTAACCTTATTTGCCTCAATTTCCTAATCTCTAAAATGAGCTGGAGAAGGAATTGGAAAACCACTCCAGAACCTTTACCAAGAAAACTTCAAAAGGGTCACAGAGAGTCTGACGCTGAAATCAACAAATAAAACATGTGCTTTACTGCTTTCTCATTTGATCTGCACAACAACCCTACAAAGTAGATACTATTATTATCCCCATTTTACAGTTAGGAAAACTCAGGAAGACAGGGGTTGTAACTTGCCCAGTGCCAATAATAAGTGTCCGAGGCCATTTTTGAACTCAGGTTTTCTTTCCTCCAGGCTTAACTTTCTATCCAACATGTCACCAAATTGCACCTAGCATACACTGATCTTGGAAAAAAAAGATTGGGAATGATGAGTGGGAGAGATTAAGAAGTCAAAGATAACACCAAAGTTACAAGCATGGTGACTGGAGGGATGGTAGTTCCTTCAACAGTAATAGGGATACTAGTGAAAAAGGAAAATTCTTTGAATACATCCTAACAGAGTAATCTTTGTGTGATTTAAAAAAAACATTTTTAATCATTTAAAATCTTTATTTTGTTTTTAATTTATGGAATAAAACAACCATTTCCATAACATAGTATAATAAAAATGATTGCACATGAAATAGCAAATCTGTTATGTACAACTTGCTTTTCCTTTTAAATATTCAATAAAATTATCACCAAATTTCTTTTTCCCCTTTGTTTCTTTCCTCTCACCCTGGATATGACTAACTTTATACCCATGCACACATATATGTAAAACCACTCTATACACACTTCTATGTATCAGTTTTCCTTAGATGCAGAGAGTATCTTATTCCATATGTCCATTGTAGTTAATATTAGTATTTGTAATAAGCAAAATATCTCAGCCATCCAATATTGTTCTTAAAACAATACTATTCTTACTATAAACAATGTTCTCTTGGTTCTGCTCATTTTTCTCTTCATTATTTCATGCAAGTCTATCCATGTATTCCATCACAATCATATAGCACAACTTGTTCGGCTATTCCCCATTCACAGGCATCCCCACAATTATCAGTTCTTTGCCACCACAAAGAGAGCTCTATAAATATTTTAGAACATATAGGTTTTTTTTTTTTCCTTTTTCCCTAATCATCTTGGAAAATAGACCTAGTAGTTGTATTGCTAGGTCAAAAAATATAGGAAGTCTAAAACTACTTTAGGCATAATTCCATATTCCTTTCCAAAATGAATGAATCAGTTCACAATCCTATCTAAAGTTATTTAGTGGCTGTTCATTTTTTATCATTATGCATAGTAATTTACTTATTCGACCCTTTATTAATAATACATAGGTGAGAAGGTAAACAATTATCTAACTACCTGAAATTAAAGCTGTCATTTACATAGCACTTTATAGACCCCAAATCTTTGAGAGACATTATTACTATTAATCCTCATGAAAAGTAATTTGAGTGAAGCAATGTAAGAATTGGTAAGCCCATTTTTGCTAGAGTCCTGTTTGTCTAATGTCTAATTTCTTTAAAAATACTGTAATTAAAATCTGGCAATAATTTTCTTTCTACCTATCTGGCAAAGAGGAGTAGAAATCTCATCCCTTACCAACTCACCTCTGGATAGAACAGGTTAGGACTGGATGAGAGTAGGTAATACTGGCAAACAAAGTAGTACTTTGCTCCTTTTTTCAGCTAATCAAGTACCTTTGAGCCTAACCTTTGATTGTATCAAACCTTTGTTGGAAACAATATACATTGTATTACCCTTATTAGGCCCAAGGGGGTTTGGAGACCTTTCCAGCCTTTAATAGGACTAAGGTTTTCACATGGAGCCAAACTCTTCCTCATATCTCAGAATTATTACCTGTTTAGTGTCATATGCATAGCAGAGTATGGCACATAACAGTCCAAAATATGGAATCAAAAAGACCTGGATTCAAATTTAGCCTATAAGATTTAGGAGTTCTATGACTTTAAACATTTTACAATCTTTCTCAGCCTATAAGTTATATCTACTAAGTCTAAGTGATATAGATGAAATCAGATAGTTGAGGTATTAAGTGGAGATCAATCCTCCAAGAATTCAAGGAATAAATATTTATTAAGCACCTACTATGTAACAGGCACTGTCCTAAGCACTGAAGATGATATTTTAAAAATGACAGTCCCTACCATCAAAGATCTCATCACAACCATAGCCAAATTTAGTCAGACAATGTGTGAACAATTGTGTGAGAATTATAGCTGTATCTATATCTATACCTATATATAGAGAGACAGAGACAGAGACAGAGACAGAGACAGACAGAGAACAAATATAATTTGGTACAGTCTCAGAAGGAAATGTTAGCATTAGGAGGGATGGGGGAAAGGCTTTTTGCAGAAGGCAGAATTTTAGCTGGGTCTTAAAGACAGACTGGAGTCTGAGATCTTCAGTTATTTCATGTTCAGAGACAGAGGTTCAGTCCACCAAGCACTCTATTGTCCATTGTTAAGAAGTTAATTAGTCAAAGAAGATACTGGCAGAAAGGAAAAGAGAGAGGAGAGAGACAGACAGACAGAGACAGACAGAGGATGGAAGGAAGGGAGAAAGAAAGAAAGAGACAGAAAGGAAGAGAGACGGAAAGAAAGAAAGAAAGAAAGAAAGAAAGAAAGAAAGAAAGAAAGAA
>NW_027185876.1:11398650-11412601 GCF_028583685.1 Petaurus breviceps papuanus | reverse complement strand
GAAAGAAAGAAAGAAAGAAAGAAAGAAAGAAAGAAAGAAAGAAAGAAAGAAAGAAAGAAAGAAAGAAAGAAAGAAAGAAAGAAAGGAAGAGAGACGGAAAGAAAGAAAGAAAGAAAGAAAGAAAGAAAGAGAAAAGAAAGGAAGTGAGGGAGGGAAAATGTGGGGGAAGTCTGTTTGACTCAAATAGTGTTTGCAATATATTACCAAATAATGAGCCTGAGGATAAGGACAATAAAAACTCATCATAGTTTTACAGATAGTAAATGTCAAAGTTGAAATCCCAAACCCCAAATTCTTCTTACCACTGTTTGTTCAATTAAACCATATGACTTTACAGGTGATATATAGAAGATAAAAATGAGTTACTTCTTTTCGATATATGAGGAAGAACAAGATGAAGAAATTTCAAAGATGAATTCCACCAGTGATGAAGAAGTTGTGAATAAGTTCAAAATATTTAAAGAAAATATTTAAAATTTCTTGTGTTCTTATTTGTCATTTACTAATACAAACCATATTATTGAACTAAAACATTTTTTTTGTTTTGTTTTGCTCTCAGATTCATGTAAAATGTACTCCAGGAGTTATAAATCTGCCTCTGTTGCTTTTCGATATCTGCTAGAGGATGTTCACATTAAGATAAATGGATTGTCATGTTTGTAGAACTGTTTAGTTTCACTTTTAGGGGACCATCTGTTCTCTGATGAATGGTTCTGAAGATAATGACAGACATGTTGATTTAGCTCCTTTTTTAATAAATGCCAGAACTCATTTCTTAAGGATGCAGCCCTTAACTCCGCTGCAAACTTCTTCCACTGACCTTTGAAAAGAAATAGTTCATAAGGGCACATACATATACTTTCCCCATCTCCATCCTCTATCATGTAGGTTTTCCCTTCCCAGACCTGCAGGGGAAATATTCCATAGAGCCGTGGGACCAATTCTGCCCAGCATCAGCCTTAATACATAGCGAAAAGAGGGACATCATAGAAAGAATACAATGGTAGCTTTATGATTCACATGTTTTATTGAAATGAGGAACTGGCTCAGTTTGATCTTGGAGCATTTTTTTTTCTTTTTGGAGGGCAATTGGAGTTAAGTGACTTCCCCAAGGTCACATGGCTAGTTTTTGTGTTATGTGTCTGAGGCCAGATTTGAACTCGGGTCCTCCTGACTCCAGGGCTGGTGCTCTATTCACTGCACCACCCAGCCGCCCTCAAGCATTTCTTATTAAAAGAATTTCCAGACATATTGAATGCTCCAGATGTATTTCATATAGACTCAATTCACTTTGAAATGACAGTTAAAACCTTTCATGTGGTGAAGTAAGGGATAGTAATTAAATATTAGTCTAAATATTTGTTGATTCAAGATTGAAAAACCAGTTTGGGGGATAGTAGACTTTCCATATTTATTTAAGTTTGTACATAAATAGATTTGGAAAAGAAATGGTTTTAAGTTGTTTTCCTATGCTAATTTTCTCTATTATCTATCTCTTGATATATCCATCTATTCAATTTCTATCATCTATATGTATAATATATATAATACAGCACATATAGTCATATATATGTGAATATGTATGCTTATCTATTGAAATGTGTATAACGTATACAAACATCTGTGTATTCACTCACACAAATACATAAATCATACATATACAATTATGTGAAATGAGAAAGAAGAGGGGCAAATAAGGTACATACTTTGAATATTATATGTAAGGCTTCTGTTGGCATAGGCCTATGGGGAAAAGAAAGCACCCAGACATGAGTTCCAGCACCTGACCTCTTAGAGAATGTTAAAATAAGACTTCTCAGATAAAATTATTCTCTTCTTAGTTGATTAGAGATTTCATTTTATTCCCAAGGCTCAAAGTCCCCAGCCCCTTTACTTTTGTGTTTGCTGAAACCTAAACTAATCTGTATAACTTCCCAGTTACTGTTTTATTATGATCAGGATGATAAATATGTTTGCTTGCTATTTATGATTGTCTGTTGTGTAAACAGTGTTTGATGGTCAGAGAATAAGGCTGGTTGAAGCTACCCTCCAGGTCTGCAGCAGAACTACTCACCCTTCCCATAGTGCAAAGGGAAATGTTTCTTTTTTCCTTAAATCTAACAAAGTAATTATCATTTTAAAGTAAAACTATCTGATGTGTAATAAATAGATATAATTCTAAGTCTAATAACCTTTTTAAAAGTAGTAGGATGACAGAATGATTGCCCAATCTTGGTCGTCCATCTGCTCTTTGCAAAGGTGAAACTCCATTCTTCATGAAAGATACAGTGGAACCTTCCAGATCTTTCTATGTAAATCCCTGTTAGATTGAGTCAGCAAATTCCTGTTACACTCATGTGTAAAAGTATATATGTATATATACACATTCATGTATGTGTATACACATTTATGTTTACGTGTGTCTGTGTATATATATGCACACATATATGTAGCATATATCCCTACTTTTACACAACAGTGTCCTCTAATCACAATTGCTTTTCACTGCATCAAAGCAATCCTTTTTATTCCTCCCTATCAATTGTACTTTGCCGAACATTGTCTTTTTACTTTAAGATTCCAGCATTATTCCTCCCTTTCTCCATTCTCTCCATAGTTATCACCTCTGTTTTACAAAGAAAATAGAGCTCAGTTTGGTGAGATTTCTCTTCAGTACTCAAAAATCCAATGTCTTCTGACACCACCATTAGACCTCCTTTTAACTCTAGTCTCATTAGAAGAGAAGTTGCTTCTCACCCAAGTTATTTCGACCTTTGATTACATCACATTTGGTCTCTTCTTACAGATGCTCCTTTCCATCCACCCACATATACACACAGAGACACAATTATAATCTCTTTTTCATACTATTCTTACTTTTTTTTCCTGTCTACCAATATCATCACTGCTTCCAAAGAACATGTTCAGGTATTCCTTATCCTTGAAAAGTAAATCACTTGACACTTCCACCCACTCAAGTTATAGTGCTATATATCTATACCAATTCCCAGTCAAACTGAAAAGAGGAAGAAGGGATCAGTGGAAAAGCAGAAAACTGTCTACAAGCTTCACCTACCTTCCTCTTGTTTCTCAAATGCTTATGGTATGTCTTGCCATCTAAAACTGAACTGAAATGGTCCTCTAATATTACCACTGTTCTCTTAATTGTCAATTACAGATATCTTTTCCAAACTCTCATATTTGTTTTTAACTTTAAATAATTCTCACTTTTTCTCCTGCTAGAAACTTTTCCTTTCTGGAGTTTCCTCTTACATGTGAATCTATTCCTTCTCTCTTTCCCTTGTTGAATAATGATACTTTTAATATGTAAGTGTGGAAGCAATCCTAAGATCCTTGAACTTCTCCATTCTCAACACACTGACTGAGTTGTTCAGTTACTACTGTTTCCTTCATTATGTCTACACAGATGACTCTCATATCTGTAGCTGTGGTACAAATCTCTCTCTTGAGTACCAGCTACCAAATTGCGTACTTTAAAGTCGACATCCCCTAGGTATCTCAAATGAGGGCATATTATTGCCTCATCCCCCCCAACCAAAAAATACCAAAACAACAAAACCCACCCTTTTGAAATTATCTATTATTAACAAAGGCCCCATGATCTTTCCAGCCAACAGGTTTACCAAATTGAAGTCCTACTCAACTCCTCACATTCTCTCATTCCATATATTTAATTAGGTGCCACTTTGTATCATTTTGCCATTTACCACATCTTTTGTATCCATTACCTCTTCCTAGTTACAATGCAATAGAGCCTCTTACTTTGTGTCATTGTTTGAAATGCTGCCTTCTCTAATCCATCCTCCATTCATTTGCCAAAGCAATAACCACCATGCCAAAAAAAAAAAAATCATGTTTTACTTTCTTGAAGGTACTCTCCTTTCTCTCCTGTCTAACAAACCCCAGTGGTTCCCTATTACTTCTGGAATCAAATTAAAAGTCTTTTTTGTCATTCAAACCATTTCACAGATTGGTACTAACCCACTACTACAGTTTTATGTTGTTCCTTGTTTTTCAATATATAGTACAGTCTAACTGGTCTTATAATTCCTCATGCATAATAGTTCATTTTCTTTCTCTCAGCTTTTGCATAAGATGTGCCCCATTACTGAGAAGTATTACTTTCTTATGTCTACCTAGTAGAAATAGTAAATGTCTTAAAAATTCACCTTAAAGAGAATCTTCTACATGAGATCTTTCCTGTTCCAATCAAATGTTAATATATCCTCACTAAGACAAAATCATCTTGGTCTATGAAATTGAAATTACTTAACAGGATACATGTAGAGTCTGCTAGAATTATAAATTTATCTGTCTAATAATTGTGATCTCATGGTACTGGTATACTCTAGGAACTCTCTTTCCTTTAAGGAACCTCTGCTCTGGATCCAGGCACGTGACTGGATTGCTTTCAGTCTTGGGGGAACCCACCCTTTAAAGAGATTAGGGCCAGGTTCTCTTTCTTCATAGCCTTCAGAACATTAACCCTAAATTGACCTGTCAGGAACAACTTAAAGTTTTTTTTTTCAATTTTTTTTTCTGTATGTCTAAGGTAACCTTAAAATATAGAATAAAAGAATATTCACTATAAAGTGGTAATTATTTATGGAATAGACATGTATTTCCTATATATTAAAAAAATGCCAGACACAAAGATTCACAAAACATATTGGCAGAAAGATTTTAAACAAGATTCAGGAAGATAACTTAGAAATAAAGTTATTTTCTACAAGGAGATTGATAATTCAACCTCACTGAAATATGAAGATTGGGGGAGGGAGGTAACTGATAGTAGACAATATTATATTTCCTCTCATTTCTACTCTGTCGCAACAGCTCTTAGCATAAGTCCTCTGACGGGGGCGGCCAGTTAGCACAGCAAGTAAGAGCACCGGCTCCAGTGTTGAGAAGACCTGGAGATCGAATCCTGGGCTCAGACACTTAGCACCCACCCAGAAACACCTGGCTGTGTAACCTTGAGCAAATTACTTAACCCCAATTGCTTAGGGGCGGCCAGGTGGCTCAGTGAGTAAGAGCACCTGCTCCAGTGTCGGGATGACCTGGATCAAATCTGGGCTCAGATACTCAGCACCACATCCAGAAATAATAACTGGCTGTGTAACCTTAAGCAAGTTACTTAACCCCAATTGCTTTGAAACAAAAAAAAAAAGTCCTCTGACCAAAGGAGCCAGGTTTGATCCTGATCTTGACAATGGTCTTATTCCCTAAGGGCACTGGAAAAATATCAGGATTTCTTCTTTTGTCACATTCAGATGTAATTAAAAGGATCAAAGACCCCTGTGACTTTTCAATAAGGTCATCTTGAAACCAGGACACATCCATCCTAGGATAGATATTCATTCCCCTAAGACCAAGAAAGAATAGACACAAAAGAAGGAGCACAAGCTTGCCCAGGTAGTAGAAAACATTTATTGCTATTGTCCTTAGCTTCATTTCCAACATCACCTCATTCTGAACTTTAGAATTCTTGACATTCTGTTATAGGATCAAGCCATAAACTCTCTACTATCAGAGTAATCATTCTTCTGATATTAAATTTTTCCCAAAGAGTTTCTCAGTGAACCCATCCATGATGATCTTATATAATAATACTCTTATTTGCAAAAAAAGAGAGAAAGAAAAAAAAGAAAAGTTCCAGTTATTTTGACATCCAGTGCAATAGTATATAGAATATTAAATATAAAATAATAATAACAAGGAAATTGTTCCAATACTAATTCCATCCAAACATTAGCAAATCAATAAGAATTTATTAAATATTTATTATTTGCTGGGTGCTGTATGTAGCGGCAAGCACCCCAAGCGTCCCCAGGGTTTGCTGCCACCACAGGTTCTTGGATCTGCTTTGATAAAGGAAAGCAACTCAAAATGAGTTAACAAGCTTACTTTAATCAGTCAAATATGTATCGTTTACCTAGTTCAGGGGAAAAGGTCAGCACCCTGAACTTCAGAATATACAGACAGAATTATCAAGACAGAGAAACACATCAAGTTGACAGTTTCCAAACTGTCCAACCATTACATCCATACTAAATCAACATCTGGGTTTTTCAAAGCCAGAGGGCTCTGAACAATGGCTTCCCAGAGTTTCATCTGATCAAATCACAGAACACTTCTCAAAGTGAGCCCCAAAACAAAGCTACACATCAGGGCTTATATAGCCTTCTCCTGGCTCAGAGAATGTAACAACCTTCTCGACCCACTGGCCAATCAAGAAGAATCTACTGAAAAACAAGCCTCCCACCCCAGGCTCCAGGTGCACTTTAGCCTAGGGGTGGGGAAGATCTTAAAAATTTACATTCCCATTACACTGTACTAAGTGGTGGAAACACAAAAAAGTCATTGATTCAAAGCAGCTTACATCTTCATGAGGAAAACAACATTTTTCTCTCATAGACACATTGACCATATGTACAGAAGTAATGGAGGGTAGCCTTAGAAGGGAAGGCACTAGTAGTTGGGGTACTTGGGAGAGAAGTAAAGTCCTCTTATAGAAGATAGCATTTGAATTTATCCCTGAAGGAATCAAAGTATTCTAAAATGAGGAAGGATGGAGAGAGAAACATGTAGGTATGACAGAGCCAGTACAAAAGCAGAGAGGAAAGGGAATGGGATGTTTTGTGTAAGGTGCATTAAGAGAACCAGACTGGCTAAGCAGTGAAGTATTTAATGGTCCTAATGTGTAAGAAGCCTGGAAAAAGAAGGGTCCAAGTTGTGAAGAATTTTAAACGCCTAACAATGTCATTTTGGTCCTCTTTGAGAATGATGAACAGAAACCAACCAATTCCATTAAACAGATAATAATAACAGTAATAATTCTACAACACTTATATAGTACTAATTTACATAACTTAAGGATCTGATAGCTGCAACTCTGGGAGGAATCTGTTATTGAGATATCCATTTTTTTCCAGGTGAAGACAATAAACTCAGAGAAGGTAGTTGACATACATGCCTGGTACTACACAGCATCTGTAAGAATATAAAGCAACATTGAATAGCACATCTTATTGACATTGGGTATAGCACTATCCACTATGACATACTTCTTCTCATCATTGGAATCAAACACAAGTCTAGCTCCAAATCCAATGTTCTTTCCGTTACATAGATTCAATTTCAATCTAATACATTTCAGGTTGGAATGCTTTGTGGAATTATCACACAAAGAATTATCTTGCATAACCAGATACTATAATAAGAATAGTTACAATTAGAAAGAATAACCTTGAGTCAGATAATCTAATATATTTTCACACTTGACTTGCAATTTTGTAGCTAGCCGTCCGAAGAAGAAAATGGAATAGAGCTATGCAAAGGATTTACAAGTTTTAGGGTGTACATATAAAAAACTGTAAGAGAAATCAATATCTCTGGCTGAGGGGGCAGGGGAGGGACATCAAAATGAACTAAAAAAGGACCCAAGGTTAAGAAAATAAGATGTAGAATAATTGTACTTAGAAGAGCCCAAACATGTCAAAGCATAGAAATTATTATTTATTTTTTCCTCTTTAAGGAATGTTAGGCTAATTATACCTAATAGATATTTGACTGATAAATTAATATGATTATTTTGCAATAAATATTGTTTTTAGAGGTTCTTTAAAACAACAATAAGAAATGATGCTATGGAGTGAGTGTCACTGAAGTCTTAACAAGGAGTGCTAATAAATCAACCTGAATTTAGCATGCAAAAGGAAATAATATCATCAAATTATAATCAAATTGGACTCCTAGAAGGATACTCTGGCTATGTATATGTAGTTAAACTCTTCTAGTTTGCATAAAATTAATTGATGGATTATGTGATTCCCTTAGCTATCAGTCCTCTACTCTAACTCTTTCATTTTAGAGATGAAGAAACTCAGAGCCAGAGTGCTTGAGTGACCTGCCAGATATATATCCAGGGTAAAAGATACTCCAGCTGAGATTTAAACCCAGGGCTCCAAACTCCAAATCCAAGTTTCTTTTCACTCTAGTTTATGCTATAGCTACTTCTTGGATACATTTCTATTTTTAGGTAGCATGCCTTCATTATCTTTGTTTGAGACGGAATGTCTATCAATTGAAAACTGATAAACCATAGCTGTTTTGTCTTAAGTTTAAACTTTCAACAATACTTCATTCATTTAATAAAAAGTAGCTAAACACTGGAGGAGATACAAAGACAAAAAACATTAAGCCTAGCCACTATAGAACTTATACTCTATCATTCGGGATAAGAGGTATAGATCAATAGGATTTCTGATTTCATCAATAAAGTGCTTTCCCCATGTAGAAACTCCCTCCACCAATGCAGAATTCTAAGTCATTGAAGATGTTTACTGAGGGATTGCCTGAAACACAAAGGAGAAAATATGACTAGTAAGTGAACAAGTCAATCAACAAGCATTGATTAAGTGCTTACTATATATCACTTATTGTGTTAAGTGTTCGGAATTCAAATACAAGTGAAAATAAAGACATTCATGCCCTTGATGAGTTTACATTTTAATGGAGGGCTGTGATATATAAAACAGAACCTGAAAAGACTAAGAGGGGGAGGAAATATCCTGGCTCCAGCATAGCCTCATAGTCTTGAGAATAAGAGATGACTTGTCTGCGTCTTTTTCCCAAATTGAGGATTCCACAAAGAACTCATCGATAGGAGAAGGAACCCACAGGAGCAAAGTGAGGAAACATCCAAGACATGGGGAAATTAGGAAAATTAGAGAATCTAAGTCCCTCTGAAATCAATCCCAATTACTCTATCCAATGTGAAACACCATCTCCAATTTTCACATGCAACCATGTGTAATGCCAATCTTGGAATTTATCTATATACAAGATATCCTGTATCTGTCCTCTTACCTCCCCTCACATGGCCACCTCACTGATTCAGGTTAGCATCACCCCTTGCCAATTACAATTGCAACAGTCTTTTTACTGAATCTCAAATTTTGCCTTTTCTCCTCTGCCACCTCTTCAAAGTCAACAAAATACTCATCTGATCATGTCACTCCTCTACTCAAGAACCTGTACTGGTTCCTTGTGGTCTCTAGGCTAAAAGACAAACTCCTTTTTATTTTAATATCTAATAATAGTTTTCACTGACTACCTTTCCTGGCTTTATTTAAAATCCTCCACCCCATCCTGAGTTCCAGACCAAATGCTTAAGTGCTAAATCCCTGGTCAGCTGTCTGCAACCTTTCCATCCCTTGTCAGAGTTCCATAATTGGATTCCTTTCTTCCATTTAATCCTTCATTCTAACCAGTTTCCATCTTCTGTAACTTGGAAGTAGGCATTTTTTTCTTCCTATGATGTCTCTTGCATAGGATTCCATGGTATGCAAGCAGTTTCCTTGCTGCTAGAACTTCCTTCTGCCAAGTTTTGCTCTGGGACGCTTGCTTTATTCAACTATTATTCGATAGAATTAGACAAAACTCTTTAGGTGGAGGATCAGTTTCTTATGTAAATATCACCAGAACTGGCTGTGCTATTAATAGATGAAAGCAACAACAAAAAGTGCTATCCCTGGAACTCAACATTCCATTTGCTAACAATGCATTTGAAGAGGATCCCTCACCCTACCCCACCAATCTTGCCTGGAATACACTCTCTTCACCCCACTTCCAAGGCTCTTTTGATGTCCTAAGACTCACCTCATGTGCCATTTTCCAATAGAAGCTTTTGATGACACCCCACCCCCACCCCCAGGTGTGAGTGCTTTCATCCTCCTCACAGCCTCAGGTCTGTATTCATTTAGGAGTTTTATCTGTTCCATAGGTTGTGAACTCTTTGAAAATAGGTGCATTTTACTTGCCTTTTCTCTTTCTATTCATAGTGCTTCACAACATACTTTATAACTAGTAAGCATATAATGAATATTTCTAGGATTAGATTGGATTGGATTGGGAAACTAAAGGGTGCACTTAATAAATTCCAATGATCATTATTGTGTTGGGGATGACTGTAGGTTAAAGGAAGACTCATATACATTCATTCAATTTGATGACTTAAAGAAAAAAAAAAAACAATCATTTTCCATGACTTTTTTTTAAACTCTTTCTGCCCACTTATTCTTTTCTCTACTTGATTAAATTGTTCACCTTAAGACAATGACTGTCTCAGACCATACAACCTTAGAATGTCAAAATTGCATAAGATGGTAGAGGGCATCCTACTCAAATTGTGTTTAAATGGAAATCTCCATTACAACATCCCCAACAAGTTTTTTCCAAATCCTGCTTGAAGGTCTGAAATCTTCACTATCTCCTGAAAGCAGTCATCATGCTTTTGAATAACTCTAGTGGTTAAGATAATTTTTTCTTTTCCTTTTTTCCTTCCTTCCTTCCTTCCTTCCTTCCTTCCTTCCTTCCTTCCTTCCTTCCTTCCTTCCTTCCTTCCTTCCTTCCCTCCCTTCCTTCCTTCAATCCTTTCTTTCTTCTGTTTTGCTTCACCTTACATTACCTCTAACTGTGCTTCCCTACAACTTCCAAATATCAATCCACCTCCTGGCATTTCTGACTTTCAAGTCTCCAATAAAACCCCAGCTTCTACAAGACTAGATCTCCTTTAATTTTTGTATATTCCCTTCTGAGATTATCTACAATTTATCCTCTATAATGCCTGTATTATAATACCTAATTTGTTGCATGTTGTCTTTCCCATTAGACAATAAACTTCTTGAAAAACAGATACATCTTTTGCTTTTCTTTGCATTCTCAGCATTGTATTCCCAGCATTTGGCACAAAGTAAGTGCTTAATAAATAATAGTTGACTGACTGCCTTTAGCCATGAGCATGAAGCTAATCCCTTAATGTAACAAACCTTAAAAAATTTGAAGAGACCCACCTTGTGACTCCTGAGTGTTCTTTTCCACATGGTAAATGTTCCTAGTGCCATTTAATGATATTCATCTAACATGAAATCAAAAACCCCTTACTATCCTAGAAGCCATCCTATGGGCAGATTGTAAATAGTTTTCATAAATTGTGGTATTTATAACTGACTATAACTGAACAAATGTTTTCTGACCATATAATCTGACTAGTGAGATGTGGTATGCCAGAGTTGTTTTGATTAGTATTTCTCTAATCAACAGTGATTTAGCGCATTTTTTTCATATGCTTATAAATATCTTTAATTTCTTCTTCTGAAAACTGCCTATTCATATCCTTTGACCATTTATCAATTAAGGAATGACTTGTATTCTTATAGATTTGACTCAATTCTCTGTATATTTTAGAAATGAGTCCTTTATCAGTGACATAGGTTGTAAAAATTCTTTCCCAATTTTCTACTTCCCTCCTAATCCTGGTTACATTGGCTTTGTTTGTAGAGAACCTTTTCAATTTAATGTAACCAAAATTATCCATTTTGCATTTTATAATGCTCTCTAATTCTTGTTTAGTCATAAAGTCTTTCCCTCTCCACAAATCTGACAGGTAAACTATTCCTTGGTTTCCCAGATTGCTTACAGTATCAGCCTTTATACCTAGATCATGCACCCATTTAGACTTGATTTTGATATATGCTATTAGATAATGGTCTATGTCCAGTTTCTGCCATACTGTATTCCAGTTTTCCCAGAAGTTTTTGTCAAATAATGAGTTCTTATCCCAAAAGCTAGGGTCTTTGCTTTTATCAAACAGTAGATTACCTTAGTTCTTGACTGCTGAGTCTTGTGTACCCAATCTATTCCATTGATCCAGTACTTTATTCCTTAGCCAGTACCAAGTAGTTTTGAGGACTGCTGCTTTATATAAAGTACAGATTAAAATCTGGTATATCTAGTCCACCATCCCTAGCATTTCTTTTCATTAATTTCCTTGATACTCTTGACCTTTTGTTCTTTCAAATGAATTTTGTTACTATTTTTATGGCTCTATAAGGTAGTGTTTTGGCAAATTGATTGGTATGGCAATAAATATTATAATTTCATGTAGGTAAAATTGTCATTTTTATTATATTAGCTTGACCCAGCCATTAGCAATTGATGTCTTTCCAATTAGTTAGATCTGACTTCATTTGTGTGAAAAGTGTTTTGCAGTTGTGTTGAACTCAGTTCTGCCTGACTCCCAGTCCAGTGATCTATTTTCTGTTCCATTGAATGGTTCCTTCATGACATCTTACATCACTTCTGGCTCTAAATCTATGATTCTATGATATTGGAATCAGATTCAATCCCATATAAATTGTGTGCTCTGGAAGATGTAACTCATCCTTGTTTATAGTAAATCCCACTAAAAGCTTGTTAGGTTGGATTGTGATTAGAACTGTGAATAGATAGACATCTTGAAACCTGGTCAAGGTTCACATTCGCTGTCAGCTCCTTATAGAGCTCCATACACAGTCTCTTTCCTCCAGTTTGCTTTAATGCCCTATTGATAGTTTTCACATTTTATTGCATGAAATGGAAAATGCCAACATAAGTCATTTGTGATAGAATCTCTTTACAGATAATGAATTTTATATCTGAAAACATTCCCTTTTTTATAAATTTTCCTCAGTTTTGGAAATTCCCCTTAAAATCTAATAATGGTTTCTTTCTAAGATGCTTAGCAGCGTTCTAAGTACTAAAGATTGCTCATAATATTTAACATCTGGCACAGATGCTGAGAGATGAGCAACATTTCAAAGTGATTCATCAATCATGATAAAAAAGGGCTTACTGTACCATTTCATAAACTCAAGTGGAACACATTTTACTTTTGATGTTTAGTCAAAATCAGAGATAGAGGATAAATATAGTCACTTCAATGGTGAAATTACTTCAGTGGTGAGGACAAAAAAAAAGAAATTCATGTAAAACTTAGAATTATTAACATGCATCATAAACTCTACCCCCAAAGAAAATATGAGCTAAATGATAGCATTGTTTGTGTCCTGAAAACAAAATGAAATTGAATTTAATGCCTTTAAAGGCACAAGACAAATCACTGCAAAAATCTTCAAGAATTAAAATGTTAGTCATTTTGTATTCTTAATCGCAATTTTTTGTATTAATGAATGAATAAATAAATGAAAGAATACATGTGCTAAGCTCTGGGGGTTAAATTCAAAAAGAAAGAAAAGTCCTGCCCCAGAGGAATCTATATCTATACAACTATATGTATGTATATACTTCTATATCTATATGTATGTATGTGTATGTGTATGTGTATGTATATGTGTATGTGTTTGTATACACACATAAAAAAATTGGTAAAGTAATAAAGCAATCGATTAACTTTTATTTTCCAAAAAAAAAAAATGCCTAAGGATAGAAAACCAAAAATCAAAAACCTTTGTACTTGAAGAGTATAAAATCTACTGAAGCCATGTAACATAGATTAAATGCATATGTGTGTGTGTCTCTCTCTCTATTTATGCATGTGTGTTCATTGTGTTTATTCCTTGATGATATATTATTAATAGTTAATAATTATATATAATCATATATTACATATTCTCATATGCATACTAATTAAAATTAATTTTAAGTGATAGAGATGATAACAAGAAAAGAGAAAAGGAAAGACGTAGTAGAGGGGGTAGCATACTGCTTTGGTTATGGGGAGCAGGGAAGCATGCTATTTACAGTGGTGCCTGTGGAGTCAGAAAATTCTAAGTTTGATTCCTACCTAGACAATTTGCTATAGGACCGTAGGTGATTCACTGAAGCTCTCCACATGGTAGACTACAAAGTGGTCAGGATTTGGAGGAGGAGGATATGGGCTCCCATATTGGCTTTGTCATATAGCACCTGGATGACTTTATGCAAGTTACTTTAATCTCTCTAGACCTCAGTTGCAATATCAATAAAAAGAAGGCGTTGGAGTCATAGGACAACCATGTTTCTTCCAGTTAGATGTTTGTGACTGGAGTTCTTAACCTTTCGTGTGTGTGTGTGTGTGTGTGTGTGTGTGTGTGTGTGTGTGTGTGTG
>NW_027185876.1:11386530-11398640 GCF_028583685.1 Petaurus breviceps papuanus | reverse complement strand
TGTGTGTGTGTGTGTGTGTGTGTGTGTGTGTGTGTGTGTGTGTGTGTAGGTGTGTGGGTGGGTGGGTGGATGGGTGAGTGGGTGGGTATGTGAATGTGTGATGGAAACTTTGGCCATTTGGTGAGTCCTTATAGACTCTTTCTAGGAATGAGATTTTTAAAAGAAGAAAATGAAATTCATAAGATTACAAAAGAAACTGTGTTGAAATAGTTCTCAAGATAGATTTAAAAAATTGAAGCAGGTCACTAATCTCAAGTTAAGAGTCTGATATCTCATCTGAGGATAACAATTGGAAGAGGGAAGGAGTACATAGGCACAATCTCAAAAAAAAAACCCAAGAATGTGGAATGATATATATACAAGGATATAGAAGGTCAAGGTGACTATGGTGAAGTATGTAGTTAGGAGTAATGCAAAATAGTATTTGAAGAGTAGATAGAAATTTTATTGGAGGGGAATTAAAATGTCAAAAAATATCTGTATTTTGTTCCAAATACAATGGGGAGTCATTTTTTTAAAAGGAGTACCATGTCCAAATATTTGTTTTGGGAATATCACTGTGGAAGCTATGAAAAGAAGGCATTAGATTATGAGATGCTAGGGTCCAGGTGAAGGAAGTAAATGCAAGGAGATCAATGATGCTGCTATTGAAAGAGTTTAGGAGAATGATAATCAACACTTGGCTAGGAGTTGCGGTTAAGAGAATGAAAGAAAGGAAGGAATTTGGTGTTATTTTATGGAAGTGAAAACAAAAACAAAACCAAAAAAATTTTGGTAAGTGATTGGGTATGCGATGTAAAAGGGAAGAATCAAGCATGATTCTAAGGATGTGAAGTTAGTGACTGTAAGGATGCTATATATATATATTAATATATAATTTATACATTATATATAATATGATATAATACATATTTTGTGTATTAAAATAATAACTTCAGGGAAAGGAATAAATTAGGAAGGTGTGTTGTTGTTGATTTTAATATTTTATGAGTATGAGGATAGCCTTCCTTATTTTTGTTGGGTCTGCCTTTCTTGTCACATGAGCAGTTCACCTTCTTATTATTACACATTTCATCAGTTATGCCATTTGAAACATAAATCTGTATTAATAACATGAAGCAGCTTACTTATGCCTACCAGAAATCATTCTCCTGGACAACTTAAAACTTTAGTTTTTTCTTTTAAGATCATGGTATCTCATGAATTTACAGCCATATAGTATGAAGGTATGATCAGGAGAAAACTTTTACCAAAATTATGGTCTTGTGAGTAGTGAACAGTTAATTGTTTGTTTGTTTGTTTTATTGTAAATACTGAACAATTTCCCAAATCTAATCCAGCCCACTTCTCTTCCTTTCCCCCTGCTCATTTTGACCTCAGTGTGTCAGTCTTCAGTCACTGAACTATATACACATACACACACACACACATATACACACAAAAACAAACTTATACTTTCCTCTTACCTTTCCAAATCTTTGAATTAATCAGACATATTTATGTGTCCATTAAAAGATAAGATGATAGAAATAAATATTAAATCAATATACATGCCTGTTTGTACAGCTGATTGTGACAGAACATCATGATTTTGTGTCCACTTTGTTTATCTAGTATGGATGGTCAGACTCACCTCTCTCAAATGGTTGTGGATTTCATGGAGGAAGTTTTATAATTTTCTGGGGCTTGATACAATTAGTAAAATGTATTCAATAGCAAGTTACATTTGGAGAACTTTCTTAGCAGTATGCAGTCTTTGTTTTTTAGGGTTTTTTTTTCCCTCTTTCATTTAGATTCTGTGTAGCATATCTTCTTTAACCCTCTTGAACAGGAGCAGCCTGCATTTTTACAGTCTTCCAGTCACACAACTGGCTGAGATGTGTGGAGAATATAGAACCCTGCTGTGTCTATTGTTTATTGATTTTCTTAAAAGCATTTGAATTGGTAGAACAAAATGCAGCCCTGAAGGCTCTCCTCAAACAAAGTGTCTCCCATGGATTCAAAGTCCCTGATTTAAAAAAACACGGATTTTATCAATACAGAAGTGGTCTTATAATATACTATTAAAAGATAAGTATATGAAAAATATGCTTGACTCCAACTGGATAGTTTGATCATTCCCATAGATGTCTTATCATTTAAATGGCTGAAGCCTGACATTAGCTCTTCCTTTTCTCTTCCCCCCTGCCAAGTTGTTCAGAGACTTAAACAGATGTATAGCTTTAAGGGTTCAGCATTCATTGTTATCTGACTTTAAAGACCCAATACTTCTTCAGAATAGGCAATAGGGAGGTAAGCACAGTAATTTTCCATTAGTCTCTTTCCACGTTAACGTAAACATTCCCAAATTAGACCAGCCATTTTTTTTTCTTCTTTAAATGTACACTCATCCTATAGATTTTCTCAGATCCTTCAGGGCCCATGTCTAACAAATGTTATCATAATGTAAAAGACACTCTTTGCAATCCTCCTGCTCAGAGAAATCAACAATGTTATTACAAAACAGCTGGTTTAACTACAGGAGAGAACGACAAAGTGGCCTCAGGTATGAAACCACTGAGAAGGGAACAAGGAAACAAGGAAAAATGCCGGGAGAAAACACTGCGGCAGCTGCACTGGTGGGAAGGTGCCTTAGGATATAAAGAGAGAAGTCTAAATACCAAAAGGAAAAAAAAAATTGATGCCTGAGATAAAAAATGAGCCTAGAGATGATTGTGATGGTAAAAGACAGAGTCCAAGCTAAAGGATAGTAGCCTAAAATCTGGATACCCATTTAGGTTTATATGTGCATACCTATATATAACATATACATAAATAAACATGTATAAAAGTAAATAAATAAAATAAATTTAATGGCTTAACATTATGCTTTGAGGCATATATGTGCATATATAAACACATTCTTGTGTGAACATATCTGTATATCATATAGAAACATATCTACATATAAGCATGTGTACATGTGCATAAACACATACCTAGATATAGGTACATCTATGTATATGTATACTTTTAAATGCAATGACAATTTATCACTATATAACTATACATACACATATGTCTGTATATGAAGATAAACATATTTGCACCCATTCATACACATAAGTGAATGAATATTGATGGTTTCACATTTTGCCACATTTGACAGCTTTAGAATAGTCTAAAAAATTTGGATTTATTAATTATGTTTTTAAAATAGGGATTGTGTCACCCTTCACTTTGTGGGAATTTTGAGATCTGTTGGCCTCAGATTCTTACTAGTTATGGGACCCCAGGCAATTCACTTAATTTTGTTTGTCTCAGTTTCCTCATCTGTAAAATGAGCTGGAGAGGGAAACGGCAAATCGTTGCTAAGAAAATCTCAGATGGAGTCAAAGAGTTGGATACAATTGAAGAACATAAAGAGCTGAAATGACTGAACAAAAACTTTGGAGAAAGAAAGCAATCATGAGCATAATACATTCACAGGGAGAAATGCAATTTTAAAGGGAATACAGCTGTGATCTATTAAAGCTCCTATTCCTTCCATACCCAAGTATTCATTTAGTTATTCAAAGGAAAATTATTAAAAAAACTAATCCATCCAATTCCCAATATAATCAATTTCTAAATCCCACTTCCATAATTGAAAGTGGAAAATGAGACATAATATTTAGCATATCCACCATTTTTTTTCCCTTCCCTAGATATCTGTAGTCAAACATAGGAAACAATTCTTTCTCTGCCTGACCTTGTATGGATATTGTGGATATTTTATAGATACTTAAATGTATGGATTATTTCTCCAGATAGAATGCATACTCCTTGAGGGTAGGGACCTTTACATATGTTGTTGTTGTTATTTAATCCTTTCAGTTAAGTCTGAATATTCATGACCCCATTTGTAGTTTTCTTGGCAAAAATACTGGAGTGATTTACCATTTCCTCCTCTAGCTCATTTTACAGATGAGAAGCTGGGATAAATAGGATTAAGTGATTTACCAAGAGTCACACAATTAGGAAGTATCTAAGGCCATATTTGAACTCAAGAAGATGAGTCTTCCTGACTCCAGGCCCCACACTTTATTCACTGGGCCACCTAGCTGGCCTTGTATTTCTATGCCAAGTATATAACATTGTGACTTGGCACTTAGTACTTCGCAAGTGCTTGTTGATTAAAAGATAGAAATATGAATCTCTCAGGGATCACCAGAGATTAGCCTCCTTTGAATTATTCTCTTTTTTTTTTTTCCTGACCTTTGAATTCATCAGGGAAGGGAACTCCCAGTACAAAAACATCCTCTACTGATGCAACTCAGTAATTCTCCAAGAACTTGTAGCCTTAGGGAATTGTCCTCAGGCACTGAGAGTTAATTTATTATGTATTTATTACCTTATTCATATAGCTGAACTGGATTAGAGGAATGCCTTGAGTTTAGTTCATCCTAAATCCAAACCACTAGGTCCCAGAAACTATCCTCTATCCCTTAATTTGAGATAGCTCAATTGACATTCTAAAACAAAAGTAAAGAGTGATCATTGTTTGGGAGTTATATAGCTGGGAGGAGAGTGGTCTGGGGAGGATGAGGGATGTTACTGCTCATGTACATTTTGACAACTTCTCTTCTGCTCCACCTGCACATGGGAAGAGTGTGTAAAGTTCTAAGTAAACCTCTAACCTTACCTTCTTCTCTTAATCTTGTTTCTCATTCCTTTTCTTACCAATCATTTTAGAATTAGGGGGAAATGACTTGCTTCTTCTAATTCCTAAAACTAAGTGGTCCTCCACTGTGTAATGGGAATGTAAATTTTTAAGATCTTCCCTGCCCCTAGGCTAACGTGCACCTGGAGCCTGGGGTGGGAGGCTTGTTTTTCAGTAGATACTTCTTGATTAGCCAGTGATGAGCCCCCCCCCCCTCCCTTTGAGAAACCCAGATGTTGATTTGGTATGGATGTAATGGTTGGACAGTTTGGAAAGCTGTCTACTTGATCTGTTTCTGTCTTGATAATTCTGTCTGTGTACTCTGAAGTTTGGGGTGCTGACCTTTTTCCCCTGAACTATGTAAACAATACATATTTAACTGATTAAAGTAAGCTTGTTAACCCATATTGAGTTGCTTTCCTTTATCAAAGCAGATCCAAGAACCTGTGTTGGGCAGACACCCTGGGGATGCTGGGGTGCGCTACACACTGAAAGTGTATTCTACTGCTTGATAATGGCATGGACATAATGTAATATTCTTAAAGATTATGGCAGCAGGGAACAAGGCAGACTCAATGTCTACTCTCTATGAACCAGTCTAGTTAACTTTGGGCCAAACTCTTGAAGAGCTAAAGCATAGCATGTCAAAATAGGGTTGCCCTTCCTAGATTCAGAAAGACTTGAATTCAGATAGATTCTCAGACCCTACTAGCTGTATGACTTTGGGCAAGTCACCTAATCTCAATCTCTCAGTTTCCTCATCTACTAATAAGGTTAATGATAATGATGAGGTATGGGCTCTGGCTTGGAGGTGCAGGCTCTGGGAACCTCCCTTGGACTCTTGATTAAATCATCTCATTTGATGAGACATTTTCATGAGGCAATAAGCCTTACATTCTGGCTGGGCCCAGACCTCTAGCCTAGTTACTAGCCTAGTCCTCCTTCATCTACTTCCCACCATTAAACTGGCCTGGCCTACCATTGTTTGTGGTCTCCAGGGAGCCTCCAGAGACTTCCCAGCCTTAATCACTCATTGACCTCATTAACTCCTCCTGAAGACCCTCCCCAAACTCCTCCTCTAGACCACCCCTAGATTCCTCCCACAACCTCTGTATATAAGATCCCATCCTGTCTTCATGTTTGTGAGAGCACCATAGAATGGTGAGAGCCTCATAGAATGGGCAGAGTGCCATAGAATAGTGATAGAGTCATAGAATGCCATGTGGGTGAGAGCGCCATATAGGGACAGTGCCATAGAATGACCTAACACAAACTTACTGTATGTCCAATACAAGTGAACTTTTAATAAACTTTACTTTTCTTTGGCTGAAAGAACACTTCAGTTGAATTCATTCTGCAGGACCCGGCATGCTGGTATTTTGGGGTCTCCAGAGCAACCCTAATCCTTTTTATGGGTAACCTCTTCAATAACACCTACCTCCCAGGGTTGTTGTGATGATCAAAAGAGGTAACATTTATAAAATGATCCCAATGCCAGGCACATCATAGGTGATGAGGTATGGGCTGTGGGAGTCCCTTTGAGCTCTCCTTGAATCTTTGAGGTGCAGGCCCTGGGAACGCCCCTTGAACTCTGATTAAATCATATGAGGCATTTCCATGAGGCCATAAGTCTTACATTGTGGCTAAGCCCAAACCTCTGTTACTAGACTTCCCACTCTTGAGCCTATCAAAATATCAATCCACCCTTGAACTGGCCTAGCCCACCATGGTCTGTAGTCTCCAGGTAGCTTCCTGCAACTTCCCACCCTTAATCACTCATTGACCTCATCTGACTTCTCCTAAAGACCCTCCACAAACTCCTCCTCTAGACCACCCTTAGATTCCTCCCACAACTTTCTGTATATAAGATTCCCATCTTCCCTCTATGTATGTGAGAGTGCCATAGAATGACCTAGCACAGACTTACTCTGTGTCTAATACAAGCAAACTTTTAATAAACTTTACTTTTCTTCAGCTGAGAGAAAACTTGAGGCAAATTCATTTGTCAGGACCTGGCATGTTGGTATTTTGGGATCTCCAGAGCAGCCCTAACCCTCTTTATGGGTACCATCTTCAATAGGCACTTAACAAATGACTTCCTCCCCTTCCTTCCTTCCTCCTTTCCTTTCTTACTTCCCTCTTTCCTTCCAACCTCAGAAGCTACTTTAGCCATTATGTCCCAGAAGTATTCGTATGCTGCCAACTGCCTTTGTCAACATATCCCAAAAGCCTTCTCACCCAAGAATATCTATGCTTGTATCCATTTCTCTGATTATTTCTTCCTAGAATCTCTTTTTTAAGGAAGGGATCCCCAGGTCAGCTAGGTTCACTGCTTTGTTCCTCTCTAGGTACCTCTCTTAACTCTCTGGACTTCTATCTCCTCTATGCCCACTGTAAAGTTACCTACATCACTTCCTATTCTTCTTATTGTGTTTTCCACCATTAGAATATAAACCACTTGAGAATGATGGTTGTCTTTCTTTTTACTTTTATCTCCAGCATTTAACACAGGTTCTGGTGCAGAGAATACAAGAAATACTTGCTGCTTTAGATGGACCTGTGTTGGACATTTCTAGAATGAATACAAATACCCACACCTTCTGCTTATGAAACCTCGGTCTTGAAGCATATTGAAGAATTGAAAGCATTGTGACAACCCACCAGTTACCTCAGATCCTGTCAAATCACCAAGCCTTAATTAAGTACTATATACTTTAAGTACTATTACTTAAAACTGGATGGAAGAAGAAGAGGCATGGTAAACAACATCCAGAATCCTAAATGCTGCCTGAAGAGAAATGAAGATATTCCTCACCTGCATGTCCACCTTAAAACTTTATTAGTTTAGGGGAGGAACCAGTTTATCAGAAGCAGAAGTCACAGATATGAATGGTAGTAGTCCAAGGTGCAGGGAACTTCTAGGGTGAAAAGATTCTCCTTTATCATTAATAAAGTCCAAAACAGGATCCCAGAGTAAAGATTGGGGAGTCAAAATACATGATAGTAATTCCCTTAATGCAACTTCTGATCCAGTGAAAACAATACTGATTTTGAAGCTAGGAAACCTTATTTAAATTTCTTCTTGACTATAAGGTAGATATATAATGTACTTAATATATCCTATATGACTTTTGTTATGATATTGATGAGGGACCGAATCCCAATAGGTTCAGCAGGAACCCTGATCTTATCCAAGACCAGGAAACCTGCAATGGCATCTGGAAAGAATTCTGCTCAGCCTTTCTTGGAGTTACAGTTTAGAAAGTTTATTTTTACGCCTTTACAGCAGGCAAGAGTCCTTAGGGGTCCTGCGAGTGAGAGGGGTCCACACTTTTACTTTTAAAGGGTAGGGCTGCCATTGTCAGGGCTGACTGGATGGAAGCAACCTCAGTGCATAGATAAAGGTTAGAGCTGACGGAGAGGAACTTGTGACTTTAGTGCATAGATAGTTTAGATGAGATTTGGGCCAGGCCAGAGGAGACATGAGGCAAGGACAAAGGAGTGTTTGGGCCAGGCTAGAGGAGACATGAAGAGATTAAGTAAGAACAAAGGAGTCACAAGGTGTTTCCTAGGCCTAGTGCTGATAGGGGGAAGGGGCAGAGCCCTAGGTTGGGAAAGGGATTTCACAGATTACAATTTTACAATACAAATTGCAGTTACAACTGCACAGACTGGTTTTACAAATTGGTTTCACAAATTGAACTAGACCCCAGGTACCCCATCAATATGATGTATGTAGATATGAATATGACAAGGTCCTCAAAGGAGGGGAACTAGAATTAAAACTGCAGGAAGGAAAGCAGGAATGACACTAGGCCTTCTTAGACCAGTCTCCCACAACTACCAAGTCAACAAGTGAAGTCAATAAGCATTCATTAAGTGCTTATTGCATATCAGGCATTGTGTTAAATCCTGAGAATACAAAGAATGGCAAAAATACAACTCCTGCCTTCAAGGAACTCACAATGTAATGGAGATGTACAGTGACTTGCTCAGGATCACATATCTGAGGTATGGTTTAAACCATTGTATTCCTGACTTCAAATTAAATACATTCTCCTCTCTCTATAATACTATGCCTCATTGACTTGTAAATTAGGTAAATGAGTAGAAATCATATATTTTATATGTGACATGTGTGTCTAGGATCATCTCTACATCATGTCCAGATGCCTTCCTACTATGTGTTTGAATAGCCTCATCTTTTAATAAAAATAGATAAAGATATATGTATACATGTATGTGTGTAGATATGCATATGTATGCATATCTACACACATGTACATACAAAGACATATGAATTCTGTCTATACTCATGTCTATCTGCAAAACATATTGTGTGTGTACATATGTATATACTTTATACTTAGAGTGAATATTGCATGGTATGCATATACATGAATGTTATATTTTTGTGCATATATTTACATGATTTTGGAGAAAAGAAGACTACTTTTAATTGAGGCAATTCCTCCCTCTCTCATACATACATATCATCTAGGTGTGTTCATGTGTGTAAATGTATACATTCATATGTGTACATATATACATATATTTAAATAATCATATGAGCACCTTTTTTTTCAGGTACAGTATGCATTGTGAAATCTTTCCTATTTTTAATACTGTTTTTTTATACCAACTTCAAAAGGTGTCAAGAGAAAAAAAGTAAAAAATGCAGATTTTACTTCCTTTGGCATCCATAAATTGACATGTCAGTTTTACCCTTTTTGTAACTTGTGACTAATAATATTATAGAGTGGCCTTGGGAAAAAATGATTCCATCAAATACCTGAGCAATTGGGATAAAAGAGGAGGACCCCAAAAGATAGACATATATTCCTTTGGATCTTTTGTGTTCCTCTTAATGGCTTTTGAAGTTTAAAGAATTAAAGTTTGCAAAAAGAAAAATTTCCTGAAAGTGATACTATGACTTCAAAAATCACATTCTGGTTTTACATTTTCTTTTAATCCAAATCATAGCTTATGAAGGAGCAACTTTATTATCAGTGTTTCTTATCAAATGCTGTTAGGAGAAAGGAAACATCTTTTCAATAAATGAAGGACCAGGATAATAAACATAAAATACACAGTTCATATTTTCTCTTTTTTTTGTAATTATATCTCTCTTAATTCATCAAATTCAGTTCAATAGCTTTTATGTGTGAAGCGCTGTACAAGGTGCTGGAGATGCAAAGACAAACTTGAAGCACCTCTCACCCTTGAATAGTTTGTGTTCATAGAATCATAGATTTACAGGTAGGAGGGATCGTTTTTGCTCAGTCTTCTCATTCGAGTCTCTTTGTGACCCCATTTGGGGTTTTCTCGGAAGAGATACTAGAGTGGTTTGCCATTTCCTTCTCCAGTTCATTTGACTGGTGAGGAAATTGAGGTAAACAGGATTAAGTGACTTGTTCAGATTCACAAATCTAGAAAGTGTCTGAGGCCAAATTTGAACTCTGGACTTCTTGACTCTAGGGCCAGAGTGATCTCCAATATGCCACTTAGTTGTCTAGTGGTGACTATAGGTACCATCAGATCCAATCTTTACTCTTACAGATGAGTAGACTGAGGTACAAGAAGTTAAATAACAAGCCTTGGGTCACATAGCAATGATGGCAAGATTTGAACCTGTAATGGCAAGCAAGGAAGTACTTAGCACCTTGTTTCAGCTATTTAATTAATTTAGCAAGTTGTTTCAGTTCAAGTTTCTTTTAAGCCTTGCCCATGATTATATCATATCTTTGTTAAGGGATAGAACTTGTCAACCCCAGAACTTGTGAACCCCTGTTGCTGATGCAACAGAAAGGGGCAGAATGGGGAGGAGCTAATAACCATATATAAGGAGAAGCCCAAGCTGGGAACTAAACAGAACTGAGAAGAGAACTCTTGTGGTGGCAGAGTTGAGAAGGAGAAAACTTATGCTATCCCAGCACTCTATGTTTGTCTGTTCTGTCTGTGTTGATTTTTCTGTGTGGTGCATTGTACAGAAGCCCTGGCAGCATACTGGAAGCCCTGAAAAATGATTTTCTGGTTGTCTGTTTACAGAAGTCCTGGAGGAGGTTTCAGAGGTCCTAGGACTTTACTGATGATTTGTGTTGACCTCTTGAACCTTGTTTGTGGGTCTGTGTTGTTTTCACAGGCAGATAATGAATTGATAATGGTACCAGCAATGTGCATGAATGTTGTTTTGACTGTTAATTTGGCTTCCCAGAAACAGAAACTGGGAAAGAACTGAGGTGGACTGGACACTGTGAGCTTCAATATAGACCTGGATGAGGAACTGGATGAGGAAATGTTGGACAAGGAGCTGGATGAGGAGCTAGACGAGGAGCTGAGAGCTGCCTACATTTGACTCCAGGTGACAGTTGGGTAGATTTAGGCAGGAGTTGGGACCATGGAAGAGGCACCATGGAATCTGAGAACCAGCCTGGACTCAAGATGAAAAGACCTCTTCTTGGGTGTTTGATGCTGACTGAGAAGATCATGATTAAGACAATGTGACCTTTGTACTTTGTGTCCATTGAGGAGGCTTGCTCCTTAAGGATGATTGAGTTAAGGACTTACTGAATGACATCTTTTGCTTAAAACTATGCGGCCACTTTGGTGAAAACTTTGTAGTTATTTTAGTGATAAGTTGTTATCTTATAACATTGTGAATGCTTGTGATAGTAATGGCAATTAAAGATTCCCCTGTATTGGCTTGGTTTTCAAATTGATTGTGTTAAAACCCAGAGCTTGTTAATCCCACCTGTGGGATGGACTTTTTGATGTGAAAAGAAAGTCCTGAACTGGGAGGAGCTGGGGATGTAGATTTGGAGAGATAAGAGAGAGGCGGAAGATCTTTTTGGAAGCAGCACCTCGTGGAGAGAGAGAGACTAAGAGAATTGCTGGTAGCCGCTTTGAATTGCCCTGGACTTTTGAGACCTGCCCCCTGAGCTGCCAAGGACTGAGGAGACATGGCTGTTTTGCTGGCACTTTGTCTGTCTGTTTTGATGTTGTTTTGCCAGATTTGTCCACTGGTGAAAGACTGTCCTGTTGTTGAAGAAGTCCTGGAACCTGGCTATTCGCTAAGAAGCCCTGAGACTGTCCTGCAGACAGAGAGTGAATACTGTCCACTGGTGAGGGACAGTACTGTTGTTGCATGGGTCTGGGAGCCTTTCTGTTGGTTCAGAAGCCCTGAAGAAGGATTTTCTTGTTGTATGTTTACAGAAATCCTGGGAGAGGGCTTTGCTAATGTGTTCAGGGGTTCTAGGGCTGTTCTACAGACAGAGGATAAATTCAGGAAGGGACTGGCAATGTATCTTATGGCCTTGCTAAGCCTTGTCTCCCCAGGAACTAAGATTGCTGAGAACTTGCCTCGTGTCAAGATGAAGAAAAGACCTCCATTTGGGTATTAAGTGCTGTGTTTAAACTTGATGTAACTCTG
>NW_027185876.1:11355177-11386520 GCF_028583685.1 Petaurus breviceps papuanus | reverse complement strand
GAGTAAGAGCACTGGCTCCAGTGTTGGAATGACCTGGAGATCGAATCCCGGGCTCAGACACTTAGCACCCACCCAGAAACACTTGGCCTTGTAACCTTGCGCAAGTTACTTAACTCCAATTGCTTAGGGGTGGCCAGGTGGCTCAGTGAGTAAGAGCACCTGCTCCAGTGTCGGGATGACCTGGATCAAATCTGGGCTCAGATACTCAGCACCACACCCAGAAATAACTGGCTGTGTAACCTTGAGCAAGTTACTTAACCCCGACTGCTTAACAAAGAAAATAAATGAATAAATAAATGAATGAATGAATGAATGAATAAATAAATAAATACATGAAAAATAGAGAACAGTTTTTAAGTAGAAAATAAAATAATCAGTGAAATTAATAAATTCATTAATAAGTCTGATAATGTGAAAGGTGTAATACCTATGGGTCTCCAATCTCCACGAGGGGCAGAGTCTTCCCATTCTCTTAGTCATGTTTGACCACTATAACTTTGTTCAATTTATTTATATTACTTATTTATGTATAGTTCTTCCCATTTATGTTGTTTAGTTATTGTATAGATTGTTTCTTTGGCTCTACTTCACTCTGCATCAGTTCATGTAGATCTTTGAATGTATCTCTGTACTCATTACATACTTCCTTACAAAAGAATGATATCCATTTCATTCATTTGCCAGAATTTATTTATCTATTCCCCAATTGATGGGCATCTACTTTGTTTCCAAATATTTTGGTGAATATTGGAACTTTCTTCTTATTCATATCTTCCTTGGCATATTGGTGGGGCTTAGGTATTTAAAGTCTTCAGAAGCATGGGTATTGTTTTTACTCAGCTGATCATATTAACCCTGCTGGATTCATTCAGAGGAGTTTGTATCACAAAAATCATACAGAAATATTTAACATTTTATTAATCCCTTATGATTACATTTTGAGCTTCAGTGATTACATCAGCAGAGTTAGGGAAAGAGAAGAATTCTATTTCCCTTCTCTCAATCAATTATTCTGCCAGTCAATAAGCATTTATTAAGCACCTACTATGTTCCAGGTAGTGTAAGAACACTTGTCTGGAAGTTAGGAGACCTAAGCCTAGTTTAATAGTACTTATTATAATAGAGAGAGAGAGAGAGATAGCTTATTATAATAGATAGATAGATAGATAGATAGATAGATAGATAGATAGATAGATAGATAGATAGATAGATAGATGATAGATAGATAGAGATATATAAATACTTATTATAAATTGATTGACATCAAGGGCCATTCAGTCTGACCTGACATGGTTCTGAGGGAGAATCCTCTCTATATCATATCAAAAAAATTTTCCATCTATGTACCGCTTGAAAACATTCAGTGAGAAGGATTTCACTGCCTGTCAAAGCAGGCCTTTTCACTCTTAGAGAGGTCTGATGGCTATGGTGTCTGTCCCCTTAAATCAGTAAATCATTCAATATACAATCCTTTGTTAAACACAAAGCATATTCCCAGGAACTTTGTTAAGCAGTGTGAAAACAAAGAAAAAGCAAATAATTTCAGCCCTCAGGGAGCTTACATTTGAACAGGGATCAATCAACTCTAAATTTGCTTTACAAATTTCACCTGTTACTCCTACTTCTTCCCAATAGGGAAATCAAAACAAATCTAGTGCTTTTCACATCAACCAGTCCTTTATATTTTAAGTCAACTATTGCACCACAAGAGTAGCTGGGTGGTGCAGAGGATAGAGGACAAGTTCTTTTTTTTCCATGCTTTTTGGAGGGAGATTGGGGTTAAGTGACTTGTCCAAGGTCACACAGCTGGTTTTTGTGTTAAGTGTCTGAGGCTGGATTTGAATTCAGATCCTCCTGACTCCCAGGCCGGTTCTCTATTCACTAGACCACCTAGCCACCCCGAGAATAAGTTGTGGAGTCAGGAAAATTCATGTTCTTGAGTTCAAATCTGGCCTCAGATACTTATTTATCTATGTGACCCTCGGCAATTCTCTTAACCCAGTTTGCCTCATTTTCTTCATCTATACAATGAGTTGAAGAAGGAAATGCAAACCACTCTAGTATCCTTGCCAAGAAAATCCTAACTGGGGTCATAAAGAGTTGGCCATGACTGAACAACAACAATAAATCATGCATATCCCTATATCGTTTCTTTTCCAGAAAATTTTCCTTGATTATTTTTGAAGTAATTGTAATTAAGTGACTGGCCCAGAGTCACACAGCTAGTCAGTGTCTGAGGTCAGATTTAAACTCAGATCCTTTTGACTCCAGGTCCAGTGCTACTATTGTGTCAGCCACCTGCCCCATGATTTGCTCTTTATTCTTCCTTATCATTAATGTAGGGGAATATGGTAAATAGTGTGGACCTGAAGTCAGGAAGACCTGTGTTTAAGTCCTTCCTCAAACAATTAGTAGCTATATTAGTCTGTGCAAGTCCAATAACATGTTAGTCATAATTTCTTTATCTATAAAATAGCATCTTCCTCACAAGATTGTTGTGAGGATTAAGGGAGATAACTTAGGTAACCAGCATGATATACAATCATTAAAGCACTATATAAAGGCTGAATATTATTAATATTTTTCAAAATTTCCTTCCACGGGCATTTATTAATAATTAATCATCCCCTTCTCTCTTTAGTTCAATGAACTAGAAATGGAGGGGGATAAAAATATAAATAGGAAATGCTCTTCCTCCCACCATTTCCACGAAGCTTTCATCCATGTCCCTCATACTGAAATCTGAATTTTCATTATCTGTCATCAAGAGAAAAGGAAAAGAACTACTTTCCATCATCCATGTAAGACCTCATGTGCTGGAGTACCGTTATTAAGTTCTTCTTCAGACTTCTTTTCTCCAGGCGAAATAATTCCCAGTTCCTCTAACCTTGTTTCACAGTTATTACTTAAATAGTTTAATATCCCTGTGGCTCTCCCCTGGACACTCTCAACATTTTTTTATCTCATTTCCCATAGGTTGTAAAGTCAGAATGAGATAGGGGGCTACAGCCAGAAAAAGGGTTGAGCATAATCCCCAGATTGCACTGCTTTGTCAGACAAGGACAAGTGCCATTGGGAAGGTCTGTTCTTGAACTTTGAAGTTCCCTGTACACAAAGCTCTGAAAATCGAATGATCAATAACTCTTTCAGTTTCCTTCAGATGAGTTCCATGTAAGTAAATTTGTCAGTCTTTTCAGTTACCAAGGTTCAACCAGTAGGTTGATGTATTGCAAAAGCTGAGGAATCAAGCTACTGTATTTTTGACAAAACATCGAGATAGAAAGGGGGGGAAGGGAAATATTCAGCAGATTTTTACTGAGCACCTACTTTTTGTACTACTATATATTATAGCCAAGTAGGATGAAAAACAGGAAGATAGCAGATCCCTCTCTTCTTGAAAAGCATATAGTTCAATTATGGAAATAAGCCAGATATATATGAAAAAACTAGCACATTTATCATAGATTGGATTCGGGACTGCAAGAACATTAGCAATGGATTAGTCTGACTCCTTCATTGTATACCCGAGGAATTTGAAGCGCCAAAGAGTGAAACTGAGTAACCCAAGGTCATATTGGAAAGTGAGTAAATAGCAGTCAAAATTCAAACTCAAGTCCTATCAGAGGGCCTTGTCAATAGTAGAAACTTAAGAAAAGGATGTTAAGAGATATAAAACTAGAATGGGACATCATATCCAGCCCAATTGTCATCATCATTCTAGATAGCATGTATATAACACCTAAAAGTTTGAAAAGTTAAATTCATAAATTTTAATTTAGAATTTAAAAATTAAAAATATCATTTCATTTTATCCCCAAAACAACCCTTAAAGGGTAGGTGTTATTTTTTTCTCCATTGTGCAGATAGGAAAACCAATGTGGATAAAGGATAAATGACTTTTCCAAGGTCCCTCAAGTAATGAGTGTCTGAGAGATGATTTGAACTCAGGTTTTCCTGATACCAAGTCCGATACTCTATCCACTCTGCCACTGAGCTAAGATTAGTAATTCAATATGATGAATATGGGGTCCAGAGAGTTTGACTTGCTCAAAGCAATATAGGTAAGAGTTAGTGGAAGCACTCAGATTTACTCCCAGATTCTCATCTCCAAACCCAGAATGCTTTCCATGTAGTGACTTGATGGATTAAGTTTATATTTAAGTGTTACATATATTGACATACTTAGGTGACTTAATGGTTCATTTTATTGAACTACTTCCCTTTAAAATCACCTTCCTTCCTCATTAGGCACAAGGTATAGCTCTTAGAGAAGGGGGAAGAAAGATAGCTTTTAATATGGAGGGGGTATAAAATATATCTATTGCTTTATTTAATCTATATAAGTCAGAGTAAAAAAAAGGGATTATGCATTTAGATATTGCCTACTATATGCTAGGCATTTTACAAATAATAAAATAGTAACAAATAACGGTACTAATAATTTAATAATTAATAACAATGATATAAGATTTATAGAGCACTTATCATGTGTCTGACACTTTACAATTATTATCTTATTTGATCCTCATTACACCCGTGGGAGGTAGGTGCTATTATTATTGTCATTTTGCAGCTAATGAAACAGATAACAGAGGTTATGACTTGCCCAGGGTCATACAGTTAGTAAATGTCTGGGTTCATGTTTGAACTCAGATTCTCTTAACTCCAGATACACCATACGCTAATTACAAATACAATGCCCTTTCCATTTCATTTCATTCCTCCTCAGTAGCAAAAGGACAAGGAAATGCAATGATACAACAGAAGAGATTATCTATATTTTAATGGGTATTTTCACCACCAGGAAGTTGAGATTTGCAGAAGCATCCATTAGAACTGGAAGAAACCTCATAAATTTTCTAATTCAAATCTCTTATTTTAGGAAATTTGAGGAAACTGACATCCATAAAGTTGACATGTATCACCAAGATCATATGTAGAGTAAGAGGCAGTATCAGAATCTAGGTCATCTGATTATACATCCAGCATTCTTTTTCTCAGCACTGCTAGACTTCCATTAATCTGGCCTAGACACCCTTTAAAACTCAAATTGATCAATAAATATGTTCTTCCTTTTAGTTAGGCCCTAACATACCACAAAACTCAAGTAAATATGTTATTCAAAACAAAGAATCTGTTAAAAGCCCCAAAGCACCATGGGCTGAATGATGTTATCAGTGTTTGAACATTGTCTATTTGTGAGGGCCTTGAACAAAAGTACTGAAATTTGGTGGTTGGAGTCATTCGATGCAAACAACCTCCTCTCTCATTGCAACTAACCGTTGTATGCTATTCCAGAAACTAGGCCTTCATTACAGTGACTTTCATCCCTGCTCAAGTAATTCCCTAAATATCTCTTTAAAGGGACTTGTGAATTCAGGCAGAGCTCTGAACTCAGTTTGGCTCACTAGCACCAAGATATCAAAATGAAAAGTAATTCTTAAAAGTGACACCAGCAATAACAACAAAAAGATGACATCACATGCATGCTTTATTGTTTTCATATATGATGTTGATCTATGAAGATCCAATAGTTGCTTTAGCTGATCCCCGCATCTCACTATTGGTTAAACATTGGAAGAGAGATCAACAAACTTTTCTTATAGTTACAATGGCTTATTTGAGGTATCATTAGAATCTAAACAAGTTAATCTTTGTAGTCATAAATCATGGATTAATGACATCTCCGATTTTTTCTGTACATCACACGTTTGTAACTGTAGAGTATCGTAAGATTAACCAAGATATAGCCAATCGGTATTCCCTAATTTGTCTTTAAGTATAAGGAAATTAGAGGCAATTTGAGGATTGCAAAAATCTTGATAAATGCTTCCCCGCAACAATCAGGACCCACAAGCTAGTAAATCAAATTTACCTATGTGGTATAAGAGTTTAAATGCTGACTTTATGAAGGGCCATTAAGAATGAACATCAGGTATGCATGATGTGGTGCCAAATTGATTTATTAACAAAACTTTTCTCATTTTAAGATGAAAATCATGGCCAAAATTGTCTTCACATAAATATTTTTAGGGAATGATTCTATTGTGTTTCTGAAATACAAATTATACTAACATTTTTATGAGCTGTCATAAAATATTGATTGTACAAACTCAACTTTTATGATTCATAATAAAATATTTTGCTAAATATAATAAGTAAACCTTATGCAGTAAGATGGAAACTAAGTATATATTATTTCCATACTTAATCTCAACTTTTTTTTATGTGGAACTTCCAAACATATGTCACAACTTATCAAAAATACTTTTGTTAAAAAGAATTCCTTTTTTTTCCCTGAACCTATAAAATGGTATGCACTGAGCAATAAATATACATAGACACTGGTTAGCTTTGCTGGCTATACGTTATATTTGAGAAACACATATTTGGTGCGGTCTCTGAATCTGAGCATGAGCAATGAGAAATTTTATATTTTCGAAGTGACAGCAGAGAGAATTTCACACCTCTCATAATTTTCTCTCTCGCATCTCTGATGAGACAATTGCTGTGTTCATTAAAATGAGTAATTTTGTGTTGAATGCTGTGAGTGACACTATCATCTATTACATAGATATGTATTGAAAAGAAATCATCCAAAGTCACCCATGCTGCCCTCCTTTGTGTCTTTTTTTTTCTTTCAGAAAAACAGATGCAGGGAGCACAGTGAGAGTTAGGCCACAGAATAGTCTAGGTTATGAAACTCTATTTAATTGTTATGTCAAAAAAGAGCTGTGCAATCAAGATAATGAAAAAAAGATGATATTTCAAAGCGCGTGCATTTGTGAATTCTTTGTAATATATGAAATATTGCCATTTGGGCTCACTAGACAGGAAACTTCACAGGTGATTTTCATTTCAGTGTGATCAATAGCAAAGCTATAATGATGATACATGGATGTTCAGTTGATTCCAACAAATGGGAGGAAAACTTGTGTGGGAACATAGGGCCAAGTACACAAAGAATAATGTCATAATAATATCACCATTTAAGTTTGCCCAACATTTTGCAATACTTTTTTCTTATACCAGATGGAACTGCTTCTCATACTTAACCCCATTCATCCCAATAACCCCCAAGCTCCCCCAATTCCAATGACCACATGTCCAAGACTAGTCCTCCAACTCCCTTTTGATCTAGAATGAAATCCTCAATTTATGTTTTTAAATCCCTTCATAATATGGCCTTTTGCTCTCTTTCTGGTCTTCTTGTACTGCAAGTACTCTGCAATCCATTGACATGGGCTTTCTTTCTGCTCCTTTAAAATAATACTCCATCTCCCAAATTCTGATATTTTCACTAACAATCTTCCATACTTGGAAATCTTTCCCTCCTCATCTCTACTGCTTAGTTTTCTCAGCTTCCCAATCTCAGTTAAAGTTGCACTGTCTTCAAGAAGCCATCCTGATCCTTCTTTTTTATTTTTGCTTTTTTTTGGAAGGGGAGAGGCAGGGAAATTGGGGTCAAGTGACTTGCCCAAGGTCACAGGACTAGTAAGTGTTAAGTGTCTGAAGCCAAATTTGAACTCAGGTCCTCCTGACTCCAGGGTGGGGGCTCTATTCACTGCACCATCTAGATCCCCCATTCCTGATCCTTCTTAATCTTATTGTCTAGCCTCCTATACTACTCCCAATTTATTCTGTATTTATGTTGTTTGTACACAGGTTGTTTGCAAATCATCTTTTCCAAAATAATGTGAGCTCCTTAACGGTAAGGGTTGTTTTTGTTTGTTGGTTTGGTTTAGTTGCTTTGTTATCATTCCCCCTCCTCCTTTCTTTTTACCCTGATGTTTAACACAGTTCCTGACATGTAATGGGTGCTTAATAAATCCTAATTGACTAATAGACTGTTAAACACAAGTCAAGAGTTCTATGTCAAAGAAAACCTGCTTTACTGTCAATAGACCTTGCTCAAATCCTAATTCTACCCATTACCTCTTAAGTCAAATGGGGCTAGTCACATTCCTTTTTCCAGTCTCAGTTTCCTCATCTATAAAATTAAGGCATTAGATTATATTATATCTAAAGCCCTCCCTAAGTCTAGATTTGTATGATTCTGTGAAGTATTGCTACTGCCATTTATTAGTTATAATTTTAGGCAAATCCCTCACCTCTCTGATCCTCAATTTTCTTAGCTATAAAATGGAGTGTTAAATAACTCATAGCATTATTATGAAGGATAAATGAAAATTATTATGGGAAGCACTTTTTAAAGCATTGCACAAGTATAAATTTGAGATTATTTATATTTACATAGCCAGCCTCTAATTAGAACACTGATAGAAGCTCCTTAAAGCTTAGACTATCTCACTTCTTTACTTGTTTCACCAGTACCTAGCCCTTCATGATTAATTCAAGGCATGTAAACAACAGGAACAAAGGACAAAACATTCAGTATTGTAAGCAAGACTCCAAACATTTGAGGCTAGGACTGAGAACAATAACTCAAATTTGTCCTGTATCTCTCTCTCTCTCTACTATCTATCTATCTATCTATCTATCTATCTATCTATCTATCTATCTATCTATCTATCTATCTATCTATCATCTATCTATCTATCTATCTATCTATCTATCTATCTATCTATCTATCTATCTATCTATCTATCTAATCTAATCTATCACCTGAGTGTGTGTTCATTTTCAATGGAAATTTTGGAATTATTGTGATTTCTAAGCATATATTTAGTCAAATTCTCCAACCCAGGAGTCAGAGTTTGCAGTATTCTGATTCTGAGAGGGAAGTTTTCTATTCTCTTTCCAGTCATATATCCCCTGGATAAGGAAACAAGGACATGAATTTTCTACCCTTCTGTCAATCCTGTGGCAATGCTATTTTTCCCCACATTACAAAGAGAGAAATGAAGAAAATACATAACTGTGACATTTTACTCCAATCCACATCAGAGACAATGTAGACCTGTTGGGCTCTGTGTGGAAGATTGTTTGAATTAAAGCACCATTACAACAAATAAACTCTCATTACGCTCTACTTAACAACAATTTTGCACAACTTATTTTGAGGTTACTAAACACTCCTAATTTCCCTTTTGCTCATTTAGAGAAAGAGATTAATCACAGAGTAGAAATATAATTACAAGATAAAATTCCCCTTATTAAGAGATATAATATGTCAAATTAAACTAGCATGTGTTTTCAATACATCTGGTACTCATTGAAATAATTTCTTCTCATGAAATATTGTTTTCATCATTATTTTTAAGTCTATTAAAGTTTTAAAAAGTTCTACCCAGTACTAAGAATCAAACATGTCTCAAACTATGTTCTGCTTTCAAATACAAAATTTTTAACTTAAAAAATGAGAGGTTAGATCTGAAATGGAGTCTATTCATTCCACAAAGTAGGAAACTGAGATTCATTAAGGTTAAGTTCATAACTTAAGGCTATACATTCTCTCACTAAAAGTGGGACAGTTGAACCCATGTCCCTAGACTAGACATCACACATGCCTTCTATTAAAAGACAAGATATGAATCTTTTTCTTAGCTTCTAATTCAAGTCTGGGGCATCTAGGCAGCACCAGGCCTGGAGTCAGGAAGATCTGAGTTCAAATCAGACACTTACTACCTGTGTGATCCTGGGCAAGCCAACTAACCTTGTTTGCTTCATTTTCCACATCTGTAAAATGAGCTGGAGAAGGAAATGACAAACAACTACAGTATCTGTGCAAAGAAAACCCCGAATGGGATCATGAAGAGTTGGACGTGATGGAAATGACTGAACAACAACAAATTTACTTCTGCCCTTTCAAATTTCAAACTCTTTAGTATTTGGTCAACTTACCAATAGCTACTTGCTAAAACTACTTTCTCCATCAGTTACCTAAATTTATACATCAGTTGTAATTTCCCCATGCAATTTACTTCAACTGTAGGAACAAGTGCACATAGAGGGCAATCTTGATATGATTAATGATGTTTTGAATGATAGTTTCACACACACACACAAATGCTTCCTGTGACAATACTCAAAGTTTAGAAGAATTAAGTCTTCAAGTAAGTATTGTTTTTAAAAAATATTTAATATTTTATTTTTCCCAATTACATGTAAAATCAAGTTTAGCATTCTTTTATTTTTCAAATTTTGAGTTCCAAATTCTCTCTCCCACCTCATTGAAAAGGCAAGCAATTTAACATTGAATATAATTTGTAGTCATGCAAAATACATTTCTATGTAAGTCATTCTATGAAAGAAAGGAAAACAAAACAAGAAAAATGGAGAAAGTGAAGGAAAAAATCATCTTTGATCTGCATTCAGGCTGTACCAGTTCTTTCTCTAGAGATGGAGAGCACCTTTCTTGCTAAGTCTTACAAAATTCTCTTGGGTCATTGTATTGCTGAGAATAGCTAAGTAATGTATAGCAGACTATCATAAAGTATTACTATTACTGTGTACAATGTTCTCTCAGTTCTGCTCATTTTGTTTCGTATCAGTTCATGTTTTTCCATATTTACTTTTTTTTTCTGAGAGCATCCTGCTCATCATTTCTTAAAGCACAATATTATTCCTTTACTATCATATACAACAATCTGTTCAGCTATTCCCCAATCGAGGAACATCCCCTCAATTTCCAATTCCTTTACACCACTAAAAGAGCTGCTATAAATATTTTTTGTACACAGAGTTTTTTTCCATTTTTAAAAAATCTCTTTTGGACACCAACCTAGTAGTGGTATTGCTTGTTCAAAGGGTATGCATGGTTTTATGGCCCTTTGGGCATTATTCAAAATTGTTCCCCAGAATTGTTAATCAGCCTACAACTTCACCAACCCTACATTAGTGTTTTAATTGTCCCATAATCCCCACCAACATTTGTCACTTTCCTTTTCTGTCATATTAGTCAATCTGACAGGTATGAGGTAGTAGCTCACAGTTGTTTTAATTTTCATATCTCTCATCAGTAGTGATTTAGAACACTTTTTTCACGTGATTATAGATAGCTCTGAGTATTTTTTCTGAAAACTGCCTGTTCATAACTTTTGACCATTTATCGTTTGAGAAATGGCTCTTATGTCTATAAATTTGACACAGTTTTCTATATGTATGAGAAATAAAGCCTTTATCAGAGAAACTCACTGCAATATTTTTTACAGCAATTATTACCAACTATGTATTTCCCTCTAACCTTTCTCCCATGTTTATCCTACTGTCTCTCTCCTTTCAAACTGTCTCTCCTAATATTTTTTGTTTCTGACTACTACTTCCTCCAATCTGCTCTAACTTCTATCACTGCCCCCACACCTCTTTCTCTCATCCTCTTCCCTTCCTACTTTCCTGTAGGGGAAGATAGATTGCTAAGCCCAACTAAGTGTATATGTTATGCTTCCTTTGAACCAAATTAGATGAGAATAAGGTTCACTTACTCCCCCTTTCATTTCCCCTATTGCTATCCATTGGAAAAGGTTTTCCTTGTCTCTTTATGTGAGATAATTTACTCTACTCTACCTCTCCCTTTGCCTTTCTTCCAGCAAATTACTCTCTCACCCATTTAGAAATCATTACTTCATATTTAACTCACCCCTGTGCCTTTTGTCTATATACACTCCTTCTAACTGCCCCAATAATGAGAAAGGGTTTTTTTGTGAGTTACAAGTATCATCTTTCCATTAGGAATGGAAACAGTTTATGACTTTATTAAATCCCATAGTATCTCCCTTTTCTGTTTATTTTCTTATGCTTCTCTTGAGTCTTGTAAATGAAAGTCAAATTTTCTATTCATATCTGGTCTTTTAATCAGGAATGCTTCAAAGTCCTCTATTTCATCGAATATTCATTTTTTCCTGAAGGATCATACTTAATTTTGCTGGGTAAGTGATTCTTGGTTGTGATACTAGTTCTTTTGCCCCCAGAATATCATATTCCTAACCTTCCAGTCATTTAATGAAGAAGCTGCTAAATTTTCGTTATACTGACTATGGCTCCATGGTATTCGAATTGTATCTTTGGGGATGCTTGCAGTATTTTCTTTTGGCCTGGGAGTGATGGAATTTGGCTATAATATTCCTGGGAATTTTCATGTTGTCATCTCTTTCAGTAGTTGTTCAGTGTATTCTTTCAATTTCTATTTCGTTCTCTGGTTCAAGAATATCAGTGCAGTTTACCTTAATATTCTCTTGAAAGATGGTGTCTAGCATCTTTTTTTTTAATCTTGACTATCAGGTAGTCCAGTAATTTTTTAATTGTCTCTACTGGGTCTATTTTCTAGGTCAGTTTTTTTTTCCCAGTGAGGTATTTCACATTGTCTCCTATTTTTTTTTATTCATTTGATTTTGTTTGATTGTTTTTTGATGTCTCATAAAGTTATTAGCTTCTACTTCCCATTTCTAACTTTTGAGGAAATATTTTCATTAGTGAGCTTTTGATCTTCTTTTTCCATTTGGCCAAATCTACTTTTTAAGGAGTTCTTCTTTCAGTGAATTTTTGTATATCTTTTTTCCACTTGGTTAATTCTGATTTTTATGGCATTTTTCTCATTTGATTTTTGGGCTTCTTTTACCATTTGGCCTAATCTGTTTTTTGAGGTGTAATTTTCCTCAGTATTTTTTCTGTCACCTTTACGAAGCTATTCATTCTTTTTACATGATTTTCTTTCTTCACTCTTATCTTCCCAATGTTTCCTTTAGCTCTCTTACTTGATTTTTAAAACCCTTTTTGAGTTTTTCCATGGCCTGAGACCAATTCAGATTCTTTTTTTGAGACTTTGGATTCAGAAATTTTCACTTTTTTGTCTTCTTCTGAGTGTCTGTTTTTATCTCCCTTGTCACCATAGTATCTTTCTATGGTCAGAATTTGTTTCTGTCATTTGCTCATTTCAAAACTATTTCTTGACTTTTAACTCTATGTTAAAGTCGGACTCTGCTTCCCAAATGAAGCACTGTCCCAAGCTTTAGGGTTTTTTTGTACAGCTGTTTTCAGAGGTAATTCTAGGGACCTGTAAGTTTTGGGATCTTCCAAAGTGGTATGATGTAGTGAGAAGTGTGTTTCCTCCTCTCTTGTACTGTCCACCAGTTTGTAAGTGATCACAAGAACTCTTTTCAACCCTGGAACCCTGACCATGGATGCTGTCCCTCTGTGGCCACAAGCTCTGCTTTCCTAGTGTTCCTTCTCCAACTAGGATTAATACCCAGGACTGTGACCCAGTCCAAGTGTAGTCAATGCAACAGAGTCCTGACACTGGTGCCAGCAAAGGGTCCCCTGTAAATTTCTTGCTGACTCATTGTCAGATCCCCTTACCATCTATGGACTGAGAGGTCTGGGAACTGCTACTTCTCCCATTGATTTAGTCACAATGAGTTGCAGTTTCTGGCTTTCTGGGGCCTGCCTGTGCTGGGGCAGCTTGCACTAGACTGCATTCCTCTCTCACCCTGGTGCAACAGATATTTCCTGCCAACCTATGTTATCTTGGATTGTAAAATTATTTCATTCCATCTTTTTGTGGGTACTGAATTTCTAGAATTTGTTTAGAGTCCTTATTTAAAGGTATTATGAAGGGTTTGGGGGCAGAGCTCAGTTGAATTCTTGCCATTATTCTTGGTTCTGTCTCTTAAAATTCAAGTAAGCCCTTTAAAGAATGAATGAGTTTACCAGTTTTCCTTTATTAAGATATTCAAAAGATTTTTAAGAAGAACCTTGTCAAGTATCATTACTTTGAACTACTTTGGAGGATATCCTTTGAAGACCACTCCAAGTAATTGAGTAATCTTACTTAACTGTTACCTCACAGCTGCTGGTGTTGTGGGTATGTAATTCTCTACATGAAACAGACTTTGACTATACATAGGAAGCTTCTAAAAGTCATATTCACTTGGATGTGTGGTAGGTAAAGAGGTTCTAGACAATGACAGCTGAAAACAGGTTCATGTACTATCCCGGTATAATGTCTTAGTTACCACTATCTCTACTTATATAGAGTTGAAAAAAATAAATTTCAATCATTGTTGGGAGGGGAGGGGAGGAAGAGAAGAGAAGGAGAGGGAAGAGGAGGGAAGGAAGCAAGGAATTATGAAACTCTTATAGCTATAAAGCATTGGTCTAAGTTTTGGATATACAAAGAGAAAAGTACAGCTCTTACAAAGTTCACATGCTAAATGGAAAGGTAACATACATAGAAAACTTTGGACTGCAAGTCAGATGGAAAAAAAATCTATTCTTTAGTACACAGCAACAAAATTGACACTAAAATGCTTTCTTTAATTTAATTTTCATTGATAAATAATATAATGTTTTGATGTTGAATCATATGACAGTGCCAAAGTCTTTGGTGGCAAGATTTTTTTTCTGGGTCTTAGTAGCTGTGACTGTATCACCTGCTGAAGTACTTTCCAGACTGCATTTCCATAGGAGTTGCTTCCCAGAATGATGACTGAGGGCACTAAACTGGAAACACTGATATTCTCAAGGCACTTGGGTTCAAGATCCTGGGATTTCTCTAGGACAAAGCATCTCAACTACTGTAAAGTTGTGCTTACCACTTGGAAAAGGGAAACAGCATTGTAAAAAGGCCCAGAATCTAAATTATTAACCAAGAGTTTCTTCATGTAAGGGAAAAAAAATCATTGCAGTTTAGTTGTATGGGGTTTTACTATTTTTTCTTCTGATTCCATCTATAAAACCAAAGCATACAGACAAGACATGTTTAAAAAAAATCATCCCTCTAGGATGAAGGATAAGGACTAGGTTGCCATATGAGACTCAAAGAGCAAAGAGGATAATATTCAGCTAAGCCTCAAAACTTTATAAGCTTATGAAGATCAGACTACTGGGAGTTTATCCAGTGATAATATCCTTTTTCCTTCAGTCCACAGATCTCTTTCTTTTTCAGTTATCTGAGGGTATATATTTTATAAACTTTCTACCAGAATGTATACTTCTACCAATTTGGAAAGGAACCAAGTACAAAATATGTGATGGTCAGTCAATATGGCTGATCTTAAGAACTACCTTAAATACAGTGAGGCTCATCAACAAGCTAGGGAGAAAAGCACCTGCATAGATGGACTCTATTATGGATGCTTGATGTATGAAAGCATACCCCACACAAGAAAAGATTGTGTGACAATTTACTTTTCAAGTCATGATTTTTCAAATCAATCAATCCATAAGAATTTCAGTGTTTACTATAATAAGGACTGTACTAAGTGGTGGGAATACACATAAAAATAAAAGAACATAATCCGTGCTCTTGAGGAACTTGTGTTCTAAGGAGACACATACCAGAGGCAAATGTGTTTTTAAAAATACTTACAGACAGTGCGGCTAGGTGGCGCAGTGAGTAAGAGCACCAGCCCCAGAATCGGAAGGACCTGAGTTTGGTTCCGGCCTCAGACACTTAACACCCACCCAAAAAATAACTAGCCGTGTAACTTTGGGCAAGTGACTTAACCCCAATTGCCCTCCAAAAGTCAAAAAGCAAAAAATAAAAATACAGAGTAAATATGAAAGTACCAACAGAAGAAAGGACTAGTACATGGGGGGAGGAGGGGCGGGAGGATTTGAAAAATTGAGTGTGAAGGAATTAATAGGAATACCTTACCCTTTAAATTCAAATTTCTCTATTTTTATCAGGGATACCATTATCTTCTCCCAGCACTCATGGTCAACACAGGTGAATAATCCTTAACTCATCCCTTTCCTTTATGTTCCATACACAATCAGCTGTGGTGTCCTAATGAGTATAACTCCACATCATTTAGATCTCTTCTTTTCTCTCTACTCACACAACCACCATCTTGTTTAGCCCTTTTACACTTCTCATTTGGCCTATTAATCAATAAAGACTTTTTAAGAGACTACCTCCTGCTACACATTGTGTCTGACACAGAGTAGTTGCTTAACAAACGATAATTGATTAATGCCTTATACATTCATTCTGTCAATCGCTCCATAAGCATTTGCTAAGCACCTATTATATTTCATGTAGTGTTCTAAGAGCTAGCAGTAGAAAGAAAAATTAAAAGATGGTGCCAGACCTTGAGTAGCTCACAATCTAGGTGATGGTGGGGTTGAGTAAAAAGATAAAAATGAAAGCATCTTTGCACTTGTTGCAAGATTCATTGGGAATGGTTGAACAAGTTGTAGCATATGATTGTGATGGAATAATATTATATTGCATTACTATTGTTCTATAAGATGGAATACTACTGTTCCATAAGAAGTTATGAGCTCAATGATATTAGGGGGAAAAAATTACAAACTTTCACAAAATAAAAAAGAGAAAAATGAATAAAACAAAAAGAATGTTGTATGCAGTAACAACATTGTTTTAAGAACAACTTTGAGTGACTAAGTAATTTTAATTATTATAAATACCTGAATTAACTGCAAAGGAAGGACATTTGAATGAAGATGCTATCTGCATCCAGAGAAATAATTGATAAGTAGAAATACATATAAAATGGTTTTATATGCATACATACATATATGTGTATACATACACACATACATTCATCTATACACATACATATTTGTGTCTAGCTATAGCCATCTCCAGGATGGGGCGGGGGAGGGGAAAAGAAAATTCTGTGATACTTTTATATATTTAAAAGGAATAACAAGTTGTGAAAAGATTTGCAGTTTCACATGCTATCATTTTTTTTTCCTATTCTACTATGTTTTTTGAAGTCTTACTTTATTTCTCAAGTTCAGAATAAAATAAATAAAATTGAAAAATACAATATTCTGTCCATGGGGAAAACATGCTCGTACTTTTTTTAAAGCTTAAAATCGTCCAAATTTAAAGCTATTAAAGTTTAAAACTGCACTGATAATTTTAGGACATGCTGTATAACATATAGATATAGATAGATATGTAATATAATAGCAAGGTAACTTTTTTGTTTAGGGAAGGTACTAGTAGCTGCAAGAATGTTGGGCTGAGTTTTGAAGGAAACAAGACACTCAAGGAGCAGAGATGAATAGGGAGTACATTAAAGGTGTGATAACAGTCAGTACTAAGCCTTGAGAAAGGATGGAATAGCAAACAGTACAGTTTGATAGAATTGTTCCAATAAAGGGGATGAAAGAGGCGAGAGCTGAGTCCTGAAAGGATGTGAGTTCCGAAATGAACAGTCTATATTTGAGTTTAGGATTATACTCACCTCAAACATCTCCTGGATTCATTTTTTTCTCTCCTCTCTATCCCAAAACCCACCTGCCACTGATTTTCGATAATATGATCATTTTCACAAATATGGCCATGCCACTCATCTTCTGCTCAAGAAACTTTCAGTAGCTCACTACTGCAGTGTGAAATAACAGTAATGATGGCAGTTGAGTCCTTTGAAGCATTTTAAGGTTTTCAAAATTCTTTGTGTCTCATAATAACTATGTAAAGCATAGTCCTCATTTTACAGATTAGAAAACTAAGGCTTGGGAAGTTTTAGTGCCCAAAGTCACATGGCTGGTGGGCAGGGGTACAGGTCTGCAGTGGATTTAAACCGCAGTCTTTCTGAGTCCAAATCCAACATTTTGTTTAAAACCCTGGATTTTCTCTATGCCTCCTGGCACAATGGATAGAGTTGTGAGCTTGTCATTATCACTAATTAGTTAAGTCCATGGGCAGCTTTCTAGGCCTCAGTTTCCCAATATATAAAATTAGCACCATAAGGCCTACAGAACCTACCTCACAGAGTTATTGAGATATTTATTAAGATAATATAATGCCAGGGCTCACAGCACTAGACTTGGAGTCTGATGAGGCAGATTCAGAAGTCTCAAGATTGTATTAATGTTCTCCTTGGAAGTGTAATTATGATACATATGAATGGCTCATGATGATGCCCTCAATTAAAGATTGAAAATTAATGATTTTTGTAGGGGAGGTGAAGGTGTGGAGGGATTCAAGGACATTACTTTCTCCTTCATGGTACTCAGTGAGATTCATACCCTCAAACCCCTAACAAAGTGACAGAAAGAAATGGAAAGGATAGGATTAATCACAGGTCTCTATTGCTCAGTCAGATTCTGTGTCCAACAATACAAATAAGGGGAAGGAGAATAAGCATTTATATAGTACCTCTTATATACTAGGCACAATTTTGCCAAGCATTTTTTAAAAATCTTATTTGATCCTAAATACAATTCTGTGAGTTAGGTACCGTTATTATCCCCTTTTTACTATTAAGGTAACTGAGGCATACATGGGTTAAGTGACTTGCCCAGGACAAGTTAATAAGTACCAGTTAATAAATTAATAAGTTAATAGGTACCAGAATCTAGATTTGAACTAAACAAAACAAAACAAACCATCTTGTAACTCACCACCTCTATATCTAGCTGTCTGTTTGTCCCAGACTTTGTCACTTAACTCCTCTGTGCTCCAAGAAACTCTTTAAGGCTATATAAGTTGCAGAGCTGTCCTCAACACACACTGGTAGCAAGTTTTCCAACATGAGTAGAAGTCCCTCACCTTGCACTAACAAAATCACAGGTCTGGTTAAAATAAAATCAGGTGGAAAGGCAAATCAGTGGAAGAGGCTCAGTCAGAGGATCTGGATTCTAATTCTGCCTCAAATTCTTTCCGCCTATGTAAATTCAGATGAATCAATTGACCTTTTGAAGGTATTAGTTATTTCATCTGTAAAATAAGAGTAATGAACTCAATGTCTCAAAAGTCTATTCTAATCCTAATTCTATAATCTTATAATATGTTTATTTGAAAATTACTTAAAAGTAAAGATGATTTAGGATTAGGATTAAAGTTCATTGTGAAATAAAATTTTAAAAATTGAGATTTTGAGAAAAGGGAAGAACAATTTCTGGGGGAAAGTTTGTTCCAGTGAGAATAGAGTGTTCATTATTATATAGACAATGATTTCTCAAGGTTCTATTAATTCAGCATAATTAGAATATTGTAACTCATGAAGGAGGTAGATGAAGTTGGCATTATTATTTAAAATCATACAGATACTTTTCAAACCATCATTCATTTGACTTGTTTTCCTTCTTATTGCAGAATAGAGAATAACAAACAGAGGAGGGGGGAAGAGGCTTATGTGTTTACTAAATTTTCCAATCATCTTCTATCTTCAAAGGTATGTATACTTAATACAGGTATACCATGTTGTAATCTGGACAAATACAAAGCCATGCAAGCATTTATATCTTTAATTTGGATATACAACGAGAGCCATGAAAATATAGCCATGTTTGGCAAAGTGTACAACTCTTGTATTCTAGTTGTATGAGTCCAAAGGGTAAAAAAAAAAATAAAAAGAAATAAATAAAAAGAAAAACTCATTGTGGGAAAAGGAAATCTATAAAGGAAAATGTCAAACTTCTGACTTTCCTAGGATATGCAGAGGGATCTGGCTAAGCAAACACAGAAATGGTAATGCCCAAACAACCTCTTGATAGTCTCATGAATAATTATCCACTTGGTTGCTGTCAAATATTCTTGGCATCTCCTGATTTTCTGCTGATTCAGTAGCATGTCAATAGGACCCATAGAAAAGGAATGTTTGAATTGAATGACCAAAAGCAAATCAGTACAATAATTTTAAAATTGAGGGCTTAAAAATGGTTCTTAGAAAGTCAATATTGTTTTGTACCTTTTGACCTAAAAAGGAAAAAGAAGTACATAATTTAACATCTGGATTTTATTAGGTATGAAAGTAAAACTTCAAATAAACAGAACTTTAAAAAAGTGCTCCAATTAAAGAGATTTTTATTTCCACCACATTTTTAGAAGTGAATCAAGCTAGAGATTTTAGAATCTATAACTTTGCAAGGAATGGAGTGCATATAATGAGGGTCAGAAGAATGCATATATGCAAATATAAATGTGGAGTGTGTGTGTGTGTGTGTGTGTGTGTGTGTGTGTGTGTGTGTAAAGACTTAAAGAGCCAATCAAAGGGAATTCAACTTGAACTGGAAGGAGAGAGTGACACCTACCCATATATAGCAGTTGCAAGGCAACACACAAGGAAGGGCCAAAGAGAATAGATTGAACAAAAGAAACAGTAGAATATCATGTTATATTTATAAGATGTGGTTCCTTATGGAAATCTCTTTTTAAAAAGACATTTAGGAAGAATTTGTTTCCAAAAATTCGCAGGAGAAAATATTCAGGTAAAAGAACAATGCTAATACTCATCTGTTCTGATCTCAATACACACATGAATAGAGCATGGATAATAAATAAAATTAGGTACAGTTAGATTAGGAAAAACACATCATGAGCATTATTGAAACTTGGGATGTCACTCATAATATGAATCCTGGTAATGGAAAAGTATACTTGGTTTAATAGTATATAGATGGAAAGAATACTAGATTAGAGTCAGTATATCTAAATTTGAATCCTGCCTCACAAACTTACCAGATATGTGATGCTAAACAATTCATGTATGCTCTCAGTGTCTGTTAACTCATTGATATAAAATGGAATAATAAAAGCAACCACCTCACCTTGCTGTTTTAAGATAAGAGAGATATATTTATATGTATATATGTATTGTGTGCATGTGTATACATACACATGTATATGTTTGTGTCCATTTATAAACTTTGTTAAATATAAAGTACTATAGAAATATTATTTGTTGTTTTTTTAACCTATTAAAATTTCAGTGATTTCAATAAGGTTGGTATTTTCTTCACTGATATACATGGTTAACCAACCCAACACTGTAGTATGCTATAATCATGAGTTGTAATAGAATAAATTTGTCACAAAATGATCAAGCTTCTAAGGTAGAAATTTATCATTTTAGGCTGGTCTTTGGGTGACTAATTTATGCTTAACAAATTGAAGGACCCTAAAATACTGACACACATATAAAAATAATTTTTATGAAGAAAAGAACAGGGACTTTACAGAAACATGGCTTCACTTACACAGAAATTAATTAAGCAACTTAATTCAAGAGGATATGAAGAACATGGACACAAGGGCATGTAACAAAACACAAAGGAGAGGCATGTTCTTATGAGAATGCAACTTGAATAAAGGCATGTTAGAAATGTTCATTAAATTTGAATTTCACACAAAAATGAGAGAAAGAGAGAGATCAGTGAAATTCGCGATATAAGATTCATTGACAAGCTAGTAACATGATCCAAAATAAATAAAATAAAATTCAGTAGAGATAAGTGTAAAACCTAATAATTAGTCTAAAACATCTGCATAACAAATACAAAATAAGCAAGTCATCTCTAGAAAGTGGTTAATATTTCCTCTTTAATCATATCAGAAAAACTGTTTAGTTGAGAACAGGAAGAGATTGTCAACCTGGAGATTTTCCAGGACAGTAAGATACTATAAAAGATAATATGAGTTCCTGATATATGAAGTTATTTGGAAAGAATAGGAAATGTTTATTCTAGAGAAGAGAAGTCTTAGGGATAATATAATAACTATTTCCAAGTATTTAAAGATCTCTCATTTTAAAGAGGGAAAAAAATATATTATGCTTTCTCCTAGAGGAAAGAATAAGGAACAGTGAGTGGAAGTTTTACAGAGGCAAATTAGGTATGATGTGAGGATGAACTATTTAAATAGCAGGGTGATTTGACAGTGAAATGTACTAAATTGTAAGGTAGTAGCTTTTCCTTTTATTGAAAATCTTCAAGGAAAGAATTGATGGCCACTTGTCAGGTGGGTAGAAGAAATAAATTCTTTTTTCCCTTGTCAGTTGAACTAGATGGCCTCTGGAGTCTATTCCAAATTTGAAATAATCTGATTCAATGAATGCCAAGAGCACAAAACTAATTATGCTTATAAAATACCGTAAAGAGAAGGGGGAATGTTTACTTTAAGCTGTAGTGGAAGAAGAGAAAAACAGCAAAACTTTTTTGGAACATCTGACTAGGCCATCTTTACTATACCTGAGTGAACTGAAAGAGTTGTTGGGAATGTTATAACCATGTGGCCATTAATGAGCTTCAGCATGTAGTGGAAATAATGAAATTTGTGGAAAATTGTGGATATTTGGGTGACATAAAACTTAAGAAAAGTTATTGGTCTGACTATCAAAAAAGGAAAGAGAATAGATAATGATGGTGGTGATGATGACAGCAATGATGACGATGAAGATGATATTTTTATAGAGCCTACTATGTGGCCAGGAACATAGCCATGTTATAGAGTCTATAACATGTAAACTGTGAGATATACTTCAACTCCTTGAAAAATTAAAAAAAATATAAGAGGTTGTATTTTTCTATAGGGTACATAACAGGAAGTTTTTACCCAGAGTTCCCCTGGAATCTTCTAGACACCTCAAGGAGAACTTGAATGAGTATTCTGGTTCATAGTAGATGATTAATTCCTTGATCACATCTATTCACAATGTAACCCATTGCTGAAAGGATTTGTTATTTTGGCATGACTTGGCAAAGGGATAAATGGTACTACATTAACTGAAAGACAATTGACTCGGTCTTCAATAAAATCTCAAATACTCATCATGTAACTCCTACAATTCCACTAAAAGGTGGAGAAAAACTGACTCTTCTCCAACCAAACTTCATTCTGACTTCACCCACGTGGCAGTTAGTGTAGGATGACTTTGCCTTTTCCACTTTCATGATTTTCCTTTTTCTGATCTTTCATAAGTGATAATCTATCCAGAGATAGATATAGTCAGTCTTGCAAGCATTCTTGAGTCTGGAGAACCTGGGTCCATTGAATGAAACTGAATGGCAGCAATCAAGATTACCACTGATATGCCAAGGATAGCTTAATACTATGTTTGGGCAGTACAAAGCCCATGTGAAATGTACAGTGTTTAATAAGCAGTTCTATGCACTGACTTACATTCTGATGAGGTTCAGATTTTCTCCTCCTAGCAAATTATAAGATGGTATATAATTACACCACTGAATCTTATTTCGAGTGTTTTTTTGTTTGTTTCTTTTTGTTTGTTTGCTCACAGGCAGCCTTGTGAGTGTGTCTGTTTAGCCTACCTTTTGTGTGTAGGAAATAATGTCTGCCTTTGCCTGATTCTCATTGTACATGAAATACTTTAAGAACTATCCTTCATAGGAAAACCATAGATTTAATCCTATGCTTCAACTTTAAATATTCTTCCCCTTAGGGCTTCATAATGTGGGGTTTAATGAACCAATAATGATGAGGAAAAGATCCTCACTCTTCTTTCATTAGATATCAGGGTCCCCCAATCAAATGAAATGCCTGAGCCTAGAACATATCAATCCCTTCAAAGACATAAGTAAGTGCAATGTCCCAGCCTCTGTGGGCACAATAATTGCTGCTTAATGTAATTGAGCCTTTAAAATAGAAAAATGGTGAGTATTTTGAATCAGAATAAATTACTCAAATAAAAGTCATTACAAGGTGGAATCATTTTATTTTCTGAGTGAATAAACCAATATCAGGGCAATTATGTATTTTTAAATGGTAAAAAATGATATTTTATAAGATTTGCAAAATGCTGTTCTCTTCACATGACTAACCAAGTGACACATTAGACATTTTCTCCAGGTATCACAAACTCTCCCAAATAGGAAATACTTTCAAGATGAAGAAGAAAAATATATTTAAGGCTTTGTTAAAAGCTCACATCTTAGTTTTCCTAAGAATGGTGGAATTAAAGAAAAATATTCAATTTCCAATATGAATCACATATGGGACAGGTAAGAGCAAGGTAGGAGGTGGATAGAGAGTTGAACTTCAAGTCAGGAAGAGCAGAGGTCAAATCCTGCTGCAGAAAATTACTAGTTGTTGTGACTCTTGGCAAGTTACTTCTACCTGTCTTCTTCAGGTTTTTTATCTATAAAATGGGTTTAACAGTAGAATCTACTGCATAGTATTTCTGTACAGTTGAAATGTGATAATATATGGAAAAAATGATTTGTAAATCTTAAAGAATATTTGAACATTGGCTATTATAAAAAGTTAAAGAAATCTCATTATATCTTTAGACCATGACACCAAGAATCCTAACAAAATGATAACTTGAGGAATTTCTAGTATAAAAGGCTCATTCCTAAAGCTCATAACTATTTTTTAGGGCAATTGGGGTTAAGTGACTTGCCCAAGGTCACATGGCTAGTTTTTGTGTTGTGTCTGAGCCCGGATTTGAACTCAGGTCTTCCTGACTCCAAGGCTGGTGCTCTATTCACTGTGCCACCTAGCCACCCCTAAGCTCAATAACACTTACTACACTTCTGTCAGAACCTACAACCAACCCACTGGTTTGTGCTCTGGGATTAACATTTCCTTACTACAACAATAAAGATGATAATAACAGCCAATAATGATAATATTTAATAATAACAGCCAATAATAACTAACATTTATATCATGCTTACAATGTACCAGGCACTGTGGTCAGCACATCACAATCATTCTCTCATTTGATCCTCACAAAAACCTTAGGAAATAAATGTTATTATTATTCCTATTGTACAGATGAAGGAAGTGAGTTTAAAAGAAGTTAAGTGACTTGCCTGGGGTCATAGAACTAATGATTATCTGAGGTCATATTTGAACTCATGTCTTCCTGAGTCTAGCCTGAGTAATCTATCTATTGCATCACCTAGCAACCTAATTTTTCCTGGCATATACTTTCTCTCTTCTTACTCCACCATTCTGTGACAAGAAGTACCACACTTCAACATTGCCTTCTCACTGATGGAGGAAGAAGAGGTATATGAGAAGGATGCTTCTGGTAGCTACTATAGCAGGACTCAGATAGAAAAATAAGAAACAGAGAGAAATGAGGTAGGAAATCAACGCCACATCTAAAGGGAAGGGGATTGGCGTATAGCTGAAACCAGTTTATTCTTCTGAAAGTCATTATGGCAGAGGCTGAGGCCAGAGAAAAAGTAAATTCTCCAATGTAGAAGGAGTTCAAGATAACTTTTTGGTACAGACATTAAGGATTTTCTATTTAAAGGGGATGGAATTAAAAATGAAAGGAGAACATTAAGAAGAGATACCTTAAACTTAAGAAAGGTATCATGAGACAAAATTCATTTAAAAAAAAGGAAATATTTAAAGAATTGTTATTTTCAATCATCTGGAAAGATATTTAGAGAGAAGAGAAGAACCGAGAACTAAGATAGCAGAGTATAAGCAATTCTGCTTAACTCTCCCAACATTCCCCTCCAGATAACTTTAAAATAATGTGCCAAAATGAATTCTAGTATTACAGAGCCAACAAAAAGGTCATAATGAAACATTTTTACAGACTATGACAACATAAAATTTCAGTAGGAGAAGTCTATGACACTGGGTGGGGGCCACCTCAGAATGCACGTGGAAGCAACACCAAAGAAGAATGCTGGAGTCCATTGAGAAAGTAGCAGATTTGAAGGCTCTCAGCACAGAAGTAGTAAGGGGTTGGAGTTACTATCAAAAATTAATTACAGGGGACTCTGAAGAGCCACAGGGCACAGGAACCCATTACATTATCCATAAACATCTCCTAGTTGCAATTGCAAGGCATAAAGGAGCACTAACACTTGCACCTGCAGAAGAGTAGGAAGACTGGTCAAACAGTTCCATGGCCAGGAGGAGCACAAGTACTTGATGTTGTATGGAAATAGGGGCCCTTTCTGGGTAAACGCTAGAGTATAGACCATGAGAACACTGACCACATCTCACCTTGAATCATACCACCTTGCAACATTGCCCCCTGTTCCACCTTGGGAACAGAGCCCAATTTTAACATAAATATCAAAAATCAATAAATAGGCTAGAAAATGAACAAACCAAAAAGAAACTGACCATAAAAAGCTACTATGGTAACAGGGAAGATCAACACAAGGAAGATCAAGGCTTTTTCATCCCCCTTTCAGCCATATTTTCCTTTTTGTTCTCTTTTTTTTTTCTTTTTGACCTTTTTTTCCTTGGGTTCCTTTGGAGGTGTTTTGTCTACCATCTTGAGAGAAGGGAAATAGGCTAACCAAATTCTTAAAGGAAATGTTAATGAGTAACATGAAGAAATAGATAGTAAAACTTTACTAGTAGGGGACATGAACTTGACTCTCTTGCCACAAGATAAATATAACCATAAAATACATAAGAAAGAGGTCAAGGAGATGGAAAAAAGGTGAGGAAATTAAATATGGAGAAAATGGAATAATAATAGAGAGTAGTATATCTTTCACTCAGATATCCACAGTACCTTCACAAAAATTCACCATGTTTTAGAGAATAAAGACCTTATAGATAAATGCAGAAATATTAAATAAAACACTTGGAGTTGACATTGTAACAAAGTACATTCAATTAAGTCCTTAGTAGCATAGATCAAAAGTTATTTGGAAACTAAATCTTCTAATCCTGAAGGAGTGGATCAAAGAACAAATCATAGAAACATTTAATAATTTCATTAAACATAATGGCACCAATAAGAGAGCATATGAAATTTTTGAGATGAAGCCAAAGCAATAAAGGAAATTTTATATCTCCAAATGCTACATCAATAAAAAAGAAAAAGAACAAATCAACTAATTGTACATTCAATTAAAAAAAAACTAAAAACAAAAGTTAAACATCAAAATAGCAATATAGAGAATTAATGGCAGATTAATAAAATCACATGGAAAAATGAATACATAAATAATAATAAATTATAATTAATTATTAACATCACTATAACTATAGAATTTATATAAAATTAATAATAAAAGAGATGTCTTTAAGAAAAAATTAAAATAGATAAACGATTGATTAATTTCATTTACAAAAGAAAGAAAATATTGAATTACCTCTGTCAAAAATCAAAAGGTTTCATTTCCACCAATGAAGATAAAATTAAGGTAATTATTATTAGCTACTTTCCTAATTATATACCAATACATTTGACAATCTAAGTGAAATGGATAAATATTTATAAAAATATGAATTGTCCAAAATAACAAAAGAAAAATATAGATGTCTTAATCCTTAGGAAAAGAAATTGTCAAGGCATAAATGAACTGCCTAAGAAAAAGTTCCTGTTGCAATACAAATGAATATAGGGTGGGGTTTAGACCAGGAATGCAGGTCTGGTTCAACATTGATGAAAACTATAAGCATAATTGACCATATTAATAATAAAAACAACAAAAATCATATAATCATCTCAATAGATTCGTAAAAATCTTTTGAAAAAATAAAGCACTCATTCCTATTTTGGGGGGGAACACTAGATAGCATAGGAATAAGTGGAGTTTTCCTTAAAAATGACAAACATTATCTACCTAAAATCAAGAGCAAGCCTGATATGGAACGAAGATACACAAAAAGCCTTCCTGATAAAATTAGAAGTGAAACGTAGCACTATTATTATTCAATATTATACTAGATATACTAGCTTTGGTAATCAGAAAAGAAAAAGAAGTTGAAGTAAGGTGAATAGATAATGAAGAATGCGAACTATTACTCCTCTTTGAAGAGAATATGATGATATACTTACAGAATTCTATATGATCATTGTAAAGCCAAGCATGAGAAGCTTTCCAGAGGACTGCTGCTGTGAACAGCTTCAAGATTCTGATTACATAGTATAGTGAACTCTCTATTCAGCAGCAAATTAAAGTAAAACATTCATAGAAATCAAAGTACAGCATTCACAATGTTATGATAACAACTTATCACTAAAATGGCCAATAGTTTTCACTAAAGTTGCCACATAGTTTTAAACAAAATACATTAATTTAGTAACTCAGTCATTTAGTAAGTCCTTAATTCAATTATCCTTAAGGAGGCTTGGGACACAAAGTACAAATGTCAAAGTTCTCCCCCCCTAGGTCACAGTAAATCATAATCTTGTCAGTCAGCATCAGGTACCCAAGAATAGATCTTTTCATCTTGGCTCAAGGCTGGCTCTCAGCTTCCACGGTTCCTCTTCCATGTTCGCAGTTTCTGCCCAAATCTATACAACTGTCACCTGGGTTCAAAGGCAGGCAGCTCCCAATTCCTTGTTCAGTTCTTTGTCCATTTCCTTGTCCAGTTCCCATTTCATATTGAAGCTCACAGTGTCCAGTCCACCTCAATTCCTTCACAGTTCCTGTTTCTGGGAATACAAAGCTTGACAGAGCCACAATAATATTCATACACACTGGCAGCACCACCATCGATTCACTGTCTGCCCGTGAAATCAACCCAGACCCACAAACAAGGTCCTGGAGGTCTATACAAATCATCAGTAAAGCCCCAGGACCTCCAAAACCTTCCTCTAGGACTTCTGTACACAAACAACCAGAAAATCCTCTTTCAGGGCTTCCACTAAGGTCCCAGGGCCTTTGTACAAACTATCACAAACAAACATCAACACAGACAGAACAGACAAACATAGAGTGCTGGGATACCACAACTTTTCTCCTTCACCACAAGAGCTCCCTTCTCAGTTCTTCTCACTTCTCAGTTCTCTCTCTCTCCAGCAGTAGCAGCTCAGCCTCCATGCTGCACACTCCCAGAAATTTTGGTTCCTGGCAGTTTCTCTCTCTCTCTCTCTCTCTCTCTCTCTCTCTCTCTCTCTCTCTCTCTCTCTCTCTCTGTCTCTCTGCCTCTGTCTCTGTCTCTCTCTGTCTCTGTCTCTGTCTCTCTCTGTCTCTCTGTCTCTGTCGCTCTCTCTCCATCGCTCAGCAATTCTGGCTCTCTAGTTTGGGTTTTTCCTTGTATTTGGTATTAGCTACTCCCTGTTCCACTCCTTCTTGTTACATTGGCAACTTTCTCTGTGGGATTCACAAGTTCTGGATCTTACTACTTGATACAATCATGAACTGAAACAAGCTGCTAAATAGTTAAATAGCTGAAACAAGGTGTTACCTACTTCTTTGCTTGCCAATACCAGTAGCAGGGAAGATCTTCAAATCCCCATTACCATTAAAATCATCTAAAATTATTTGAAACCATGAGCAACTTTTGCAAAGTTGTTAGCAAAGGATATGAAACAGACTTACATAAATCATTGGTTTTACTACATATTGCCTCCAAAAATGTCCAGAAGGAAGACACAGAAAAAAAAATAATTCAATTTAAAATAACTACTAGCAATATGATGTAGTTGCTGGTTTACCTGCCAAGAAAAAACAGGAAATATATTAACACAATTACAAAGTACTTTTCACATAAATAAAGATGCAAACAACTGGAGAAATATTTGTTGCTCATGAGTAGGCTGAGTTAATATAATAAAAATTATAATTCTCCCTAAATTAATTTACTTATTTAGTGCCATGCCACTCAAACTACCAAAGAATATTTCATACACACACACACACACACACACACACACACACACACACACACATATATATATATATATATATATATATATATATGAAAAATAATTCATCTGGAAGAACAAAAGGTCATGCATATGAAGGAAAGAGTCTTAGCAGTACCAGCTTTCACACTATATTACAAAGAGGCAATCATCAAAACAATCTAGCCAAGAAATAGAGTGGTGAATCACTCAAATAGCTTAGGTACACAAAACACAGTACTAAATGTCTGTAGTAATTCAGTATTTGATAAACCCAAAGATCTAAATTTTTGACTCAAGAAGTCACTATTTGACAAAACATGCTAAAACAAATAAACAAACAAAACTTGGGAAAAATTGACAGAGATTAGGTAAGAACCAGGACATCTAGTGCTGGACCAGGAGTCAGAAAGAACTGAAGTAAAATCTGACTTTATGTAATTACTGGCTGTCTGACCCTGAACAATTAATTTAACTCTGTTGGCCTCAGTTTCCTCATCTGTAAAATTAGTTGAAAAGGAAAGGGCAAATGACTCCAGTATCTTTGCCAAAAAAAACCTCAAATTGGGTTATGAAGAATCAGACATGACTGAAATGAATGAGCAACAATAAAAAGGTATAAACCAAATGGGCAATGTCATGAGCAAATTAGGGGAGCATGGAAAATTTTACTCGTCAAATCTATGTATAAAGGAAGAGTTTACAATCAAACAAGAGATAGAGAAGTCCACAAGAAGTAGAACTGGTAATTTTGCTTACATTTTTTTTAAATGCACAAACAAAACCAATGCAGCCAAAACTAGAAAGAAATCAGAAAACTAGGAAAAGAATCCCTAACTGGCAAGAAGTTAAAGGACATGAATAGAGAGTTTTTAGGAGAAGAATTTTTAACTATCTATAGCCATAAGAAATGCTTCAAATCACTGTTGATTAGAGAAATACAAATTAAAACAACTGAGGTACTACCTCACACTTATAAAATTGGCTAACATTATAGAAAAAAGTGAAGAAACCCAACATGCACCAGAAAATGATGTATCCTGCAAACCTGAACCATATCATTAATGAAAAAATATACTTTCAATAAGACTCCTTCAAAGTACTCTTATGAAAATATAAACAAAAGCTATGATCAAATTTTCAGCACTTTTATGAGAGGCCCGAGATTTGGGCACCAAGCTCCTTCCAAATTCTTCCTTTTTTGGAAACTAGGATCTGAATTCTCCAGGTAATGAATTCTTTATTTTTTATCAGCAGCTCAGCTTGGTTTTGATTCCATAGAACACTATGCCCTCATCTCATGGAGATGCTCCCACTCCCCACTCCCTGCCCCACACACCAAAAAACAACAAATTTTCAGTTTCCTTTTATGTGCAATATTTCCCTATTAGATTGTAAGCTCTTTGAGAGCAGAGACTGACTTTGTTTTTTCTTGCTTGTATCCCCAGCACTCAGCACAGTCTCAGCACATAGTAGATGCTTAATAAATATTTATTAAATTAATTGAGTATTTGATTTATAAACACCATTATACATTAATACAAGAAAGGCAAATAAATACAGTAAACAAGGAAATTTGTGTAAAATATATATTAACCCATCTCTAGAGATTGTTAAAAAGGGCGAAAATAAAAGATAAACATTGAATTAAAATATCAACAGCAACAAGGTGACAATAGAGAGATCATTAAATCACTTCTTTCTCAAATACAGAGGAGGATAAGTTGAAAGCTACATTTAAAGAAATAGGAAAATTGATGGTAAAGAAACATTTTTGAAATATTAAGGAATTAAACTCACACTACCAAAGGTGAATTAATCTTTTTTGGGGTTCCCAAAAGGAGGCCAGAAAGGTAGAATTTAGAGGGGATTATGTGATGTGCCATACCAAAATCATTGGTAAATAATGAAGAAGAAAAATATCCCTACTATCTGTCACAAGAAGGACTACAGGAGACTTAGTGAAACGGCAAAAAAGGGGTATTCACAGAGAGTTGCCAGAAGAATTGCAATTTGTTAATCATATGAAAGAATACTGCAAAAGACCAAGATAAATTCAAATCAAAACAAACATGAAATTTTTCTTCACATCTTGCAAATTGGTAAAGGTGAAATCTATCTATCTATCTATCTATCTATCTATCTATCTATCTATCTATC
>NW_027185876.1:11342904-11355167 GCF_028583685.1 Petaurus breviceps papuanus | reverse complement strand
ATCTATCTATCTATCTATCTATCTATCTATCTATCTATCTATCTATCTATCTATCTATCTATCATCTTTCTAATATATATTGAATGACTGACACCATCTCATCACACTTAGACACCTAAGGTAAGGCTGCACTTTTCAGGACTCATCCCCACTATATCTCAGTTGGAAAGAACCAATGGTAATTTGTGTATATCGGTAAGAAATATTATAACAGAATATTTTCAGGGTCATTTCCATAGATATAACCATGTCTATTCCTGATATGGAACCAATTTGGCACTGTCAAGGACTTTCATGGTAAAACCCTACCTTTCTCAGTCTTTAATAGCTATTGTGGATGTAGAAGCTATATTATTTACAGAGGCAATTTCTGGGTTCTATTTCCACAATGGTTATGCCACAAGACAAAGGTTAAGGGGCTGAGTTGGAAACAAGGCTGGTGGTCTTTGAGGCACTTTTTTCATGATTATTACTTAGAGCAGATAAGTGTTGTAATGACAAGAGTGTTGGACTTGTCATCAGTAAGAACTGATTTCAAATACAGTCTTATATGCTTTCTAGATGAGAAACCTTGAACAAGTTATTTAACCTCTGTTAACCTTAGTTTCTTTATCTGTAAAATTATAATGAAAACAGTAGTTACCCTAAAAGGTTGTTGTAAAGATCAAATGGGGCTGAATTTGTAAAAGGCTCTGCCAACATTACCTCAAAATGTTATATAAGTGCTAATTATAATCATTGTTCTTTTTGTTACTGCTTCTGCTGCTGTTGTTTGTTGTCCTTCATTTTCAAAGATCAATGACATCATGAAGTGATGTCTCGACTTATCATGAATTAGATTTCTGTGATATTGTCATCGAAATCAAGTGGTCAGACAAAAGTTAAAAGCACTGCTGAAGATCTGGGATGTAATGGATGATTCTTGGCTTCTTCAGTATCTTACCAAGCTCCTAGCGCTCCACAGTGCCTTCTTCAGCCGCTTTTGTGAATATTGGAACAAATTATTCTCATCCACCTATTTCGTTGGGAATGAGGGGAGTCTTCACATGCTAGGGTAATACATATCATAACTCACCAACAGGTGTGAGGCCTATTGGTTATCCTCAGTTTGGGTTAGCCCTCTTCCAAGACAGTTTTACTGGAGGGTAGCCACTGTGGATGCTAGACCTCCTTACATACATGGATGAGAGCTAGGTAAAGGTGAGCACCACAGGTTAATGAACAGCCCTGAAAAATGCTCAACAGATCCTCACATCAGAGGTGCTAGTCTTTCCTGACTATTGACAGTAGTAGATCAACATTGAATATAGATGGTGACTTGGATGGCTTGTCTTACCTTCATAGGTCTTGCATAACTGGGCAATTTTTACTGACCTACAAGCTGGATATGAGGCAACAATGTTAAATAGGAGGGGGAAAATACTACTGAAATTCTCATCTCAATATATTCATTAATGGAGGGGAGGAAAAGCTAATGTAAGTTTAAACTAAATTAAGAAAGGCATAGATTCCATTGCATTGTATTTATTTCAAGATATTTTCTGTCTTATCTCATCTGGAATGAATGTGAACAAAGGAAAAAAACAGAATATGAAAGACAAACTGAGAATCTGCAATAAAATGGAATATATGTGCATGCATGTGTATGTGTGTGATGTGTTTATGTGTATTGTAGAAAATATTTTTATGTTTCAAAGTTTGAATTTTTGTCAAATTACTTTTACTTTGCTGATTATAATATCCCTTCTCTTCACAAGTAAGATAGATATATTTTACCATTTCACCTTACCTGTGATATCACTGATTCAGGCACAGTACAAATTGTAGCCAGTCTATGCCCTCTCTTCTTATGCGATCCTTGCCTTGGATACTCCTGTGGGAGGAGGCATGTCTACATAAGGTTTGAGAAATTTATCCAAGGTAAGTTATGTTTTAGGTGGGCACTGGATCAACACATATATTGTCTATCCATTATTCATGATACTTACTACATGGAAGGTCCACTTCCTTTCTCAGAAATATATTTTTTTGATGTTTTTTTTTAATCATGCTCCCTGTATGCAATCTATCTCTGACAATATGCTGAAAGCTATGAGTATGCAATTGGAATGTGTGATTGGATGGCTATCCAATGATGGCTAATCCAATGAGCTTGGCCATCAGTCCAAATATTCTGTCCAACTCTTGATAACAGACAATGAGCTATGAAATTAATTACGTATGTTCAAGAGAAACATATGATCATCTTTCAAAAACTTGAAGAGCTTTCAATGATTCCAGGATTATTCTTAAAACAAACAATTAAAAAAAATTTCTACTAACAAGGACTGCGAATCAGGAAATCCACAAACCTTTAGAAAACAGAGTTTTCTAAATATATATATATATATATATATATATATACTTTTTCAAATATATTTTAATCTAATTAAAGTTATTGCAGTACATGTGAGGCATGGATCAAAAGTTATTTTTTCATACACTTATGCAATTTAACGTTTTATTCAATAGTGATTAATTCCATCCATTCCACAGTGTTTCAAAGAAATGTTTGTCAAAAAATTAACTTCTTAAATTTTGGTTATATTTTTATTTTATTTATAAAATATTTTATTTTATATATGAATAAAACATATTCATATTTTAGGTACCCTATTTTCTTCATTTGATCTGTTTCTTTATTTCTTCAAAAATCAGATTTAAAACATTTGCTGCTTTATGAAACATTTCAAAATCTAATAATTTCGAATGCACTTAACCTCTTACTAATAGTTCTTTTTGATGTTTTAGCTCATCTTATTTTCCTTTTTAGTTTTATTAGAGCTTTAATAATTTCATTAGTGTTGATGTTTTGATTACTATCATATTAATTCTGTAAATTACTTTGTTATTAGCATTTTAAACTTTGTTTAATTCAACTATGAGCAAAGGGTATCACTACTTTTACTGTCTTCTTTGATTTCTTTTGAAATCAATTTCAATTTGTCTTTAAATTTGACTCTTTTTCGTCTTAATAAGTTAAGACCTACCTGTTTCAAACATTATTCATTAGTTTGTAATAGCTATTCCAGGCCATTGTTTGATATTTAAAATATCAAATTTAAACTGATATTTTTATTTGAAATTTTTAATAGAAATTTCATTTGTTTAAATTATCCTATACATGACAAGTTAATGGATTTATAATATTTTGTTACATACAGGAAACATAAAATTTTTTAAATCCTTCATATTTGCCACAAATACTTGTCCAATCTCTCATTTTGCATACATATATATGTATGTATAATATACATATATTACTTTTTATATTTTATCTAATCAACCACACCTAATATCTTCCCATTTCTTAACTAGTATTTTCCCCTTCACAATTAAGATAAATGCATTGTTTCGCCTTATTACATTTTATATTATTTGTGAATATATGTAAAATATATGTAGTATAATATGTGTGAATATATGTAATTTGTATAGATATGAAGTATAAAGTAGTCTTGAAACAATTCAGGTAAATTAATTACTCTATTTTATTTCATTGAATATGCATTTAGATGAGATGTAGAGGTATGTCATATAGACAGAGAGAGAGAGGTACATTGTTGGGAAATTCATATAGAGACATTACCTATATTTCTTAATAAATTCTACTTAGCTCTAATCTATAAGTCTATCATTCAGTTAGAGTTTGCAGAAGTATATAGTATAGATTATAGGTCCATGGCATTTTATCACCAAAACTTATACCTATGTTCCCAAGTATGATCACTAAATAATGAATCTTTTTTCCTATTTTTTAAAAATTTGTTTTCTGTTGATTCATGAAACATTAAAATGCTTACATGGATTCAGTTGCATTTTTTCCTTTCTATTCCATTAATTAATTTCTTTATCCCAATAATGTTGTCCATTGTTCACTACCTGCCCAGTACCATGTATATATGCACATGAATATGTGTATGTATATATGCATATATGTGTTTGTATATGTATACTTTCAATGATTGTCTATTTATTACATCTTAAAGATTGGAAATGAAGGTTCTCTGTTCTTAAATAAAGCATAAATTCAGAATTTTCATGTTATCTAAGAGTGAACCATCTGTCCTTTTTTTGTATACATTACTGTTAAATTTACACTGGCAAAAACACAAAGAAAACACATTCTCTTCAGGCCATGGCAAAATTCCTCTTGTCATGCATACTTTTGGAATCAGATCCTGAGTTCTCTGCCCTGTAATTCTAGTTGACAGTCCTTATGACCAGTACTCCTGGTGAACTACTTATTTGCCATATGCATTATCATCCCTGGGGATTCATTTTCCAGGAGTTCCAGACTGAGGGTTTTTTTTTTCATTTTCAGACCCCACATAATACTGGTTTATGCTTCCCTATTATGCTTGTCAGGTATTACAATTATTGGTACAGGTATTTTTTTTAAGTATACTATTCTGTATCTCATAAGTAAATGCATCTTCCCTAGTCACCGACACAATGATTTGAATACAGCAGTGGCTCAATAGGTGTATTCTGAGATAATGAAGTTGTGATTTTATGAAAATGCAATAACTGAACAAGTGGATTTTTACCACTTCTCTGGATTAGATTAGAACAATAGTTAGTGTCATTTTCTAGTTCAAAACCTAGGGGAAAATCACATTGTATGCTATCAGAGGACTACACTGTCATAAATTTAGTCCCAGAAGAGCCCTTAGAGGCCATGCAGTCCAAGCCTTTCCTCTTACATATGAGAAAGTCAAGGTTTGCCGAGGTTGTGTTGCACATTTAGTCACATAGCTTATTATCAGAGAGGTAATTTGAATCTGTGTTCCTGACTCAAAGTCCAGCACTCTTTCCCCTAAATTGTGCTGCATATATATTCTATTCTGAAATAATTTTGTCTTGAGAAAATAAATTAAAAGTAATAGTAATCACAGCCTTGAAAGAACTATTTCTTTCCCAGCCACAGACTTTTCTTTGCCATTATCTGTGGACCAGAGAATGGAAAATTACCCCAATTCCCCTTTCTCTAGGGATAGTAGTGTTCACAAGCAAGACTAAATCTCCATTCATGGATGATAAGAATATTTTCTCAGACGTCTAGGAATAGCTGCAAAATTGTGGTTATTATTACTTTTGTGCTTTCTATCAATCCTCACTTTTCAAGTCAAATTACTTTCCAAGTCCTGTCCTAGGCACCTAGATAGTGAAATGAAGAGAATTCTGGGCCTAGAATAAAGAAAATCTGAATTTAAATCTAGTATCAGACACTTACCAGCTGTTTGTCTCTGGTTAAGCCAATTATTTCTGTTTGCATCTGTTAAAAGCTGCAACAATGAAAGCTCATTTGTTTTATTCATTTGTTAAAATTGTAATGGCATATTAAAAAAAGTTCCAGACTGAGATTGTGGAGTTGTGGGTTCTAACCCCAGATCTGTCACCACCTACACATATATGATTGAGAAAGTAATTTCACTCCCTGGGCTAGACTGATTTAAGTCTTTTTTCCATCTCTATGCAAGTATGCAAACCAAAGAAAATCATCAAAGTTTGAAGTTAGCATATTTACAAAACTTTGTGTGTCATTTAGCCTAGGCCCTCTTTCATAGAATAGTAGAATTCTCCTGCCTAGAATTGAGAAACATAGATTGGTAATCACTATTAATTGTAACAAACACAGGGGATTTCAGCGACTTTGGCCATGCATACCTTTCTCTCACACAGTTAATGTTGAAAGTAAATGACACGTTGATGCATGGGGGCCAAAATAAGCATAAGCCCTGCAGAGGAGGGGAGAAATAAGTATGTTTCTTTGGGGAATAACTATTAAAGACCTATTAAAATGCTTTATTAAAAAATCAACAAGTTCAAATTTAGTTTATAAAATATTTTCAAAAACTACTTCTAAACCTTGCTTCTCTCTGCACCTTACCCTCAAACAAGATCTGAATTAAAACTACTTCCATAAGAATCAGAAATTTGCTCTGACTTAGGAAATATTTGAGAGACGGGGCAGGGGGGCAAGTTGGAGAGGAGTGAGCTTCTTCTATATAGTCTTCAACTGAATAAGGTTGATTTAATCTAAAAGAAAAGTTTGAGTGACCCCAATTTAATTCTTCATTGCTTTTGAAACACTACAGACACAATGGACTGAGGCATCACCTCATCATTGGTCAAACACATTAAAAAGACATCTGGGATTTTTTTTCATTTGATCTCTTCCTTTCTTCCCACTCTTAGCAATTCATCTGAGAGTACACAGTTCATCTTTCAATCTCCAGAGACCCAAATCTGTCATTCTGTCCCTTAAGTGATTTAAGGAAGTATAAGAAATTTCTGAAATGTGGTCTTTGCTGGAATTCAAGTAATAACTTCTTGCTTTCCTTCTACATTATTTAGACTAGCAATACCAATGAGCTCAATTAACTCAACTTGGACTTTGGAGTATTGCAAGAGAATATGAGAGTTCATGTTTTCCTTCCTGTTTTGCAATATGAGGGAAAAAATGATGACTGGTGAATAATATTGATTTTTAATTTTCTTCAAAACTGTTAAACATAAAAATTTATTCAAGAAAATCTGATTTTGGGGGCAGCTAGGTGGCTCAGTGAATAGAGCACTGACCCTGGAGTTAGGAGGACCTGAGTTCAAATTTGCCCTCAGACACTTAATACTTACCAGCCATGTGACCATGGGCAAATCACTTAACCCCAATTGCCCTGCTTTTCCCCCTCCAAAAAGCAAGCAATAAAAAGCTCATTTTAAAGAAATAATTTTAAAGGATTTTTAAAATTGTAATATTGTAGTGTTTTTGTTTCCAAATCACATGTGAAACAATTTTAACTTCTATTCTTTTAAAGAAATTTTAGTTCCAAATTCTCTCCTACCCTCTACCCTCCCATATCACTGATAATCAGCCAAGCAATTTGATAAAGGTTCAGGAATGCAGAACATATTTCCATATTAGTCATGTTGTATAAGAAAACAAAGACAAAAAGGAAATAAATAGAAAAAAGTTGAAAACAACAAAAACATATTTTGATCTTCATTCAGATTCCACCAACTTACTCTCTGGAGGTGGACAGCATTTTTCATCACAGGCTCTTCAAAATTATCTTGGATCTTTGTATTGTTAAGTTGAACACAATTGATCATTTTGCAATATTGCTGTTACAATGTATAATGTTTTCTATATTCTGCTCACTTCGCTTTGTATCAATTCATGTAAATCTTTCTAGGTATTTCTGAGAGCATCCTCCTCATCATTTCTTATATCACGACAGTATTCCCTCATGATTATGTACTGTGACTTATCCATCCACTCTCCAATTAATGGGCATCCCTTCATAAAAAGAGCTATTATAAATATGTTTGTATATATATATATACATATCTATATCTACATATCTTTTTAACTTCCCTGTTTTTTAAATCTCCTTGTAAATCAGGCCTAGTAATGGTACTGCTGGCTCAAAGGGTATGCACAGTTTTATACTTCTTTGAGCATAGTTCCATTGCTCTCCAGAATGGTATTATCAGTTCACAACAATTCATTAGTATCCCACTTTTCCCACATCCCCTCCAACAGTTGTCATTTTCCTTTCCTGTCATATTTGCCAATCTGATAGGTGCAAATTATCTGTTACCTCAGAGTTGTTTTTATTTGCACTCTTCAATCAATAGTTATTTGAGCATTAAATATGACTATAGATAACTTTGATTTCTTTATCTGAAAATTGCCTGTTCATATATTTTGATCACTTATCAATGGGTGAATTAATTGCATTTTTATAAATTTGACTCAGTTCTATGTATATTTTGGAAATGAGGCCTTTATTGGAGACACAAGCTATAATTTCCACAGTTTTCTGCTATCCTTCTAACCTTGGGTGTATTGGTTTTGTTTATGCAAAACATTTTTTAATTTAATGTAAAGAAAATTATTAATTTTATATCCTATAATGTTCGCTGTCTCTGATCATGAATTCTTACCTTACCCATAGATCAGATAGGTAAGATAATTCATGATCCTCTAATTGTTTTATAATATCATTTATGTCTAAATCGTGTTCACATTTTGACCTTATCTTGGAATATGATGTGAGTTGTTGTTTTATGCCTAGTTTCTGCAAAACTGCTTTTCAGTTTTCCTAACAGATTTTGTCAGCTGGTGAGTTCTTTTCCCAGAATTCTAGATCTTTGTATTTATCAACAAGGTTACTATGATCATTTCCTATTCTGTATTATATACCTAAACTATTCCACTAATGCACCACTCTATTTCTTGCCCAGTACCAGAATGATTTGATGGCTATCACTTTATTATATGGTTTGAGATCTCATATGGCTAGGACACTTTTCTTTACATTTTTAAATTGATTCCCTTGACATTATTGACTTTTTGTTCTTCCAGATGAATTTGGTTAATGGTTTTTCTAGTTCTATGTTCAGATTTTTTTGGTAGTTTGCTTGGTTTACTATTGAATAAGCATATTATTTTAGATAGAATTATTGTTGTTATTATATTGGCTTGATTTACCCATAAACAATTAATATTTTTAATCATAAAGATCTGACCTTAGTTATGTTAAAATTATTTGTAATTGTGTTTGTATATTTCCTGAGTTTGTTTTGACAGGCTGACTCCCAAGTATTTTTTATTGTCTAAGGTTATTTTAAATGCAATTTCAATGTTTCTCTCTTGCTGCTGAACTTTGTTGGTAATATAGCAAAATGGTAATGATTTATGTGAGTTTGTTTTGCACCCTGCAAGTTTGCTAAAGTTATTAATTATTATGCTTCAATTTGTATTCAGACACTAAACAGTTCTTTCTCTAAGGATAGATGACATTTTTCATCATAAGTCCTTCAGAGTTGTCCTGGAACTTTGCATTGCTGAGAATAGCTAAGTTATTCACAGCTGATCATCTTAAAATATTGTTATTACTCTGTACACAGTATATTTCCTTTTGCATCAGCTCATGGAAGTCTTTGCACATTTTTGAGTGCATCCTGCTCATCATTTCATTTTTCTTAAATAACTTTACTACTTTGGGTTATATTAATCTCTTATTTAATTTTCAGTATTTCTAATTTGGAATTTAGTTGGGGATTTTAAATTTCTTCTATTTTTAGGTTTTGTTGTTGTTATTGTTTTTGTTGCTGTTCTATGCCCATTTCATTGATCTGTTCTTTCACAATTTTATTTATGTAAGTGTTTAGAGATATAAAATTTCCCCAAAATTTGGGATTCATCCTAATTCTGTCTCTGTGATATTTGGGATTTACTGATTTGGCTGTATCTCTTAAATTTTGGTATGTAGTCTCTTTGTTATCATTCCAATTAATTAAATTATTGACAATTTATATGATTTTTATGTGAGCCACCCATTCTTTAGGATTATTTAGTTTTGAATTTACTTCTATCTTTGCTTCCATGGTCCTTCAATTGTTCATTTCCATTTTATGGGCAAGTTTATCCCATTCACATTAATAGTTATGATTACTAACTCTGTGCCCCCTGCCATTTCCCCCAGTTTCTCTTTTTATCCTTTTACCCTGTCCCTCCTCAAAATTGTTTTAATTTTGACCATAATTTCCCTCAATCCAGACTTTTTTCTATGAATTCCCCCTCTTTTTTATCCCCCTCCCCTCCTACTTCCCTGTACATCAAGATAGATTTTTATACCCACCTGAGATCTAGATCTTCATTAATGCATAGACATACATACACACATATATATACACGTGTGTATCATCATGTAAGTATATGTATGCATACACATATGTACACATGTGGGTATATGTATAGTGTATATATGCATGTATATGTGTCTATTTGTATATGTGTGTGTATCAATATATAGATCTATCTCTATCTTTAAATCTATCTATATCTAATCTAGCTAGCTCTATATATCTATCAATCTATATCTATGTATCTATATCTATATCATTATCATCAATATCATGCTCAACTCACACCCTATCCTATGTATACTCCTTCTAATTACCCTGATAATGATAATATACTTAGGAGTTACATGTATAGTCTTCCCATGTAGGAATATGAAAATATTAACCTTATAGAATCATTAATGATTTCTCTTTCTTGTTTTCCTTTTAATGCTTCTCTTGAGTCTTACATTTCAAAATTAAAATTTCTATTTACCTCTGGCCCTTTTGTCAGGAATGCTTGAAAGTCCTCTTTTCATTAAATATCCTTTTTTCCCCAGGAAGATTATAATCATTTTTGCTGGGTAGGTGATTGTTGGATGTAATCTTAGCTCCTTTGCCCTCTAGTATATCATATTTCAAGCCCTCTACTCCTTTAATGTAGAAACTGCTAATTCTTTTATTATCCTAATTGTGTTTCTATGATATTTGAATTGTTTCTTTCCAGCTGATTGTAATATGTTTTCTTTGACTTCGGAGCTCTGGAATTTGTCTATATTCTTCCTAGGGTTTTTCATTTTTAAATTTCTTTCTGGAGGTGACTGGTGAATTATTTTGATTTCTGTTTTACCCTCTGATTCTAAGATATCAGGCCAGTTGTTTAGGCTCATTTTTTTTAATCATGACTTTCAGTCAGTTCAATAATTCTTAAATTATTTCTCCTCAATCTATCTTCCAGAGCAGTTGTTTTTCCAAAGAATTATTTCACATTTCTTCTATTTTTTCATTCTTTTGTGGTGTTTATTTTTTGTTGATGTCTAATATAGTCATTAGCCTTCCAATTGCTTAATTCTAATTTTAAAGGAATTATTTTCTTTGGTAAGCTTTTGAACCTCCTTTTCCACTTAGCCAATTTCATTTGGCATGATTCACTGCTGACTTCTTTGTGCTGGGTGTGGATCATATGGAATTCAAGGAAATTCTCCCAACCATTTAGAGAGCAATTCATTCCAATACTTTAAAAAAAATTGCTAAGAATAGGTAAAGATAAGTCATACCAAATTCCTTCTGTGACACAAATTTGGTTTTAAAACCTAAAACCTAAAAAAAAATTCCTAACAAAGATTGATGCAAAACATCTTAAATAGGATGCTAAGAAGGAGATTATAACAATATTTTGGGAAAGCTATAAGAATAAGTGACCATATCAATAACAAAACAATGACAAAATCATATCAGTAAATGTAAAAAAAGCTTTTTGTTTTTTACAAAATTCAACATCCATTCCTATTGAATACTCTAGAAAGCATAGAGATCAATGAAACTTTTCTTAAAAATTATAAGTAGTTTCCATCTAAAACCAAGAACAAACATTATCTGCAATGGGGAGAACCCAGAAAGCAATTTTCACACAAATAAACACAGATCTAAACAATTAGAGAAGATAAGTTATAGATTAGGGTTGATAGAGGGGTCAATTTTTTGATAAGTATTAATGAAGCACAGTTACTGACACAGTAGGTACTGAGTAAATATTTATTGACTGACTAAAATCCAGTTGGGGGCAGTCAGTTGAGGAACCAGAAAATGGCAAATATATCAACACCCTATTGCTAGAGAGTAGATCAGAAGAGAGGTCAAATGTGATTTTACAGTATGTCCTCCCTCTATTCAATGAACTCCAATGGCTTCCTTGTGCTTCATGTATCAAACAAAAACTCTTTAATTTTTGAAGTCCTTTAAAACCTTCTCCTAAACCACCTGTCCAGTGTGATTGCTATTTCGTTTTTACCCTCCCACATATTGTGATCATGTCAAACTGTATTTATCCCTGTTCTCCTACAGGATATTTCAAATCCCTTCTCCATGCCTCTGCAAAGGCTACCCACACCCCCATGAAGGAACTTCCTCACTTCTACCATAGGATCACTTGTTTCTTTCAAGATTCATCTTAAGTAGCACTATAACATATATACCTATATCTTTTTTGTTTCTGTTGTTCAGTTATTTCAGTCATGTCTGATTCTTTGTGATCCCATTTGGGGTTTTGTTGGCAAAGATACTGGAGAAGTTTGCCATTTCTTTCTCCTATTCATTTTGCAGATGAGGCAAATGAGGTAAACAGGGTAAAGTGAGTTGCCTTGGGTCACACAGCTATTAAGTGTCTAAGGCTGGATTTAAACTCAGGAAGATAAGTCTTCCTGACTCTAGCCCCAGTCCCCTATCCACTGCACTACCTAGCTGCCATATACCTATATCTTTCTATATCTATATATCTGTATGCATTTATATGCATATCTATATTCTATCTATCTGTCTGTGTCTATCTATCTATCTATCTATCTATCTATCTATCTATCTATCTATCT
>NW_027185876.1:11308624-11342894 GCF_028583685.1 Petaurus breviceps papuanus | reverse complement strand
TATCTATCTATCTATCTATCTATCTATCTATCTATCTATCTATCTATATCTATCTATCTATCTATCTATCTATCTATCTATCTATCTATCTATCTATCTATCTATCTATCTATCTATCTAATCTCTCTATAATCCTTTATTATGCCAATGAGGTTCAGTGAGATCATGTCATTTAAAACAGCTTACATACTGGTAGGTAGCAGTAGAGACAGGATTCCAATTCCAATCCTCTAACCCTAAATCTAACTCTCTTTCCATTGTTCCATGTATCTTTTTCATTTAATTGAACAATCAATCAACAAATATTTATTAAGTCAGACACTTTATTAGGCACTGGAGATAGAAAGTCAAAAAATGAAACTTTTCTTCACAGAGTTTCCTTAATAATGAGGAAGAACATGAATTTACACAGACACACACAGACACACATAGACACACACAGGCACACACAGACACACACAGACACACACACACATATATATATATATACATATATATACATATATATGTATATGACAATTACAAGTGAAATAAGAGGAAGGGAAGACCCTAATAACCAGTAGAGATACAGATGGGTTAAGAAAGCTCTCTTGCAGAAGGTAACATTTGAACAGAATCTTGGAAGAAACAAGGGGTTTCAGAAGGCACAAGTAGACGAACATTCACTAAGTGGCAGACCACCAATTCAAAGAGTGTCCAGAGATAAGAGCTAGAGTATTAACTTTATCTCCTCTGGAGAGCTCTCAAACCTTCCTCTATCATACCCCCAGAAAACTCTTTATTCTAGGGGCTCACTTCAACTCTCGAATTCACACATTGGATATCCCCTCCATTCCTACATCCTATCCTTCTGATTGGATGGGTTTTCCCAGAATATTATAGCAGGTGTCCAGGACAGTTACATCTTATTCCTCTCTGGTTTGAATTCCAGATTTTCTCTACCATGATTGCAACTGGGTCCATTTTCTCCCTTTCACCCCCTCCTCAGCTTCTTTTTATGTACATTCTAGGGCTGGAGAGCAGCCTGTGCACAGGCATGAACATGATATATGCCATGTCGCGTGTGGAAAAATTAACAAGTAAGCTATAGTAGACAATAAGAGTTGTATGATGGGGGAGGATATTTGTAATAATTGGGAGCCAAGAGAGTTTCTTGAGCAGAGAAGTGATATGGTCAAATGTGTGCTTTAGGAACACCACTGTGGTAACTTTGTGGAGTATGAATCATAGAGGAAAATGGTCTTTTCTTTCCAGAAACAGTTCTTTCCAGTGCTGAAATCACTGAGGTCTTTTCAGCAGTCTGCACACTTTCTCTGAGAAGTGCCACATGAGTAAGAGGTGCAGGGTGGGCCAAGAAACTAGTTTAATGTACACAACATCTACAAGCAAACCAAGAAACCCAGCAGCGTTATTTCAGCTCTGACCTTCAGATTTCCTTCCACTGTGACTCACACATTACATTACACATCAGGAAGAAAAAAGCACTTTACTTTGTTGACAAAAATGGTTCTTTAGTTATTGTCAAATGGCTGAAACTGACCTGCGTACAGGACCTTGGTTGCTTTCTTTTTCTTTTTTTTTCTTGTTCTTCCTACTTCCTGATAATTCCAAAAATGGTACTTGGAGGTTGGAGGGAAAACAATTGGTCCAGGAAGTTGTGATATTTTTATCACAGGTTTATTTGTTACCTTACCAGATGGGGATATCAAAGGTGACAGATGACTGATAGAAACTTGGAAGAGATGCTTAAAGGGGTGGGTTGATCAGGTGTATCGAGTGAAACTATAACTCTTATACTTTGAGAATCAATGGATCAGTAGAACAGATAAAGAAGTTTAATTTATTAAAATATGTGGCACTCTGTGTTATACAGTCTATAATTTCATCATGTGATGAGATCTGACATCAAGTTAAAAAAATGTCTTTTCTGCTTCTGCTCAGACCATATGTTCAAATTATTAAAATATCCACAAATGCTGTTAAAAACACAAGATCCTCAGAAATAGATCATCTTTACTTTTGTGGTTGGTATGGAAAGAATGATTTTCTTCCCTTGGCCATTTTTTTGTCACTTTACATGCAGACTCTCAGGGCTTTGAAATGAGAAAGCTTTAACAGATTTTTATTTTTAAATAAACAGCTAACTGAACTTACCACTTTTGATTGCAGGCCAGAAGGGACCTCAGAGGTCATCTAATTCAATTCCCACAATTTTTAGATTGATGAACTGAGGTCTAGGTAGAATAAGTACCATAATATTATTGTATAGATTTAGAGCTGGAAGTTTTCAAGTCTAAACTCCTCATTTTATGATGAAAAAGTTAAAGTACACAGAGTTGAAGTTCTTGGTTTAGGAACACGCCATCTGTTAGTAACAGAGCCAGATTTGCATCCCAAATGCTTTGGCCTCACAGGGTTACCATCAGGAAAGCATTTTGTAGACCAATGAAAAATATGTGAGAAGTGAAGTCAAAAGATCTGACTTCATTTTTTTTTGATACTATCTATTTTATCTTTGATGTCAATTAAATCTCTGGGACCTCAGTTTCCTCATCTGCCAACTGAGTGAGTTGGTGGGTTATACACTGATTATGGACATGATATCTCTTTCAATAGAATATAAGCCTTTCATGGGTAGTACCTGTTTATTTTTTGTCTGTGTGTTCTCAAAACCTAGTTAGAGTGTCTGACTCACAGCAAGTGCTTAATAAATGCATAATGGTTGGTTGATTGATAGATTACTTCCAAAGTCCATTTCAGTTTTTAATCAATGATCCTTTGATTTCATGGCAAGTTTCCTTTCCACTGTACTATAGTGTTATCAGGAAAAAAAAATGCCTGTCATCTGACTCTTTCCTGACGGTATTTAATCTTGGTTAGGTAAGAACTCAAATGGAGAATTGAAATTGGAAATTTTAGTGAATGGAGAGTAGGAACAGAAAATTCAGCTTATTTCTAGAATATCCAAGTTTGCTCACATCATCAGTCTTCTCTTGGAGTGTATATGTATGTCTCTCACTTGGTACAGAAGTTTTGCTATCTTAATGTGTCAGCCATAGGGAAAGCATGAGGGCTAGTACACTGTTACTATATTTTTACTTGAATTCTGTTTACTGAGTAATCTCTAAAAAACTTGCTCACCCATGAGTAAATGGGAGGTAAAGCTTTATAATATTACTATTCCATGCAATTATGGGGAAAAAGGTCAAGTTTGCAGGATAAAATGCATATGTAGATTCATACACACACATGCACGCACACACATACACATGCACACACACCACCCTGAAACAACTTGCCAAGGTCAATGACATGACAGCATCGTAATGTATTATTACCACCTGGGAGCTGGCTTCCATTCCAAAATGGATTTAAGATGATGGAAGATGAAGGCAGGCAAAGAATGCAATTCACTACTGTGGCTGCTTTTTTAATACCAGCAAGAAAAACATGTGCTACACTAGCTTTCTTTCACTCTGCCCTAGCTGATTTCTTATAGGCAATAGGAAAAAAAAGTCACATGAGGGGATACAACAGCTCGTGAAATGATGGCCAGCAATCTGCTCAAGCTTCCATTCTGGTCTCTAGACCAGTTTCTCATTTGGCTTTGGATTCCCCCCCGAGCTGATGCAAGCCTGGAATTCCTATTGACTTCCGAAGGAGCCAGCTCTGTGCTTGTGTCAAGTTGGGGAGAAGGAGAAGCCGAGAGCAGGACTGATGAGCTACTGTAATTAAACTTGTTGGCTAGATCCTCCATAAAATAAGAAATAAAGGGGCTGTCAACTAAATTCTAAAGTCATTTTAATGGTATCTAAAAGTTCACTTTCGTCTTTTTTATTATCTCCATATTTCTGGAGTTCTGAGCTTAGCTTTGTAGTTTTGAGGCTGTTCCCAAGACTGCTGAAATAGCAAGGGAAGGCCATGCATGTGTATTTTTCAGTCCAAGCAGTGACATGATGCACTTATAATATTTCAAGATAGACAACTTACAGTCTGATTTTGCTAACACCATAGATTTCCATAGTTCTAGTAAAATTCAAGTAAGCATCCTACAAACTTCAGTATGTATCTAAAACAGAGTGAAGCCTGCATTTTTTCCCTTCTTCCATCCCTTCCTTCCTTTTTTTTTACCCCTTAAATTAACCCAGAACTAATTACCATAACATTTTGAGGTAGCAAATACTGATCTGCAATCTTTCCTGGGGGGAAAGAATCAGAGGCTCCCATAAGAATTATCTTTTTATTAATATCCTTAAGGATCCTGAAACATAGGGTATTGTTATGTCAGCACATCTGCATATCCTGTTTGGGCAGAGAAATTAGCTACCTGGCATTACTGATCCAACAGGGGAATTTCAGAGGTCCTTTCACGAGAAAAAAGTTTAACTGTAATGAAAATGTCACAATTTTTTTCCTGCATCTCTTCCAAATTTATATTGTAGAATCTCTAGCTATTAGGAAATTGGCTAAAATAGTGTGCTTTTTTTTAAACTATCTGAATGAGACCTCAAATAGATTTACTAATTTAAAAGTATGTAGCATTAAGCAGAAGGGAAAAGTAACCACCTGACAGCATTACCAAGGCAATTCTAACCCTTCAACGGAAATAATAAAAACTAAAATGTTGTACACTTCGCATCAAATATCTCAGCAAAATTGGGAGTAGATTTTTTTAATTCAGTTGTTATTTTTTCTATTTTATAACTAATCTTGACTTAATTAATCACATTCAACCATCCAAATTAAAATGATGAATTCTCAAGACACTGGAAAGAATTGTTTTTTCAAAAAAAAAAAATCACAGTAACTTTAAAATCTAAAAAGGCTAGGCACACAGAACTTGTAAATCAAAATGTGTAGGCTAGGGGAAATTTGGATTTACACTATTTCTGAGCTAAAGATAAAGCTAACATTCTGAAGCTAATTCCAAGAAACAAAAATGGCTCCTGAAATACACTTCCTAAGAGTGGAAAGAGAAGTTGATCTTGAGTCAGAGACGCCTAGTCAGTAGTAGACCAAACATCATTTATGAAGCCCTTAGTAGATGTCAGGTGCCAAGCTAAGCACTGGGAATACAAATATAAACACAAAGAAAAACTCTCCCTGTCCTCAAGAATAGGATATTCTAAAGAGGGAAAACAATGCTTGAGCAAAATAAAGGAGGAGTCCAGCCTGTTGAAAAATTAAGAAGTAACTGATCTGAGCACCCTTACTAAATAGAGGTTCCAGGGGAGCCATCAATCAGAGGAGTGAGCTACAAGGGCTGAGGGTACTTGGAAGAGGTAAATATCTAGGCAAAGTGATTTTCAAGGATGAAGTCTGAGGTCCTGAGTTCAAATCCAGTCTCTTATATTTCCTCATTGAGTGATCTTTGATAAGTAATTTATCCTCCTTGGGCCTCCATTTTTAATCTACACAATAATAGGATTGGATTTAATATCTTCTAAAGTTGTTTCTGGGGCATGTAGTTGGTACAGTGGATAGAGAACAGGACCAGGAGGAAAGAAGACCTGAGTTCAGATACAGCCTCATATGCTAATTAGTTATGTGACTGTAGGCAAGTCAGTTTGATTCAGTTTCTGCATCTATAAAATGAGTTGGAGAAGGAAATGGCAAACCACTCTTTTCCAAGAAAACCCTAAAGGGGATCTCAAAGGACTGATCAACCGCAACAATAAAAGTCATTCCTAGCAAAAAGTTCAAGTTCTCATGTTCAGTATTGAGGTGGACTATGGAAGAATATAGCACAAGTTATCAGATATAGTCATTTTATTAGTTGGTTTGTTTTAATTATTTTTTCTCATTTAAAATGAGAAATTCAGTGGGGATAGGATTCAAAGGAAATAAATATAGTTTAGCATAGCAAAGGCATCAAGAAAACTTTGTTTTTAAATGACCATGACTCCAGAAGCTCAACTTCTAAAATGGGTTAAATATCTCAAATATCAAGGGTCAATCTCCACTTTTGGCCTAATGCTCTCCCTTTTGTACCCTCTGATTTTATTTTCCTGACTAAAAAATCACCCTAGAGATAAGACATTTGTGAACCTTGGGTGGAGTTAAAATAATGTGTTATCCCAACACTTGAAAATTATTTCCTTCATGTTTTATAGACCATAAGACATTTTGATTTTTTTCTATAACATATGGGACATAACTCACCACAAAATAAGTCTCCATATGCCAGGAAAGCAAAAAATTCTGGAATTAAAAATGTGAGCATTTATAGGAAAGCTATTAAGAAGTGTTCCTCATTTCCCTTCATTGGTTACTGTACTTCAGGCAGTTTTCTTCCTTGCCTTGCCCTAATCCTATGCCTCTGTTGTGTTGTACTAAAAAGAACCAGGCATGTAGATGGGAGAAACTTGAGTTTGAATTCTACCTCTGAATCATTATTACTATGCCCAGGAATATTTTCCATTTTTTCCTCATATCTTCATTTAGTAATGGGAATAATAATACTTATATTAATTACCTTATGGGGTTGTTCTGAGGATAAAAGGAGTTTTTATATGAAAATCTAATTGATGACATTAAATCACTACATAAATGTCAGTTATTCGAATATTCCTTCCATATTGCCAATAAGACATTCTGTTTTCTATACTATAAGTCCACACTCATATTATAATACTATATATGTATATGTAAATACACATAAACATATATATATACACATTATATATGTATATTTTAGAATATGTACACATATATATTCTATACATATTATATTCCATATGTATATGTATATATGGTGTTTTACATTTTCAAATATATAGAGATATTTACCTATGTGTATGTTTCATCTGTCTCTATATCTACCTATTTATCAATCATCTATCTTTTATCAATCTTTCTGTCTACATCTATCCTTTTATCAGTCTAAGATCTCTATCTATCTATCTATCTATCTATCTATCTATCTAACAATTTATCTGCCTATCTAACTACCTGTCTATCTATTATCTATCTGTTATCAGACTTATCTGAGTATGCTCAAATCACTGAACATAGAAGATCCGCTTTATGGGTGGAGATAGCCTCCTTTGATTGTCTACTTAACCAGAACTGGCTGAATTTTATAATCTGGTGGGTCTCAAAGAATGGCTAGTGCTCTTAACCTCAAGCTCATTTCTGCTTCATCCAGAAAGGGAAGATTACAATTTATCTAGAGTGTTTGAACTGAATTTGCAAGAGAGGAATAAGGTTGTATGTTTGCAAATATATTTTCTCTATTAAATATCCCTTTGAAAAAAATAAACAAAAAACCCTATTTTATTAGTGCCTTAGTGTAAGTAGAGTGCAGACAATGAACCCCTCTGTTTGGAGGTAACACCACTAGTAGAAGTTGGAAGCATTTGCAGGGAGCCTAGACAGTTCAAAGACACCGAAGAGTATTGGAGAACGTCTGGGGAGGGGTGAAATTTAGTATACCTGGATTTCTAGGTAGTAAGGGTTAAGGTGTTCAGGATTGCACATACACTCATACACACATACATATGCAAATTTCTAATATGAATGTGATCCTCATAACTACCCTAATTGGTAAACGCTATTATTGTTCCCATTTTCAAGATGAGGAAATTGAGATGAAAAGAGGTTAAGTGACTTCCTCTCAAATATCTGAGGTAGGACTTTGATTTGGGTCTTCCTGACTCCCATTCCAGCAATCTATTTATGCTATTTTTTCCAGTTATCTCCATTGGTTATCATTTTTCATCTTATCCAAATTCTGTTTATTGTAATTCATATATATTTTCTGTTCATATTTCCCTTCAGAATATATAATCACCAGATTCCTCCTTAGGTGTAAGGAATGTGTGGTTAATTCAGCAAGAACCAAACACAAGGAAAGTTCAGCCTACTTAGTTAAATGTGGTACGTGAAAGCAATTTCAAATTCCTGGTCCTGTTAGCAGAATGCTGACTAAGGGTCTGTGGGTCTGGAGAGAAAAAGGTGGACAGGAAAGGAAGAAAGCACATAGTAGGAATTTGTGACATATCTAAACCACTGAAATTCAGGAGAATAGAGGAGAAAGAGGAGCTGAGGAGAGGGTGTACTGATGAATGTTTAATAGCAACCTGGTTTCAAAAAAATACTTTTAATCTGCATTATTCACATTTTCATCATTATTTTCTTAAATCAAAATAATAATGATGATGATGTTGATGTTGTTGACGATGATTATGATGATGATGATGGTGATGAAGGAAGCCCAAGTTTATAGCAGTGGATGATTTCCCAAGATGTAAATACTTAAACTAGAAATTCCACAAGCCTGTAGAAGCTAGCTCCAGCATCCCCCTGCAGAGCGACCAGAGAGCCACAGAAGGGAGGAAGCAAATCTCAGAACAATTCTGCCATCACTGAAGGTGCAAACAGGGTGGGAAGAGTCTACCTGCTTTGACTCCTGCCCTGGGAGTACCTCTGTGGGTGTCCTCTAAATGCAGGCACTGTTGACAAAAGCCTCCTACAACAACCAGCCAGTTACAATTCCAATTGTGTACATGTAAGTCTTGCAATCCTACCTTATTTGGACATAGCAAATGTTTGTGCCCTACTCAGTCTGTGCCAATGCTTGCTTCTGTATGCCACAGAAAAGACTTGGTACTCATACTAGTCTCTGCAGAGCAAAAAATCCTCAGAAAGCAGAGGCAGGTGCTGGACCCCATCCAAGATCATTTGGTAAGTGAAACACCAAGAAGGACCTTGTTATAAGGCAATCTCACCTACACTGGGGTCCCACGACATGGATCTCCAGGACACCAAGGCTCCTGGGTATTTCAATCTGGGGTAGGTGAGCTTTGACACAAAAGAGAATAATCATGCAAATCACATGCACTCTTGTGGTGCAGACTTAAAAGAATCAGGCCTCAGGCCCTGAACAAAATTAATGAGTTCTGCCTCTCCTTTCTCTGACCTTTTTTTTTCCGTTAGGTTTTCATGGGAATTTGTTTTCTTAGCTGTATTTGAAACAAAGACACAGGAGAGCAAAACTGCAACAGAACATGGGGCCTTCTCACTCACATTGGCAGACCCCATGCAAACAGCTTGGTTCTTATCTCAGCAACACTTATGAGGCTCCCAGAATGGACCAGGAACTGTGCTGGGCCCTATGAATGCCAAACAAATGAATGAGGAAACAAAAACTACCAAAACGAAATGAATAAATAAAAAGATAAATAGAAAGCTAGATAACAAGGGGAGGGAGGGAAGGAGGGAAAGAAGGAAGGAAGGAAGGAAGGTAGGAAAGAAGAAAGGAAGGAATGAAAGAAAAAAGGAAGGAAGGAAGGAAGGAAGGAAGGAAGGAAGGAAGGAAGGAAGGAAGGAAGGAAGGAAGGAAAGAAGGAAGGAAGGAAGGAAGGGAAGGAGGGAAGGGAAGGAAGTGGAAGGAAAAAAGGGAAAGGAAAGGAGCAGAGAGGAGAGGAAAGGAAAAGAGGAAAGGAAAGGAAAAAGCATTTCAAATTTAATTTTTTAATTAATTTAATTTAATTTTTTAAAATATTCTCACCTGATAATTTTTTAACATAAATGAGTACTGTGTTTATTTTTTTATGTTTCCCCCTTTACCTGTAGCTAAAATCATGTCATATAGCAGGTTATTGTTTTAATATGATTAAACTACAAAAATACAGAAGAAAATGAGACTAAGGTATCTCAAGTATGGAGGAAGATAAGTTTTATTTTAAAAGTCAGAAGAATTATTAGGGATGAAATAAATGTCTTTGATTATGTGAAAATATTTTTTAAAACTATACAATGAAACACATAATTGGAAGAAAATAATTGTGAAAAATATTTGTGGCAAATAGGAAGTTAAAACCTTTCCAACTGAAATAGATAATGGTCAGGAATATGCCTATAATTCCTGATACTGGGAGGCTGAGACTGGTGCATCACTGAGGTTCAAGAGATCTGAGCTGCAGTAGAGACAAAGCCATCTGGGTAGCCTCACTAAACCTAGCACCAACATGGTGACCCAGAATTACAGATTCACCAGACTATCTACAAAAAGACAAACTACTTCTGGTTGAGGGGAAGAAAAAGAATAGGCTCAATCTCATTAATAAAAAATAGAAATAAAAAATAACTTTGTAATCCTCATATCAATCAAGAGGAAAAAAAAACATTTAAAAACAACAAACGTTAGGAAAAATGACATTTGGGAGGTCCATTTACATGTATCCATCATTAATGGAATTGCAAAAGTGTGTCCTTTTTTAAAGAGATAAATATGGTAGTAACAACAATAATTATAGCAGTAATAATAATAATTATTATAATCAATTATTATTATAATTATTAATAATAATAAAGTTTGGACAATGCTTTCCATATATTTTCTAATTTTATTCTCATGAAAACCCTAGGGTGTAGGTACTATTTTCATCCTTATTTCACAGATGAAGAAATGCAGACAGACAAAGGTTAAGTGATTTGCCCAAGGTCATATAGCTAGTAAGTGTCTGAGGTCAGATGTGAACTCAGTTCTTCTTGACTCCAGGTCCTGTGCTCTATCTCCTGCTCCAAAAATAAGTGCACCCAATTACTGAATAATTCAGTTATTGAGAACATGTAATGAACTGTTATTTTTAATAACTATGTTTAAAAGATTTTTATAATTGTAGTTTATTCAATTAAAGAAATTATGAGGGGCGGCCAGGTGGCTCAGTGAGTAAGAGCACCGGCTCCAGTTTCGGGATGACCTGAGGATCAAATCTGGGCTTTAGATACTTAGCACCACACCCAGAAATAACTGGCCATGTAACCTTGAGCAAGTTACTTAACCCCAATTGCTTTAAAAAAAATTATGAGCCCATTGTGTATATGTGTGTGCACAATATAAATGTCCAGTTATAGGAGAATGGCTAAAGAAATTTGGTGCACTTTTATAATAATGTTATATAATTGTTATGTTCAGAAATTATATATGTATATATGCTTATATGCATATGTATGCATATATCTATCTATGTCGTTCTATTTTTCTATCAATCTATCTACCTATCTGTCTGTCTATCTATCTATCTATCTATTCTGTGAGGACCAAAGTTATATAAAGCAAAGGGAATGGGGTTGGAGAATGACAAAGGCCAGGAAAACAAACAATCCTCATGAGTCCATAGATGGAAATTTTGCACAGTATTTTATGCTTTGAAGTTAATTATTTTTTTTTAATCTATGAGAGATAGATGATGGATTTAAGGCACAGAATGAGACAAATACATTTTTATATACAATACTTGAGGGATTTTCTTTCACTTGACTATGAATATTTATTAAGTGGAATTTGATTTTCTTTCCTTTTTTCCATTGATGTGAGGAGTGGGAGGGAAAAAAAGACATTTTCGTTATTTTTTTAATAGTGAAGTGTGTGTGGGAGTGTTAAATATGTCGAATGTTTCACATACTATCAGATGAGGTCAATGTATTATTCGTAATTCTTATTTGTTTTCTTTTGTTACAAGACACCTCTCAGGGAGTGAGAAAAATCTGTAAATATTTGTGATGTAAGAGCAAAGCAAATCAATCAGACAAAAAATTAATTTATTAAATTATGCAATTTATTAAAATGAATATACTCATAAATTTAATTGATTGTTTTGCTGTTAAATGTTGATATTTTAATAAAACAAAGTTAGGACAAGGTATGAAGAGTTTCAAATGTAGAGAGCAATGAAATGAGAGGCTGATAAAATGAAAAGGCAAGGTATTTGTAGGGGGTATCACTATCTATATTGAAGTATTTCAGTTTGAGGCCATGTCATGAGATTCAAATGAAAGTTAATTAATACTATGACCCATTCAAACTTTAGTTGAAAATTTTGTAGAGGACAACAGGGAAAAGCAGGGAGACTGGATTCACACACACACACACACAAACACACACACAAACAGGAAATTTCAACTGGATTTTACACCAAAGCATAAATAAATAAGAATCAATATGATAAATTTGTAGGATATCTGTATGGTACAATATTGCATAGCAGTCATTATAGATCATGTTTAGGAAGAATAGGAGATTTTGCAATACCAAGTCAAAGGGAGAGATGAAAGGACAAGTGATTATGTTTAGAGAGAGGAATTTTACATATTAGAGATGGTACATTTATTGGCGAATTGAGACTTGTGTTTGATCACTCCAGACGGTGGATGATGTAGAGTGAAAATGTGTGTCAGAAGAATGTAAGTGACTGATGAAATGTGAGACCAGGGTATTTGAGAGGAAATTTATATGCAAACATTTTCAAATATGAACATAGGGGATGGGGTGCAGAGGAAGTCTAGGTATGACTGAGATACTGAATTCCTAAAGATAGAAAGCACAGTGAGCTGGATGCCTGTAGATATTAGCAAATGACTGTGTGGTAAATATAAAGTGCCAAACTAGGCAAAATAATGAAGTAGACTGAATGTTCTTTTACATATTTCCAGATTCTTCTATTTCCTTTAACACTGCCATGAATCTCCTTCTTCATAAAGCTGAGAATTTTCATGACCACCTATGTTAGAAACTGTTGGTTTTTTACTTTCACCAGACTCCTAGTAAAACATCAACTCCTGTAGTAAAATTAAAATCCTTTGAAAGTAGAAACTATTTCCATTTTGATTTTGTTTCCCTATACTGCCTTATAGTAATAAGGACTTTAAAAATGATTTTTGGATTGGATTTTTGAATAGCCTCATTTACACCAAAGCATAAATGAATAATAAGAGTTGATGTGTCAGTTTCTTAGGATATCTACACAGTACCTAATGATAGTACTCAACTCATTTTAAGTGTAGGGGAAATAAAATGCCCCTTATGATCCAAATGGCAATCTCTTCTGTGGTTCTGAAAAAGCTTCTGTTAGACATAAAGGTATGAGTTTAATAATTTCTCTGAGCTCCAGAACTCTTAAAAATTTCACCGAGATTGGTCTCTCTATTTAAATTTGTATTTCTATCTATCCTTTGTTAAACCCTTGAAACTCATATCTGACACAAAATTCTGGTCCCTAGAAACATTTTGGTTATCAAACAGCACATTATATTGTACTCTCTGTGGCTAGAGAAGCACTGAGGGAAGTTTGAAGGAAAATAGATCCTTCCTACAGACTTCTGTCATGTATCGAGTATGTGAGTACTCTGCTGGTATCATCCCTGGTCATCTACTAGGGGAGATCTATAGAACTGATGACACTCAATATCTCCCTTCTTTAGCACCATTTACTTCTACCATCTCTTCTCCTTTCACTTGTTTTCTAGAAAGTACTTTTAGCTTGATTCTGCATAATTAAAATCCATTCCCTTTACTCCCAGAATCTAAGAATCTGAAATAGCTCTTTCCTTTTATACATATTTAGAAGATGACTCAGTTTCTCATGTGTCTTTGATTAATTCAAGGAGAGGACAAGCCCATTCATACTCTGTTCTGATTGACTCAATCAAAAAGTGTTCTTACCTAGCAAAGGTAATTACTTATAAGTAGGTGGGATCATCAGTAGATGTACACTATTCCATCACACATACATACACCATTTTAATATTTATCATCAGCAAATCTGCTGGAATTTGTTTAGCAAATTTCATAATTTCAATTCTTAGATTACTCTTTAGTGATTTAGGAAGGTGGATTCTGCATTGTCCTTTTAGAATGCCTTCCCCAGTGCCTTGTATGTAAGAGTCTTGGTAAAGCTTATGTGTGGCACAGTTTATAATCTACTCTGTAAATAAGCATTCTTGTTTCTCCAGAAGATTTAAACTCCTGCTACAATAGGTATAAGCAGATAAACCCATCTTCCTGTTGTGACATTATTGTTTGGATATACATCTACCTGTATTTACTAGGGATGGTGAGAGTTATTGTGATCATTAGTTATACAGCTCTTGCTATTCTGTGATTTGTTGATCTATCTTCCTCTGTATCAAATCTAGTGTTTGATCGTCATCATTGGTGAACAAAATTATTGATATAAATTTATTATATTGTGATGATTGGGCATCAGAACTATAACCCTGCCTTCCTAAACCTGAGGTCATAGAAAAACTATACCATTTAATTATTTTATTAGTTCTTGAGGTAGAGATTGCAAAATTTCTTCAATCTGAAATGTCTATTCTGAGCCACTATCTAGTAAGGGATATTACAGGAAGGTTTTGTTTGTTTGTTTGCTTGCCTTTGTTTTTGTTTTATAGTCTGATGAAATACATGTTCAACATTCTCCACTTGATTGTCAGCGAGACTAACTCACCTATTGAAAACAAGTATTCACTGTGGAACATCTTTCCAGAGCCCCTACAAACCTTTCAATGACTTTGAAAACATCTATGTTGCAGAGTCTCTACTCTTAAAGATAAGACAGATAATGAAACAAAGTGTTAAAGAATCCAAGACCTACAGAGTTGGAAGAGAATTCAGAGGGGATCTTGTCCCAAACCTGGCATGTAATAAATATTTAATAAATATATATTGAATGACTGAAACCTTACCGGAACAAGAATCCCCCATAAGACAAAGTGGTCACCTGCCTTCTGGAGGATAGGGATGCCCAGTATGTCTCAATTTATTCCCTTAGACCTTTGGAAGCATTAGGAAGTTTTTTGTTTGTCTTTTTAAAAATGTTCTTTACCTCAAATATAAATTTGTGTCTTTGAAAAATATATCCCTTTCTCCTTAATTTACCTTCTGAACCCAAACAGAAAAAAAACCCTAATCCCTCTTCCACATGACAGCCTTTCATATAAGTCAGTGAACATGTCCCTCTTAGCCTTTTCCAGAATAATCACTTCAGGTTTCTTCATGTGAAATGAAATCTAGCACCTTCACCATTCATCAATGTGGATATTCACTCTGTGACAATAATATATAATGCCTTCCTACCTTATCATCCTCTGTAAATCTCATTAAATTGTAGGACTTTCACATGATACTCTCCAGTATGTAAATTTCTTTCCTAAACAACTATTAAGTAGATTAGACCAATAAACAAGAGTGTGACTTAGTAGAAAGCACAGTGGTTTTAGATCAAAAGTCTGTTGGTTCGATTCTGGACTTTGTCATTTACTACTGGCATGACCTTGAGAAGTCACCTAAACTCTCTGGACCTCATTTTCATCATCAATACAATGGGTACAATAATGCCTGAAGTAGAGCTATATTATAAAAATTGTTATGAGGATTAAATCCGTGATTGTCTACAAAACTTCAGAATTTTGAGGAGCTAAATAAAATAATAATATCATTACAAGATTACACTATCATCTTCATCACTATTATTACCAACCAATTGAACAATTTGAAACTCTGAAGTCATTATTTTATGTATTGGTCTCCTAAATCTTTTGATCCCCGGTTTTCAAGCAAGTGTTGAATAACAACTTGACAGGTATGTTTCAGAGGATTGGTGTATACATTGGAGTACCTTTAAGATTCCTGCCTCTACCAGATTAATCTACAATAGGACCCACTAAAAAATCTTTAATGGCTTTCTATAGCCTAAAGGAAGACATTCTGCTATTCTAACCGTGTTAAGATTAAATCTTATTTCAAGGTCAGGACCCTAAATCACATAATGAATGAATACAAATTATGGAAATGGAATGTGGATGGTTAGGGCTTTCAAAAATGCATCAGGTAAGTCAGTTATTTCCCATCCTACTGACAATTCTAAACTTGTTATTTGATTTCTGTTTCTAGCTGGTTTGATTTTATTTGACCAAATCCTTTGTTTTATTTTTTTCACTAATGATTTAATTTGGGCCAACTGATTGAATTTGGTTACTTCTACTTTTATATTCACTTCCATACCTAAGCAAAATTTGGCCAGTGGGCATACTATAACCCCATCTTCTTCACTTCCCACATAAGGTTTCTTATTATCATGAGTCATTTTATGTAAGAAGATTTTGAGATGTGCCTTAGACTGCCTTACAGCAATGTAGGTACATTTCAATATTTGTCTATGTCCTGGGCAAATTCCCCTCATGCATCTGAGCTTGCTCGGTCTCTTCAAACAATCTTTTGTTGTCAAAGACTTCTTTGGGAGTGGCAGAAAGGACTTTTGTGTCACTGGATATTGTTCTGAGAATATTTAAAAAGACATTTAGTCAATCACAAGGACTGAAAGAAGTGAGAGTCCATTATAGAGGCATCCTGCATGTCTCTGCACTTCGCATTTTCCTTCAGTATTATGAATAATGCGATTACCTTGATCTTCAATGCTTCTGTTCCCAGAACTCAGATCCTCCCATTGCCTCTGCAAGATTTCATGACAGGTACTGCCAACAATATTTCTATCTAGGCCATCATCCAACATGATAGCATTTTGCCTCAGAGGAATTAGGCTCCTCATTTTTATAAGTAACCACAGGTTTTATTATACCACTTTTTTTATGTGGTACAGAGGAAAGAACACTGATTTTTGAGTCAGAAGACCTGGGTGGAAATCTTGTCTGTGACGTTTACCTATGTAACCTTGACCTAATTTTGCTTTAGTTTCCTCACTTTAAAGATTCAAATGTTGTACTAAATCACCTTGTAGTCCATTTCCAGTTCTAGAAAGCTGAATATGCACCAGATTAGAGAAATTCAGGTATGTTTCACTGTCTCTGACTGTCCTAGCCAAGAATCTTAACCTGTGGTTCATGGATGAGTTTGTGTGTTTAATATTTTTGAGAACTGTGCTTTAATATTATTGGTGGTCTTTAAAATCCAGAAAATCCCTACTGTAAAATGGCAATAATAACAGCAACTACTCCCTGGGATGTTGTGAGAATCAAATGAAATATTTGTAAAATGCTTTAGCATAGTTCCTGGCATGTAATATATGCTTAATAGATGTATGTTTCCTTGCTTCTTTTATTTTAACATTTAATGACATTATTCTAATAAGGGTTTCACCATATCACGAAAGAAGTCCATGACACAGAAAAAAGTGAAGAATGCATGCTCTAAGCAAATGATGTCCAAATGTTTATCTCCGATTTTGTCCTGTTATTCAGTGTTGTGTGTCCAAGGGGTTACATAAATCCTCTCTTGAATGTTCCACTAGAATTTCTGTTTTTAAGTTTCTACTAAAGTATATTTACTAGGAAGGTATATCATAAATGAAAGTTGAAAAAAAAACATGGCTGCACCCTGCCCTCTATATACACTTGATCCCTGAGAAAAGTGGAGTCAAAGTTAAAATGCAAAGGTACCTACATAGAGTCCCCAAATGGCCAAGACGTACTTCCTAGCCCTGGAAGTCCCTTTATTAGTTCATTTTTCAGGGTCCTGAATAAGTTTACTTCTGTTTATGAGTTGCAATAGATAAGTTCAATGCAATAGATGAGTTGTGATGAGTTCAATAGATAACTTGCCCTTACTCAGCTGGGCTAATTTGGTAGGACTTGGTGTGTTGGTGGCTGGATCAATCTACTGCTGGCCTGAGTCAAGCAGGTCTTTTGGCTACTATATTGGTCCTTCACTGGATTTAAGTGATATTACTGCTAGCTCCAGGACTTTTGTTTGTGGTGTTACCTTGAATAGATTTTCCTATTTAACCAGTCATCTGGGTACTCATTCACCTTCTCATGATTCTCTTGCTTCTTGTATTTGAAAATCAAATTTTCTGTTCAGCTCTGATACTTTCATAAAGAATACTTGAAAGTCCTCTATTTCATTGAATCACCATCATTTCCCCTGAAGCATTATACTCAGTTTTGCTAGGTAGGTGATTCTTGGTTTTAATACTAGCTCCTTTGACCTCCAGAATACATTCCAAGCCTTTGATCCGTCAGAGAAGAAGCTTCTAGATCTTGTGTTATACTGATTGTATTTCCACAATACTCAAATTGTTTCTTCCTGAAAGCTTGTAATATTTTCTCCTTGACCTGGGAACTCTGATATTTGGCTATGATATCCCTAGAAGTTTTCTTTTGGGTATCTTTTTCAAGAGTCAATTGGTGAATTCTTTCAATTTCTAATCTGTCCCCTGGTTCTAGAATATCAGGGCAGTTTTCCTTGAGAATTTCTTTAAGGATGATGTCTAGGTTTTTTTTGATCATGGCTTTCAGGTAGTCCAACAATTTTTAAATTATCTCTCCTTGATCTATTTTCTAGGTCAGTGGTTTTTCCAATGAGATATTTCACACTGCCTTCTATTTTTTCATTTGTTTGGATCTGTTTTATAGTATCTTGATTTCTCATAAAGTCATTAGCTTAGATTTGCTCCAGTCTAATTTTGGAGGAATTATTCTCTTCAGTGAGTTTTTGAAATTCCTTTTCCAACCGGGAAATTCAGCTTTTTAAGGCATTCTTCTCCTCATTGGCTTTTTGGACCCCTTTTGTCATTTGAGTTAGTCTATTTTTTAAGGTGTTATTTTCTTCAGAATTTTTTGGGTCTCCTTTAGCAAGCTGTTGACTCACTTTTCATGATTTTCTTGCATCATTCTCATTTCTCTTCCTAATTTTTCCTCAATTTCTCTTGCTTGATTTTGAAAATCCTTCTTGAACTCCTCCTCCACATTCTGTAACCAGTTGATATTTTTTCTTGGAAGCTTTTGATGCAGGAGTTTTGACTTTGTTGACTTCTTCTGGTTCCATGTTTTGATCCTTTTTGTCCCCCAAAAAGGATTCTATGGTCTGATTGTGATTCCTCTGCTTGCTTATCTTGCCAGCCAACTACTTGACTTTTGAGCTCGTTGCCACCATAGAATTCTGCTTCTAGAGTGGAGAGAGCTGTGTCCCAAATTGCTGGGGTTTTTGCAGATGTTGTCAAAGCTATGAGGAGAGTGCCCTCTCTACAGACACCCCAAGCTCTGGCACAGTGACCACACACACCAGGCCCACCACCCAAGACTGTGATCCAGATCCAAGCAGGTCAAAGTAAGAGAAGTTACCCTCTGAATGGTTGCTTGGTCCCCCTATGATCTACAGGACAGGAGCACTTGAGGAAGCCACACAGCAGGAGTTGCCTCATCTCCCCCACTTCTCACCCCAGGGACAGGGACTGGAGCATGGTCTTCCATCACCCAGTTCCAACAGAGTTCCCCAATGATCTTTTACTTTCTCATTGGTGTTTATGGGTTAAGTCTGGAAACCACTGCAGCTGCTGGTGATTCACTACTCTCCCGAAGTCTACTTTCGCATGTTTGTGGTCCTGGTTGGGGCAGCCCCAGGCTGGTGTAGCTCAAGTGGGACTTAGGGTGACTCCCAGCTCAGTGTGATAGACCCTTCCTGTCAGCCTGCCAGACTGCCTTTAGTTGCTGATTTGTTTCTCTCTGTCACTTTGTGGGTTCTTTACCTCTAAAATTTGTTTAGTCATATTTTACAGATGTTGGCAGCGATTGGTGTGGAATCTCAACCAGGTTCCTGCTTCTACTCTGCCATCTTTGCTTTGCCCCTTCCACTACAATTTCAAACACAATCTGCCTAAAATTGTATTGCCTTTTACCTAATCTAGTTTCTTTTTCTATTAAATTATTTCTATCCACATCACCATCTGTAACACATTACCTTACATCATGTTGTAACATCACATCACATTACATAACCATCACATCACATCACCATCACAACATCTCCAGCCTCTTTACTGTAAGCTTTGTATTCTTTTAGACTCTTCCCTTTCTGTCAACATTCACATATATTTAATTGCAAAGTCCTACCAATTCTACCTTTAGAGCATCTTTCAGATTCATACCTGCCTTCTAGTAGTGTTGCTCATTACCCTCCATTTAGTCTGCTGTAATAATAATGTTTCACCTCCTCACCTTTAATGTGTCCTTCATGCCACTACCAGAATAATCTACAATTGCACCCACACAAAAATCTTTATTGGCTTCTTATTGCCTAACACAGACATTTGAATCTCCCTGCCAGGCACTGAAGATACTGTACAACCTGATACCGACCTTTCCAGGCTTGTTTCAGATGTCTCTTTTCCATGAACTCTACATTTCATGCAAATTAGGCAGCCCTTTGTCCCTTGAACATGAACTCTGCCCTCTTGCCTCTGAACCTTTGATCAAACCTTTCACTATGCTAGGAAAACCTTTCTTTGTCCTCGTCAATTTCCTCCTCATTGAATTTTTACGTATTTTAAAAAACCTAACTCATTTACTGTCTCCTCCAGGAAACCTTCCTTGATCCTTTTAGGTGGTAACAATTCTCACACCTCATTGTATATCATTCCTTAACTCTCTAATACCACAAGAGGTCTTTCTTGCAAGCCCTTCCTGTTTCCTCCAGTTACTAGGGCTTTCCTCTTTAAGATTTCTTTCCATGTACTCTAGATATGCCATATATCTGCATAGTTATTTTCATTTTTATTTGTCTAGTTATAATGTGATAGTCTTGTGTTCAGGGATTCTATTTGCCTTGCATATCTCTGGAGCTTAGCGCAGTGTCTGGGACAAAAAAAAAAAATTACTGAATAAATGTTTGTGAGTGACTTAATGACCAACCAATAATTGCCTGATATTTACAAAGAAGGTTAAGGCTAACGACCCCCTTTATATACTTTATCTCAATCCACAATTATATTATGTAGGATCTACAAGCATTATTATGTTGATTTTACAAAGAAATAAAGTGAGACTTTAAAATTAGGTCAGTTCCTATGTTCACATAAGTTTTAGAAGCAAAATTCAAAAGGTGATTCTATTGATTACAAGTTGATGATGGCAATTGTGGGGAGGAAGGAGGGGGCCAAAAAGGGAAGGGATAAAGCATTTGAGTAGAATTTTGGGGGTGCTTTGTCATGCATTTTACAGATATTCTTTAATTTGGGCTCACAACAACCCTGGGAGGAAGGGGCCACTATTATCTACATTTTGCAGCTGTGAAAACTGAGGCAAATCACACAGCTAGTAAGTGTCTGAGGTCACATTTGAATACAGATCTTCCCAGCTTTCTGTCCTATGACACCTCTATTATGTTATATCTAGCTGCCTTTCAAAAATGCAATGTGTGTTCTATGTTACTAATATCAGAAAGTGTTGGAAAAAAGGATGAGGGGCAAAAGACTGCTATGTGAATTTAGACTGAGTGAAAATGTGTTCAAGGAAACATTATGACTGGCTGCAGTCTTTTAAATTTATCTTTTTCAAGTGAGAAAATATACCTCCCTACCATCCTTCAGTCAATCATTTAGTCAGTCAATTGGTATTCCTTAAGTGTCAATTATTTTACAGACCCAGTGTTAGGTGTTAGGAATGCAAACAAAGGTAAATGACAATACCTGTTCCCAAGGAACTCACAGTCTAATGGGGAAAACAACATGAAAACACTACATATAAACAAGATATATACAGGATAAAAAGAAATAATCAACACAGGGAAATCAAAAGAATTTGGAGGAGTTAGGGAAGGCTTCTAATATGCAATAGTTTCTGGCAATACAATAATTATTTCGTGTGTGTGTGTGTGTGTGTGTGTGCGTGTGTGTGTGTGTCTGTGCAGAGCAATTGACTTTGCACCAGAAGACTTGACCTGGAGTAGGACAAAGATGTTTATTATCTATTGACTGTGTAAATCTGTGGAAAGTCACCAAGTCTATAGTTTTAGGCAACTCTCTTTGACTATAAGTTGCAGATTAGAGGTTAATCTATACTAGTAGAGGGGTTTCTTCTTGTGGAAGTTTCCTATAAAAATGAAATCATAAATCCAATCACTCTTCTATTTCTGGTTCTATCTGTCTCTCTGTGTCTGTCTCTCTGTCTCTGCCCCCCCCCATCACAAATCCCATTAATTTGATGAACAGATCTACACAATATACCTTAAGACCAGACAAAAAAAAAACAATAATAAAAACTTATCACCTTAATTTGAAATTATTCGTTCACTGAATTGACCAGTAGGGAAACTTATAGCTATCTAGCTTTGTAAGTCCATCAATAAGTCAGTAAATATTAAGAGTCTACTATGTAACAGGCACTGTGCTAACCACTGGGATACAAAGGGAGACAAAAGAGAGTCCCTGCTCTTCAAGTAGCTCTATACAATGTAGCCACATATGGGATAAACAGGAAACAATCAATGGAGAGAAGGAACTAGAAATCCTGTAGAAGATGGGATTTTAGCTGCGACTTGAAGGAAGTAAAAGAAGGAGTCAATGATGGCCAGAGAGGGCGTTTCATGCATGAGGAATGTCTAGTGAAGATAGCCCTAGGTGGGACATAGTGTCTCAAACATAGGATCATGGATTCAGAGTTGGTAAAGACCTTAAAGACCAACTAGTCTATGCCTCTTATGTAACAAATAATGGAACTAAGGCCCAGAGAAGTTCTGAGCTTTCTAAGGTCACAGTGCTGTAATGTAGCAGAAACAGAAAATTAACCCAACTACCCTATAACTCTAAATTCATTGCTCTTTCTATTGCATCAGGATCCATCTCAACAACAGTCTCACTCCACTGATACATTTTTAGTTTTGTGGAATTAAGTTTTTTCTTCTCTCAAAAGAAAAATTGTTATAAACCTATAAGAACCCAGCTCCCATCATTCAAAGTCCTGGCATTGATTCTTCTTTTCTCTATCATTTCTTTCTTCCTCTGTCTTCTATTAATTCTCTCCTACATCTTATCTTTCTACACACATGCAGTGGCATCATATCAGAGGCCTCTTAGCCAATTGGAAGTCACATCTCCCTACATATACACAGTGTTGCAGGACTCTTCTCAGGAAATCATCCCAGCTTGCCCACATGGAACAGTATTACCACAGGGGATGACTCTTTGGGAAGGGGGAAGTATATTTGGAAATTACAGTAATAAAAAAGGAAACTACATCAATAAAGTGTAAAAGAAATCTTTCCTCTTACATTTCTCATTCCCTCAGAATCACATTTCCTTTTGTGAATAGCATGTAGTTTACTTAGAAACACTTTACTAAATCAGGGAATAGGCAAAGATACCTATAGAAATAAATGAATCCCTTTGCTCTGTTAAGGCCCAAGGTGTGTGTTCACATTTGACTCTACACCCTAGGGATAGATAAACTACAAAGATTAGGGTTTTGCATAATTGGTGTATCTCTTGATGTGTATTAACCTTATGAAAGGCAGCAATTTTTCACTCATGGGGGAGGGGAGAGTTTTGAGCCTAGTGTTAGTGAATGCCAAAACCTAAGCTCTAATGATCAGGGAAGGTAGCATGGCTTATTAGCCTAATTAAAATCCTGGGGCTCTGGAGACCTGGGTTTTAATACAAGTTTTTCCACGGACTTGAAGTGTAAACCTAGGCAAGAGACTGAAACTCTTTATCCCTTGTTTTCCTCATTTGTACAGTGAGCATAGCCTTGCAAAGTTGGCTGTGTAGCATAGCAATTAACCGATAGAAAGTGCTTTCTGAAAATGAAATCCCTGAAATAAGATCGACTTATTGCACCTCAGAAATAGGAGAAAGTTAACTCTCCACTAAGGATATACAATAGAGTTTTCTCCTTCACAGAGTAAGCCTCAGCTCACATTTTTTGGGTTGATGTTTTTGCTTTTGTTTTTGACCCTTGACCAGTAAATACCCAGGCACAAACACAGAGCTATCAAGATTCATGAACATCTCAAAATGTGGGTTTCTGAATAAGACTATGAACTTTAGGTCCTACATAATATACCGAAATTGTATATTATGTCATAACCTTCTATCTTTCCTTATTCACTGGGCCACTAAAGTCTTTGTAAGCTAATGTCATACTCAGTCATTTCAGTAGTGTCCAACTCTTCGTGACCCCATTTTCAGTTTGTTTTTTTGATTTGTATGTTTATTTTTTGCAAATATACTGGAGTGGTTTACCATTTCCTTCTCCAACTTATTTTACAGATGAGAAAACTGAAGTAAATAGGGTTAAATGACTTACCCAAGGTCACATAGCTAGTGAATGTCTGAAATAAGTTTTGAACTCAGGTCTTTCTGACTCAAAGCCCAGCACTCAGTATACTGCACCACCTACTTGCTCATTCTAAGCTAGAAGAGGGGGGAAAAACGGTTTTATTATGGAATGTCTCATGCAAAAGGTCCCTGGATGAATTCAGGGAGTAATTAATTTTCCATTCCAATTAGTTATTATTGCTAATAATATCCTGAACTTCATTGTTTTCTTTGTTTCAAACACTCTCTAAATTTGCTCTAAATGAGGCAACATGGTGACAGCCCCACACTAGTTAGTTCATTGTCAGTCTGTATAGTTTATTGTACAAAATGACTCCTGGATTCCTCATTCCATTGTTTATAGGATATCAGGTAATTTCCTCCCATACCAAATAGCATCTCAAAAGGGATTTATGCAGTTGTTATTGAGAAATCAAAATATGTGGGCATAACAACATCGCTGTCTGAAAAAGCCAAGAAAGTATGGATTAAATGGTGATTCTGTAGCAGGCAATTCATTGGTAATATTTTGATTGCACCAAAGTTACCTTGAAATGAAAAGCAAACATAATTATTTCCCCTTGAACTCTGCCAAGGCTTTGTTGGATAATTACATATTGGGTTATTTCTACCACAGCCATTCTTGAATGACCCAAGAGAAAAATAATTTGGAGGTGGGATTAGGGTAATGGATCGTGGCCAATTGTTGCATTCCCAGCATGATGTGATACACCTGAATACATAACAGATGGATGTCATCACTTTATAACATATGAGGCTGAATAGAGGAAAAATTCTTCTACCTGAAGCAGATTGAGGCTCTCCATATAAAACTAATTTATTTTGCCTGTCAGAATTACTGTACAATCATTAAATTATGAAACTTATCCATTTCATTATTCAGCAGAACCTTACCATTTAATAAGCTGATGATTTTCAGTTGTTATACATTATTTTTACATTATATTTTGTTAGGTTGTAAATTGGTTTCATTCTTACCTTCCCCAAGGGATCTGCTAAACAAACTAACAAAAAAGGGGGTCACATCAAGAACTGAGTAATCCCCAAATAAGTTAAGGAGAATGATTCTCTTGAATTGTGATAATTTCTCATTTGGACCCAAAATGGAATTTTTTTTTGTAGGGTAGATTTTCTCTTCTTTCTAAATCTTTATTTACTTACAAATAGTAAAAAAAAATATTCAAAGAAACCCTTTACTTCCTTGCACAGATGCTGAATATCTTTCAAAGTGTTTCAATTTCCTACTTCCATTCATTCCTTCCTGATGGGCAAGCTTTAAACTGCTGATTAAGGCATATCCTCTCACAGCATGACAACTCCCTCTTTGAAGGGAGAGGATGATAAGAACTTTGAGAGTTATAGATTGCAGGTACAAGGGGAGCCCCTCAACCCAGCATTATCCCCAGCAATAACAAAAAAATTTCAAAAATTATAAATTATGAAATTTTGGCCATATCCATTCTTGAGAGCTGCTCAAAGTAAAAACTTAGGAGAGTAACTTAATTGCATCTTGGGCAGTGAGTTTTATTCTGTAGGTCCTTTATGAAATAAAAGCAGTATGTGCCCATAAACAAATCACTGTTTCTTTCAGAGTAAATGGTTTCAGTGTTGATAAGACTTAATAACACTGCATTCTTTCCAAAGCTCTGATGGAGGTCAAAGAATTCTAAGTGTACCCTGCATTTTATCCAAAAAGGCAACCTTTGGCCTTTGCATTTCTCCATAAGATTGTTTGTTTCCCAAATTTCCCAGACCTCTTAAGATGATTTAGAATTTGACAGTGGCATGTTTAGGAGAAACTGCTATTGAAGTACTAGAGAGGGAAAACAAAAACAAAAAACGAGTGTTTTCATTTATTCCTTTAGCAAATGAATGAACCTGCAAGTTGTAACTTATTTTTGATCTTCATGAAGTATTCCCAATCAGTGTAGAATGCCAGATACTCATGTTGATAAAATGTTTTGTTTGAAAATAGAGCTCAAAGATATTGATTTTTGGTGATATCTTGTCACAAAATTTTCATAAGAAAGAAAATTAAGAATGGAGGGACAATAACAGTATGCCTATCTTTATATCTATATCTTCATCTTTATCAATTATACTATGATCATCTATCTATCTATCTATCTATCTATCTATCTATCTATCTATCTATCATCTATCTATCTATCTATAGATCTATCTATCCACCTATCTACCTATCACCTCTGTGACTCCAACCATTTAGTACCCATGAACAAATCAGTGCTTGTTTCAGAATAAATGGTGTAATTATTGAGAATACATTCTTTCTAAATCTCTGCTGGAAGCCAACAGAGTTTTAAGTGTACCATGTACTTCATCCAGAAAGAAAATATGCATATAGATAGACAGAAAGATATTAACATAGATATAAACACAGAAATGCACACATATGTGTATGTATGTATACATGTGCATGCACATATATATGTATACATTTATGCGTACACAAACACAAATATATAAAAAAATATATATATGGGGGAAGTCTTCCCATAGGAAGTGGGATTTTGACTGGGGCTTGAAGGAAACAATAGATGCCTAGAGGCAGAGATGAAAAAATACATTCCACTTCTAGGTATGTGGATCAGCCAGAGAAAATGCCTGGGGATGAGAAATGGAATGTCTTATGGAAAGAAGAGCAAAGAGTCTATTGTCACTGGATTGAAGAGAACATGAAAGTGAATAAGGTGTAGGAAGACTGGAAAGCTATAAGGCGGCTAGGTCATGAAGGACTTTTAATGCAAACTAGATGATTCTGTGTTTGATCCTGGAGACAACAGGGAGACACTATAGCCTACTGATTAGAGTGGTTTCATGGTCAGACCTGACCTTTAGAAAGATCATCTTAGGGGATGAATGGAGGATGGACCCAAATGGGGAAGGACTTGACACATGGATATCCATGAGCAAACCATGGCAATAGTGCAGGCAAGAGGAAATAAGAGCCTATCCCAAAGTGGTGGCAATGTCAGAAGAAAGGTGATAAAGGGGCATTATAGTAAATGAACTACGGCAGTGGGTATATGCTTTAACCAATAATGATTAAAATAAAGTCAAACTAACCAAAATATTTTTAAATGTACAAGTAACAAATGTAAATAATATGAACATATGTGTGTATAATTTCTTGTGTTTTGATATCCCTAAAGTCCACCTCCAAAAAACTCTTCTTTGGAAAACATGATTATTAAGCAAAATGAGATACATTAAATTTCATAAAATAATTTCTACTATTATTGTTACCTACTTCACAGGATTGTGAGGCCTAGATAAGATGATGCATTTAATATACTTTGTCTCTATTCTGGACTAACTTTTATTTATTCTCCTTACTCTGCTTCTAACTTTCTGGACTGTCACCATGCCTCAGGTATCTTGGAACTCCCATTATTATCTGGGACCCTCTTATCCTGCAATATCCATGTATTTGGAGACCTTCCCTTTCTAGAACATTCCTCTCACCATGCCAGCCCCCTGTCTCCCATTGATGGATTATTTAGGGACTTCCATTTGGGTAGTGGCTAAGTCTGGTCAGTCTACCTTCTGACTTTCTAGACTTTGCCCTCCCCCTTCACAAATACAGAGTGGAGTTTAAACTCAAAAATTGCGGACTCTGAGCCTGTATTTCTATTAAACCACTCTGCCTCATTCTCCAACTTAAAAGACTTGATTACATTGGTATAGGAAGTTAGCAATAAGTATGCTCCTTCTACAAGTGCCAGAAGATATTTTCTTTGAAACTTAACTTGTACATTTAAATAGAGTATTAAGGCTAAGTAACTTGAACAGAGATACACATGAGGATATGTCAAAGGCATATTTCTCCTTACCGCAAGTATATTATCCACTGACTACATAATCTTATTTTTCGTGTGTCAATAGAAATACAAAACATATATTAGGGGAAGTCGAAAGATCATAGAATTAGAACATTACAGGTCACCTAATATACTATCTAGTTTCAAAGTTGACGAATCTAAGGATAGAGGAGATTGAATAAACCGCCCAGAGTCACATCAGTAAGTAGAAGATTGATGACTTGATCCCAGGTTCTCTTACTGTAAAGATAATGATCTTTCCCCTTGTGCCATGTAACAAAGAAGTAGAAACAAAGTCAGTGTCCCTCCATTAGAGATGGACCAAATGAAAGGCAGTATATGGATGTGATGGTATAATATTGGACTATAAGGGGAAAAAACCTGAATATGACAGTTGCAGAAAACATGAAAAGATGTATATAAACTGATGTAAAGAGAAGTTGACGTAGTAAGAAAAATAATATGCATAATGACTACAGCAAAGTAAATGGAAACAGCCACCACAATTATAATTCTAACTAGATGTTGTAAAATCGTACTGACCAAGTTTAGTGCCCAAATGAGATATTTTAATGGTCTTATTTCCCTTCTTTGCACAGGTGAGAGACTATGGTTGTGAGGAAATAATACACATAAGGTCAAGTTTGGTTCACGTGAGCAACTCAATTCGGTTGATTTCAACTATTTAATAAACGTTGGTTAAGGACCTTTTTTGTTCAAAGATCTGTAGCTACAGTAAAGACAGAAGATTCAATGATGTCTTGCCTTGCCTTATATGGTGGTGGTAGAAGATGTATACAGTTAGAATACATCAACATATATTTAAAGTAAGGCCAAATAATTTCAGGAGTGGGAGATTAATAAAAATGGGGGGGGCAGTTAGAGAAGATATGCATCAGCCTATGCCATCTGAACTTTGTTGTGAAGGAAGTTAGAGATTCTGAGCAAGAGTAAGAAAGAAGTACATTATGGAAAAGAGGTCAACCTGGGCAAAGAATGGAAATAGGAAAGTGGTCCTATCCATAGGGTCATTGGCATTGTCTGAAAAAATTCTATCCATCCCTTTAGGGTCAACTGAAATGGCCATTAATGGGTTGAATTCAGAGACTTTACAGGAGAAATGAAATTGTTCATGCCAATTTCATCGAAATGGGGGGGGGCGGGGGGAGCTTGGCTGAACTCTTCTTCAACTTTTTCCCCACAAGTTTTTGTTTTAATATAAACAAGATGTGTGACCCCATTTTTTTTGTTTAAACCAAATGAAAACTGAGAAATAATTATAATGTAAAATCTAACCATTGCTTGCCCATTTTTTTCTCCATGCTTTACTTGTGCCTGATCTGGCCTGAATCAAGAATTGTTTCTGTCAGCTGTGAATAATCAGTAGGAGGAGTAGATAAGAACAAGGCATGTCAATTTGAATTTCTGAAACAAGTAAATGCATGAAATAAAACATAAAACAGTATAAAACCACACTGTTGGAGAACAGATAGCAAATCACCTTCTTCTTCATAGGCATATGTCCATAAAGGTCAACAGAACACTTTTGCATGCACAGACTTTGCCCTTTAAATGATTGATTTTAAAAACAGAGGGTTCCTCTGTGTAGAGTAGATGGCCTTTAAGGCCATCTAACATTTACTTGCCTGAACACAGTGGAACTTAGGAACTTAGAAACATAGATGGAGAGTTGGAAGGGACCTCAAAGGCCATCTAGTCCACTCCACTCTGGGCCACTGAGGCCCAGAGAAGTTAATGTGCTACCCAAACCCACACGAGTAGGAGGCATTATTCCTACTGAAGTCCTCTGATTCCAGTCAGTGATTAGTCCTTGGTGCCTCTACCCAATACCAGTAATTGTAACCTCCTAGCTGACAGGGGCCTGCTTTGTCTACCAGCCCCTAGTGTAATGCCTTAAACTCAGCAGCCACTTAATAAATGTTGGGTGAACTAAATTGAATTGAATAACATTTGGTTTTATTTTCTGCGCCATGGGCAGAAGTCAGTTCTCCAGAGAATGTGAAAAACATATCTGTAAATGCATGTGTTAGGACAAGAAATATTTTATCAACTTCTTTCCTCAAAGGATTTGCCAAGTGATTTGCTAGAGATCATTAGCTGTATATGTAAGACATATTATCCAATATAGTTATCTACTTCTCATGTCGTTGTTCAGTCCTACTTCGTGTCTGACTCTTCCTGACCTCACAGGTCAATAGTAGCCCCAGACTCTTCTATACGCTACTGTGCCTCAAAGTCTGTCCAAGCTCATGTTCATTGTTTCCATGACACTATCTATCCATCTCATCCTCTGTTGCCCCCTTTTCCTTTTGCATTCAATCTTTCCCAAGATCTGGGTTTTTTCCTGTGAGTCCCGTCTTCTCATTATGCAGCTGAAGTATTTAAGCTTCAGCTTTAGTATTTGACCTTCCAGTGAAAAGTCTGAATTAATTTCTTTAAGTATTGACTGATTTGATCTCCTTGCTGTCCAAAGAACTCTCAAAACTCTTCTCCAGCACCACAATTAGGTCATGTAATTGATGCTAAAGTTGATATCCCTTATAAATATGATTCAGATGTATATCTGAATAATCCAAACTTGATGGAAATAAATGCAAAATACCAGTGGTAAAATGTAATATCTTAACTCAAATATATGTTCTGGTTGAGATGTGAGAGCAACTATGCCTGATTCATAATGAAAACATCACACAAAGGGAGAAATATGTTGCCATGAGAAAATGAGATTAAACATAATTGCATAGGATACACTTCCAGCCTCATTATACAAGATTTTCCTCCCGAACTTTAAGTCCAATCATGCTGAACTTGTTTCCTATTTCCCATCTCCATGTGTTTCCACAGACTATCTGACTTTCCTGGAATGCACTTTTCTGCTACCTTCCCCTCAAAAAATCCCCAACTTTTTCAACCTTCTGTAGAATGTCTTTCCTGATTCTCCCAAATTAGAGTGCCCATCCTCAATAACTAACTTTTATTTAAATGCTTTATAAATTATTATTATGTAGGGGGGTATATATGTGTATATTTGTGTGTATACTTATTCTGAATGTAGACCACATGGTCTCTAGTCTTAATCTCTCATCCTTCTAATATCTCTGTGTCAGGTGCCAAAAATGTTTTAGGCATAAAATGAATCGAGTTTAGAAATTTCTCTAATGCTATCAACTCAATCCATAATCCCAGCGTATTCTTTCTCCCTGATATCCTTGGAGAGAGTCCTAGAAATGGAGTCAGAATACTACACTAACTACTTCTGTGACCCTTGGAGACTCATTTAACCCCTGTGTGCCTCATAGTCCTCCCCTGTAAACCAAGTGATAATAGCACCTACCACCCAGGGTTGTTTTGAAGATTAAATGTCTTCATATTCTTAAACCTCTTTGCAAATCTTAAAGCAACATGCATTGTCAGAGCTACAGATATAGACTATTGCCATTTGCCATTGCCAGTTAATATTATTGATACTAGAGATTAGTGTCCTGCTATAAATTTAGCCATTTAATTTCTCCTCAGTGTTGATTAACCAATTAACTTCAATTAGGTTTTGAAATGAAGTATTTTGAAAATATAGAATGGAAACCAAACCATGAAATGAGGACCCCTATTTACAATGCTATACTTTCCCTTTTACAGGTCTAACCCTAGGGAGAGTTGGCTTAAATTTAAAAGGGCAGCTTCAAACATTCTTCCTATCACTAAGTTCACTTTATGAGGGGCTGGCATGGGGAGGGAGGGATGCCAAATCATTCCCATGTTTGCTATATATATATGGTATGTCAACTGCCACGTCACGGATGGGCTGGGTCAAACTGGCTACTCCTCAGAACTATACATGAACCTATATAAAAACAAAGAAGACCCAAAAAAGGGAACCTGACATGGCATATAGGCTTGTCTTGAAGACCATGTGCTCACAAGCCAGTGTAATGAAGCTTCACCCTTGCCCTCTGCCCATACTCACACACCACCACCACCATAACTGGTTCTCCAGAATTCAGCCATTTTTATACTTCCTGATCTGTTAGAAAGTTAGATAGATTTGAGTTCCTATATTAGAACCCTTTATGTGTACACTCAGTTCTAGCTCAAAAGCAAATTGTAAAGCCTTACTTTATCACGCAATAGGCATATAGAAGACATTCAAAATATACTTGCACATACTGTGAAATGGGGGCAGGCCCCCTCCATTAAACATCATCATTTGTTTACAGAAGCAAGATCATTAAACCCCCTAGTATTGTTGGCAGCAGGTAGAACTCAGAGAAAATTCTGAGAACTGGGTACTACTGACCAGTCTCCACTATTAAACCTATATATGCACTTGTTTATAGCCCTTTACCAAGAGAAAGAAAGAGGTGTTTATATAAGTATGTATCTATATCCACTAATACCATATTCCCCACCCTATACTTTCAGTCAAATTCTTTCATTCATTTGACAAACTATGCTTTGATTGTTAGTCTCTAAACAATAAAAACCTATTTGGAATCTTTTTTTAAAGAAAGAACAAAACTGTGTAAATACCATCATGTACACTTTAAAAAATTTCCTCACTGAAACAGGGACTTGAAAATCACTACATAAATTTTTCCCTGGCTGCTTGCCAATTGATGATAAAGGCCAACTTTTAGTTCACCACCTACCAGTAATCCATTCTAGCAGAAGCATCCTTAAAAAATTAATTACTGGAACTTCTTGACAACTGAGTTAGAGTAATGGACTAGGTACAGGGAAATTCCTTTGAACCTGACTCTGAAACCCAGACTCTTTCATCATCTTAGAGTAGGCAAGGTCATGTCATATAGACATATGCAGCAAAGTACAGCCCATTATTCATTCTGTATGTTTTTCAATAGTGGTCATTTTCAGTGTCTTCTTTCATCATTTATAAGGTCAGCTTTTATCAAAGGGACAGAGAAAGGTGTCATTCCTTAATATAAGGACCATATCTTATACTTCCTTTGTATCTTCCACAGCACCTAACACGTAGCAGGCATTTACTTATTGCTCAGCAGATACTCTTTGATAAGTTGGATTGATCTTTGGGTTTTGTTTTCATTGGTGGGGATGTTTCCCTTTACCTATCTCCATGGAGTATTGGGAAAATAAATGAAATGGCTAGAAAATTGCTTTCAAAGCTTTAAAGATATACTGAAGATAGAGAATATCGCTTCCTACCCCTGCATCCCATCTTGTGCAGTGAAATAAACTTCCTCTAGTACTGTACAAAAAAAATACGTTAAGAAAGCTTTTAGAAGTATGTCAGTCTGGGCATCTGGTAACATCAACCCACTTCTCTGTGGGAGACTGGGAAATAGGAGATGGTTCATGGGAATAGGGAAGTGTTGGGGGACAGTTTAGAAGGTCAGATTTCCTTGATCCCAGACAAACAGAGATTGATTCAAGTGAATTTTCAAACTCTTGCATCTTGGGAACAATTAGGAGAATAAATCCAGGTGGTTGAGGGAAAAAGATAACATGGAAATGGAAATAGCATTTCTCTTCATATTTTCTTTTCTTTGAGTCTAATTTATACTGTTTGGCACCATGTAGTTTCAGACACAGGTCTTTATTATGGATGAATTTTAATCTCAAAGGGTTTATGGCATTTTAAATAATCATACTTTTCAGAAAATCTATTTTCAAGAGTTTTTGATCAATGTGACAGTGTCTAAATAAGCAGATGGAGTGGAGAATTGAAGTGATAATTCTAATAATTCTGGGGGAAAAAAGCACAGTTATTGAAAGAAAATTGGTGTGGGGGCTGGAATTATCTGTGCTGGCTTCTGATGTTGATCACATTTCCTAGGTAAACTCTGAAATCTCCATTCTGTCTTGCCTATGCAGACCCAGCCAAACGCCCACAGCACTTTTCCTTAAATTAAAAAAAAAGGTTGATTACATTTCATTGGATGTTGCTTTCTAAGACTGTCAGACTAATGTAAAAAGGAGGTGATCCAAGAAAGCATGAAGTCTAAATTTGAAGCCTTTTTGTGTATATAAGGTGCAAATCACATAAAAATGGAAAAGGCTAGTTATCTTATTGTATATTAGCATTCATTCACACATTCATCGTATAATAAGCACTTGTTATAAGCCTACAATGTCAGGAAGCATGGTAGGTACTGGGCCTACAATAACAAAAATTAGAGTACTACTTTCCGGAAGCTTCATTGTATTAGGGAAAAACAAGTGTAGAGAAGTATCAATAAAATCTTTAGTATAGGGATTGGCCTTGTTATTTTATTTGCACAGGGAAATATCAGGTAAATAAATTCTACCAATGTAGACCAGAACTTTCTTTGCAACTGAGAATTGAGCATGTTTGACTAAAGCATTGGGATCCTTCATACCTTATCCAGGGTTACACTCTCAGTAAGGGCTAGTAGAGAATTTAAACCTAGATCTTCCTATCTTCAATATCAGGTTTGTGTGTGCGTGTGTGTGTGTGTTTTGCTTTTTGGAGGGCAATTGGGGTTAAGTGACTTGCCCAAGGTCACATGTCTAGTGTGTGTGTGTGTGTGTGTGTGTGTGTGTGTGTGTGTGTGT
>NW_027185876.1:11277860-11308614 GCF_028583685.1 Petaurus breviceps papuanus | reverse complement strand
GTGTGTGTGTGTGTGTGTGTGTGTGTGTGTGTGTGTGTGTGTATGTTAAGTGTCTGAGGCCGGATTTGAACTCCGGTCCTCCTGACTCCAGGGCTGCTGTTCTATTCACTTCACCTAGCCACCCCTTCTTTTTTTTTTGTTTACTTGTTTTTGTCAGTTTTTTAGCCACTGGACTTCAAATATCTACAGAGATTCCAATGGATCTCCTACAGGGTGGCACTTTTACTGATCCTTGAAAGGAATTAGTAATTCTTAGAGATAGAGATGAAGAGGGAGTACATTATTCAGATGTGAGGGACAGCCAGCACAAAGACAGAGACTGAGAATGGTTATTGGATGCCTTGGAACATTGTGGTCATTATTGCGCTCTCTGTGCATTTGAAGATGAGTAATTTGAAGAGACATGTGGGGGAAAAGTAAGAAATGGAGTTTGGAACTGGATAGAGAAGGGTTTTCAGTCTCAAAGGAATGTTTATATTTTATATTAGATGCATTGGGAGCTTCTTGAGGGGGAGAGTAGAAGAGTCCAATCTTTGCAGAGTGGGAAGAAAGGTATAGAATGATAGCTAACATGGATGAATGGATCAAAGAAAGGGTTTTTATTTGTTTTTGTTTTGATTTTTGAGGATCACAGAGAAATAGGTTTACTTGTAGGCATCAGAGAAATAGATAGCAGACAGATAGATTGCAGATAAGTGAAGATGGTAGAGGTGGCAATATGTTGAAGAAGATGAAATGGAATGGACTCATTTCTGCAGGTAGGGGGATACTCTTGTCCAAAAAACCATATATTCACATGAGACAGGAACAGAGGAACAAATACTAAGTGACAGGAACTGAATGATGAGAAATTAAAATTAGGGGAGAAAAGGTAGCTTGTGGTAAATGGAGATGTTTCTTGATTGAAAGAAGAGGGCAGGTGTAAGGGGGCACTTGATGAGAGATAAAAAGGCTTGGAATCACTACAGTTATGAGTGGAAGAAATATCCCTAAAAGAATTACCTTACTGAAGAGAAGGACCAATTGAGATTTTGAAACATAAATTTATACTGGGGCCAGGAATTAAGGTTTTATGTTGTTGTTTTTTTCTAACTCTTTTTTGTTGCATGTGATGAGGAAGAGAAATTGAACATGGTTTGAGTAATCCAAGATTTTAACTTGGCAAAACATGATTTTTGATAAGACAAAAAGATAAAGGGTTGAAGGGTAGAAGAAAATATAGAGGGAGGGAGGGAGGAAAGAAGGAGTGAAGGAAAGAAGGAAGGAAAGAAGGAAGGAAGGAAGGAAGGGAGGAAGGAAGGAAGGAAGGAAGGAAGGAAGGAAGGAAGGAAAGGAGGGAGGGAGGAAGGAAGAAAGAAAGGAAGGAAGGAAGGAAGGAAGGAAGGAAGGAAGGAAGGAAAGAAAGAGGGAGGGAGGGAAGAAGGAAGGGAGAGAGGGAGGAAGGAAGGGAGAGAGGAAAAGTGGAAGAGAAAAAAGGAAATAAAGGAAGGGATGGAGGTAGGAAGGAAGAGAGGGAAAGAGGGAGAGAGATAAAAAAAGGGAGGAAAGGAGGGGAGAAAACAAAGAGGAGAGGAGAGAATCAGGGAAGTGGGAAGGAAAGAGAGATGGAAGGAAAAGAGGAAAGAATGGAAAAGGGCTTAATAAATGTTTCTTGAATTTAATTGCTAAGCTCTCTCTTATCTGTAATTATTTTGTTAACCTCCCTTTCCAAACTTACACAGCTATTTAAATGATAGAGTTGGTCCTTGAACCCCAGTCTACTGTATCTGAATGCACTCCTCTTGTTAATAGAACAGACTGTTTATAAAATGTCTCAAGAACATCTAGCAAGTGGTTATGTTTAGCTCACTCAGAAACTGATGTACCTTTCAATGTTCTTTCCATTCTAAGAACAAAGATTTTCTCACTTGTATGTCCTAGGGAACAGTTGGCTACGTGACTCATATTTGCACAGACACTAGAGAATATAGAATGGAAATTAAATGAGTCAATGAAGCGAACTATGTTTTTGGATGTTTTGTCCCCTTAAAAAACAAAATGAAGATTGTCTACCAGAGAGGAAACGAAAATACCCTTCCTTTCTTTCTTCTATTATCATCAAATTCAACTTGCAGGTATTTTTGTTTAATCCTTGCAATAAAATGAGCTGAATTGAAAATGTGAAGAAGCTACCGAATGCTCCCTGCTTTAATCAATCATGAGAATCAGATACACAAAATGCTTTGGCTCTTGGAAAAGAGATTACTCTTAAAGGAAATATTTCCATAATAGAATCATTGTTTGGAAACTCAGATCAGCAGACCTTTCAAGGAAGCAAACGATTAACCATTCCATTGACTTAGGTCAATTGCTGCTTTTACCTTTATTGAAATATACTCAGATTCATTCAGCAAATGTTGACGAAGTAGCTGCTAGGGAGAGCAGTGCTTATATTGGATTAAAATTCTAGAGTTGGGGGGACGATGAAGATCGCTTTGTCCAGTTGCTTTATTTTTGTAGCTTATGAAATTAAGGACAGGGGAGGTTAAGTGACTCATCCACCATCACAGAGGATGAGTGGCAAAGGCAGGATCAAACATAAGGTCTATGACTTACAGTGTTCGTTCCAATTAAATGAAATAAAAATGTTTAGTTAAGGAAAGATGCCTAACCTCAGGGAGTTTACAGTTTATAGGTATGTGTTTATATGTCTATTTATTTTACAGAAATGAATTAGAATATTTTAAAGAATTTTTTAGAGGAATAGAGAAAGCCCTTTGAATTACAATTCTAGAATTCATTTTCTGTTTGACTCTGAACTCGGGAATCATCATCTTCATTAAAAGCTCAGCTCAGCTATCCCTAAAACTCTCACTCCATCACTGTCCTCTTTCTTCAAATTATCACAAATGAATGCATTAGATCCTTTTCAAATTACATTTGAGTAATGTGTCTGAGAGGTAACTAGGTGACTCAATGAAGAGAGTGTTGGACCTGGAGTTAGCAATACCTGAGTTCAAATTTGGCTTCAGACACTTGCTAGTTGTGTGACCCTGGGCAAGTCACTTAATCCATTGGAGAAAAAAATGACAAGCCACTCCATTATCTTTGCAAAAAACCTCATGATCTATAGAGTCACCAAGAGTCAGACATGTTAGAATGACTGAACAACAATGTGTCTGAGAGTGTAAAAAGGAAGATATTCATAAAGATGAATAGTCTGGAGTTTATGTCCTAGACTGATTTCTGGAGCTAGGAATGTTTTGGTATGTTGAGGGAATGGGTTATGACAGCTACTTTCCTGTGAAAGTCTGTCACATGGAAAAGGGAAAATATATATATTTAGTTTGCACAAAAGTTCAGGTTTAGTTATGCTGGTTTGCAGTTCTTTTTTTTTTTTTTTGAAAGCAATCGGGGTTAAGTGACTTTTTTTGCTCAAGGTTACAGGGACAGTTATTTCTGGGTGTGGTGCTGAGTATCTGAGCCCAGATTTGATCCAGGTCATCCCGACACTGGAGGGTTGCATTTCTAAAGAGAGAAATGCAGGCTTGACATAAGAAATACTTCCTAATCACGAGAGCTGTTCAAAAATAGAATGGGTTACTTTGAAAGGTAGTGGCATTCTCCTTATTTGATGACTACAAGATGTCTGTTTATAACCCTTGTCCTGTATTGGATAGTGACGGCTCATTCGGTATCTATGTTGATGAATCAGCATGATATAGTAGATATGATTCTAGCCTTTATTTCAGGAAGAACCAGATTAAAATCCTAATTCCCATAGCTACCAGCTATGTGACCATAACTTAATCTCCTTGTACCTTAGTTTCCTCATATTTAAAACGAGGCAGTTGAATCCAATGACTTTTAATGCCCGTTATAAATTGAAAGCTATTACTCTATGACTAAACAACTTATGAGGTCTCTTCCAACTCTGAAATTCTGTGACTCTATCTGATTCACTCTTGCACCTCATGAATCATAGTATTATATTATGCTTATCTGTTTAATCATCACATCAATCCCTAAGTACCAGTGCTTGCCACCTCCAATGTCCCATCTTGAAGATAGTGAATGTGTCTTGTTTTAGATTTGTATTCTTGGGGTCTAGCACAGTGGCTTACACATGGTGTATGTGTGTATGTGTGTACATATATACATAGAAAATACATACATGTGTATATATATGTATATATACTTTTATGAGTAATGTAATATTTTGTCTGTGCAAAACTGGAAAAATAGACTTGGCACTTTTCCCAATGTAAGTTACTTTACATAACATTTTCTTTATGATTTTAGGACTGGATTTAACACACAAGGAAATAAATATCCTTGGTGTTATCACTGTTGTTCAGTGTTTCATTACCCCATTTGTGGTTTTCTTGGCAAAGTTACTATAGTGGTTTGTCATTTCATTCTTGAGCTCATTTTACAGATGGAGAAACTGAGGCAAAGAGGTTTAAGTGACTTGCCCAGGGTCACACAGTTAGTTAGTGTCTGAGGCTAATTTAAAATCAGGTCTTCCTGACTCTAGGCCTGGAGCTTTATTCATGAAATGCTTAGATGTTTAACGTTTCCAATATCATGCAGGCTGTATGTCTCTGAGAGAGGACTTAAATCCAGATCTCCCTGACCAATGCTAACCCTCTATCTGTTGTGTCGTCACTGTTTCTTGAAGGGTCCCAGCAACATTCACCTAATCGCTAGCTCAACTCACTCACCAGATACCATCTCGTACATTCTCTAAGCTTGCTTCCTTCTGAATCCAGTCCAGTGATGGAACCTGCCCTTGAACATTATGTCATGTCTCTACTACTCCCTCATTGATCTCTATCCTGGGTTTCTTTTATGTCCAGTGACCATGTCACTCTTCTGGTCACTTGAAGTATCCCTGCCAGACAATAGATATGCTACCAATTTCTGAGATTCAGTCCTTAGAATCACCTGACTGGTAGGGTGTGTAGACTAGAAAGTCTCTCCCTAATAATGGCAATGAGACCTTTTGCAAGACAAATCCAGGAGCTACATGTCATCATCTACACATACTTATATACTTATACATGTTTATGCATGCCTGTGTATATATGTGTGTATGCATATGTGTGTATATATGTATGTGTGCATATATATACATATGTAAAAAAAACAAATTTTAGTTACAGAGAAATGATGTCCAATTTATTTCCTGATAGTTCTCTCAACAAATATTCATCATTAGGTATTTCTCTATTAATAACTACTCAAATTCCCCATGGCATCACAGGTAAATGTAAAGGTCAAGGTGAATGGTGGATAATTGCATTCTTCATCCCATGAGACATGGATCATTTCACAGTGCACAAAATTCTTAATCTGGAGGAAGCCATGGTTACTAGAGTAAGAAAAAAATTACATATGAAGACATGATATAACTCAATTTATTGCTTTACATTTATATCCTATGTAATCCATTGATTTTAAGCTTACTTTGCAAATAAAAAAGCATTCTAGAGTTATACTTTATACTTTTTATATTAGAATGCATATAAAATCACAGAATATCTGTGTTAGATGGAGCCCTAAGGATCACCTTGCTCAAATCCCTCATTTTTCTTTCAAATATCTTTTTAAAACTGGCAGTTAGGGTTTGGCCTTATTTCATGGGATTCCAGTTAATGGTAGTCATGTGTAAATTTCAAAAGGCCAGTATATTCTACTAGACTTAATTGTAACATTTTGAAGATTAATTGTAATGTGTCAGGAAGACAGGAAAGATCAAGTCCATGCACACACACACACACACACACACTCACATGCATGCACACACATGCACACCAGATTCCAAATACTAGTACTAATTAGTCATGAAGAAATTAATTTATTCTTTCTGAGGATTTCTGGAGTAATAGTAAATTAGGAACTAGAATAGGACGAGAATGACCTGGTTATGCTTATCTGATAATTGTTGTTTTATGAATGATTATATTCATCAATTTCATTCCCCCAGTTACCACTTTTACTGTTATAATTACTCATGCTGGAAAATGTTTAGATTTTTAAATTAGCTTAGTACTCCTTCTATTCCAATTCTTGAGAGACCATGACTAGTTATGTTTATGCAGTGAATTTTATACCTAAATTGTCTTAATGACCAGAGACCTTAAAATCAACTGCAAGCCTGTAAAGAGAGACCAAATCTTGTGGTTTTGTAAAGTTGCTGATTATATTTAAATCACCAAAAAAACTATTTCCCTTAAGAAATTTTACCCTGAGTTTTGTTTTATACGGTCTCTCTGTAATTGCATAATGATGACATTATTAAGTATAACATGCAATATGAAAGTAGGACCAATGTAGTTGTCATCTGCGAGTCAGCTTGTGAAAGACAAAAATAAACAGAATCTTGCCTAAACAGTTATGAATTTTTCAGTTCCAAATACTCTGATACAGTCTACCAAGTGACAGGGTAATTAGGTTCATCAGTTTAATCAAAGATTATTGAAGAATGGCAAGTTCATTATAAAAGGATTAAATGGTCATCCAATGCCTATGAAACCCTGTAAAGCCAACCATCATTGTGTCATGACAGAAAACCATGCATATTTCTGTGATTTAAGTTGTTAAATCAATTGGTTCACCTAATAATTCCTTTCCCACATTTCTACATTCCTAGGCCCTAGGAAGTTTCCAGTACTTGGAACTCTTGTGAAGTTGTTCTGAAAGTTCAGTACTGATCACAAGAGGTCTTCTCTCAGTCAAAACAAGATCCTTGATTAATTGCCATCTCCATCCCCAAGATTCAATACATTTAGGAATTTCCATAGATAAAGAGGGGGCTTATAGATCATGCTAATTTCAAAGGGCAGGAAAGCTCACTTACCTTCTTACATAGCCTTCACATTTTATGCAATGATAGGGAAACCCAGTGTATACTGGAGATTGTCAGAAATCTACAGTGTCATTTGATCATGACTAAACCATTGTCATCATCAATAAAAACAAAAATGTTGTTTGATATGGTGTGTGCTGACAAAAAGCAACTTTATTTTCTCTTAGAATCTAGACACTAGCATTGTAAATTCACTTATTTCTGTCAAATGTAACTGAACTATGATCCTGATGACCTATCTCCCCCCTGTCCCATTTTCCATCTTAACAATTTCATCATGGGATTCTGAATTACATTATTGACTTGAATGTGACAGTTCCCAAATAAAAGACATAGAAAACCAGATAATAGGGGTGGCTACGTGGCTCAGTGAGTAAAGTGCCTGCCCTGGAATCAGGAGGACCTGTGTTCGGATCCGGCCTCAGAGGCTTAACACACACACACACACACACACACACACACACACACACACACACCTAGCCATGTAACCTTGGCAAGTCACTTAACCCCAATTGCCCTCCAAAAGGCAACAACGACAACAAAAAAAAACAATTTACTTTTTAGTGATGAATTTGAATTTTACCAAACTATACTCAATCAATTCATTCATTCAATAGGTATTTACTAAATGACTATTATATTTCATAGAGATATGTTTACTGGTGGTGATATAATTCTAATGAAGATACAGTTTCCCTTCAAGAAGCTTATTATAATGTACTACATCTACACCACTAAACTGCAAATGGGCCCACTGTGTGTAGTAGAAAATCAATCAACATAGGGAATTCATGACATCCTAGATGTGAAGTTCAGAGGAATCTCTGAGACTATCTAGACCAATCGATTTTTTTACACATGGGGAAACAGAGTCAGTTAATTGTCTTGGCCAAGGCCACACCAGTAGTAAGACTCAGAAGAATGATTTGAACCTGGGGTCTTGGCTCCAGAACCACTGAAATTTCCACAGCAACACAATAGGAGAGAACACGAATTGGGCATCTAGGTAAGGTTTCCTGATAAAGGAAACATGAGCTGGGAACCATCATAAAGGATTCCACATGAACATAAGGCATAGAAGGAAGAACAAGGAGATTGGATCAGGGAGACAGCAAGTTGTTGAGTTTGGTTAAGCACAAACTGTGAAGAGAAAAGTAGAATAGGCTAATGCTAGGAAAGGTAGATTAGTACATAATTGTTATGAATCTGTCATTCAAAGAGCCTTTATTTAGCATCTCCTATATACCAAGAATTTTGCTAAAATATTGTTAATACAGAAACAAAACTCCCTTCCCTCCACTGGCACTATAATCCAGTTATAATGGCATATTTGTCATTCCTTGAACAGGAAACTCCAACTCCTCTCTCATTCTTTTTTCAATAGAATGTTCTTTCTCCTTATTCCTAACTCTCAGTTTCTCTAGCCCATCTTTTTGGATTTTTCCCCATTAATTGTTTAGGCTCAGATTTATAGGGCAGATCACCACAAGTTAAATCTTAATGTCCTTTTATCCCCTTTGAATCACATTCTTCCATTTACTTCCATTCCTTTCTTTTATATTATTAGGTCTTTCTTGTGATCCCTTGGAGAATGTATTGTTTTCCATTTTAAAAGTATTTGTATTGGAGTTTGGAACAGGCATTTAAAAATAATTTTGAGAGGAGATCTGTAGATTCTTTTGATTCACATTTTGTTTTATATGTTCAGAAGTCCTGGGCAATTATCTTGTATCATTTTTTGCCTTGTGAAGTTGTGTCTTCTGAGAGACATATCATCTTTAAATTTTTTCTCTGCATTTTTTTTCTAACATCAATATGTTTTGCTTATGTGGAGATCAATGCTTTTTAAAAAAATGTTACCTCTTTCTGCCTCTCTTCTTCTAGATTATCCTTTTCTTCTGAACATTTTCATTCCTAGTCATTTCTTCTCTTTTAACTCTGGTGAGATTTGTCACAGTGGCTTCAAATTGTTCTATTCTGGGGATCATTTCAATTTTGACTACCAAAAGTTCTATTTCCCCTCAACTTGCTTTTTTTTTTACCATTTGAGGACATCTTGTTATGGTTCTGTGTTCTCTTGAGGATCTACAAGGTCCTTCGTGTCATCTTGTATTGAATCATAGTCCTTTGTCTTGAAATACAGATAGATATAGATATCTATATTTGTATCTATCTTTCTGTGTATGTGTATATATATAGAGAGAGACAGAGAGAGACAGAGAGAGAGAGAGAACTTATCTGGAGGTGATATTCCTTTGATTGTTAATGTCTTCCCTGCTAGATAATAGCCTTATATTAAAGGCCTTTCTCTGAATTTTATTCCTCAAGATCTTTTGTAATTGCATTCCTTTTCCTCTTTTCCCCCCACCTATTAACTGAGTTTCTTCTGCATTCCATTTGTATGGTGACTTCTCTATCTCAGAACTGTTTCAGTGTGTTCCCATACTGGGGAATTCAATTTTCAACAGCCTCCATCACTGCCACAAGTGATGGTTGAGGGGAAGAGAACTGGTCTCACCTGGATCCTAATTCCACTTCCACTTTGTAGTTCTAGTGGAGACACATGTTGGTGTCCTGCCCCGAATCTTTTGCTAAACATTATTCCAGTACAAAACATCATCACTTTGTCACCTCACAAAGAACATAATTCCAGCTTTCTGGGGAGCAGGGTCATGGAGGTATGATCCAACCCCTGCATGGATTTGTGAAACTTTCCTAGACTTTGTTAACCTGTTGTGAAGGAGAGACTCTGAGTGGATGAGATAAAATTAGGGATTACATCTTATCCATTTTTAATCTTTTGGGGTTGTTACTTTCTTAGGATTCCTAGTGTCTTACATCAGCTGAAATTGTTTTATGTCTTATGCATAATTAACATATTGAAGAGATTTGAAATGCTGAGAGGATATGAGAAATGATCTAGCCCTCCATCTTGTTAACCACATGAATGATTTTTTCAATACTCTCTCGATTATGTGTTTGTCCAATTAATGCCATTTTCCCACTTTTAAATAGCTGACATTATTGTGTGGTCTGTTAATTCTGTCTGTGCTTTAATTATACTGTATTCTGTCTCTATCTCCAGCACCTAGCATAGTAATTGGCTCACAGTAGGTCCTTAATGAATCTTCTTCTGATTGTCATAGTTTTCACATGCATTAAATTTTTCCCAAATTTATTGTATTCTTCATATTCATCTATTTTATTTTTACTTTTAGTTCTGTTACAAATTAAATGGTAGTCGGGTGTGGTGTATTAAATTTTGACAGTAAAGTGATGAGGAGTTCAAATTCTACCTTTGGCATTCATTTGGCATATAAGTGAAGGAAATTCAATGAACATTTCTGTGCCTCAGCCAGCTCTATAGGGCTTAAATACTAAATAACACTAGGTCTAGGTTTGCAAAAAAAAGTGTATTGCATTCTTCCCTTTCTAGAGGTCTTCAAAGGAAAACTATAAAATCACTACTTTGGGATATTATAAGGGCAATTCCTTTTCAAAAATGTTTTAGATTTGATAGAATCTGATGTCTTTTCTCAATCTCTTATTTGCTCTTTCTCTAATACATACAAAAGTCAGAAACAGGACCACATAACGCATAAGGAGAAACATTCAAGAGTGTCAGGAATCTATGAAAATATCGAGATGAGATTATACAATGGTTTGAGGCCTGTAAAATGTCAATGACAACTGTAAATATGTGTATGTATATGTATGTATACATATATGTATGTTTATCATATATGCACATAAATACATATGTGAAAGGGGGAGTCATAGGAGGAAGGAGGAGAGAGAGACATATGGAAAGAGACAGAGACTCAAAAAGAGATATGCTATTGTTTGGAGAAGACAGTATAGATAAAAGTTAATATCCCAACCCTTTGGTGGTCGGTACCAAATAATGTTCTTATATATGACATGGAGAAAAATTAGAAATATTTACAATGAAACAAATTATCAACAGGTTTATACAAGGGAAGACTTATGGACAGATGTAGAATGAAGTACAGGACCAAGAATAATGCATGCAGTGACAATGGTAATGTGAAATAAAGCAACAACTTGAAATAACAATCTCTCTTGGTAGCACAGCGAGTAAGAGCACCGGCTCCAGTGTTGAGAAGACCTGGAGATCGAATCCTGGGCTCAGACACTCAGCACCCACCCAGAAACACCTGGACATGTAACCTTGAGCAAGTTACTTAACCCCAATTGCTTAGGGGTGGCCAGGTGGCTCACCGAGTAAGAGCACCAGCTCCAGTGTCGGGATGACCTGGATCAAATCCCGGCCTCAGATACTCAGCACCACATCCAGAAATAACTGGCCGTGTAACCTTGAGCGAGTTACTTAACCCTGATTGCTTTAAAAAAAAAATCTCTCTTTAATTATTATAATGGAGTTTTGTGCCTAAGATTATGAAATACCCTTCCTTTTACTAAATAGAAAAGTGGGGGATTGATTTAGTAGAATTTATCCATGTTGCTAAATGTGTTCATTTTCTGAATTGGTTTTGTTAAATACTCTTTCTTTGCTTCAAGGGAGGGCTCAATGGTGCCATATGGGTGGTAGTGAAGGGTGAGGGGATAATCAGAAGACGACTGATACGTCAAAAGGCCAAGTCTCCAAAAATTGTCTTGTATTTATTTTAAATATGTGTTGCATATATATATATATATATATATATATATTTTTTTTTTTTTTCTGTGCACATATTTTCTTCTCCTTTAAACAGAAGCACTTAAAAGCAGTGACTGGTTGATTCATATCTTTACATTACCAGTGCCTAGTACCTGAAACATAGTAGTTGCTTAATGAATGTTTGTTGATTGATAGTGGAAAGTTAATCGACCATAGACAGAAAACAAAATGACTCCAGTGGTATTTTATTTTCAATATTTCTGTGTACTGACATCATCTTTGAATTGAAATGCAATGAGCATATGTAGGTAGGAGGATACCACAGCCTCAGATATGAGAGAAATGGAGAACACATCTTCATCTTATTTATTTGCTTACTTATTCATTCATTTTTTGGAGTTAGAAATATTATTTATTAGTACGTGATCTCCAGCTATACTACAGATTCACATATCTCTTTTTAGCATTTATGTTAAATGAATTTAAATCTCAAGGCCCAGAAGATAGATAGATAGATAGATAGATAGATAGATAGATAGATAGATAGACAGACAGACAGACAGATTTCACAGTAGATAGTGCTGGCCCTGGAGTCAGGAGGACCTAGAGTTCAGGAGTTGAAATCCAGCCTCAGACACATCCTAACTGTGTGACCCTGGACAAGTTTCAATTTCCTCACCTGAAAAATGAGCTGGATAAGGAAATGGCAAACCACTCTGGTATCTTTGCCAAGAAAATCCTATGAACAGTATAGCCCCAGGGTTATTAGGAGTGTGACTCAACAGCAACAATCTATCTATCTATCTATCTATCTATCTATCTATCTATCTATCTATCTATCTATCTATCTATCTATCTATCTATCCATCCATCCATCCATCCATCCATCCATCCATCCATCCATCCATCCATCTATCTATCTATCTATCTATCTATCTATCTATCTATCTATCTATCTATCTATCTATCTATCTATCTAATCTATCTACCTATCTATCTATCTATCAATCAATCTATCTATATGACTACCTTTCTATGTGTATGCACACAGATAGGTAGATATAGATAGATATCAGAGAGAGACAGAAAGAGAGAGTGTGTCAGTCATTAATGAGTGATTGGGGACTCACGATTTAAGAATTCTGGAAAGTAGAATCAGGTCAGAAAGGATCAAATGATATATTCATTTCCAAAAATAGTGGGGTGAATGTGGCAAAGGCACATTATACCAGTTAAAATATGTGTTGTTTGTATAGATCCCTGGTAAAATTCTAGTATAGTCTTTTAAAATGAATGATTTGTGGAAGAAAAAAGAAATGACAATCACCAGCAGATAACATGTGTTCACTAAACACAAGTCTTTACACATTAAACTTTTTTTTTAATTGGACTATTTGACACGTAGATCAGAAGTCACAAGCAGTGGCCTTTTCTATCTCTGTGCCTTTATATATAGGGACTGGGTTTTATGCCTAGAAATTATATCCTTCTCTCCTGTGCCTCTTAGACTTTCATGTTTCCTCCAAAACTTACCTTAAAAGTCATCTTCTGGGCAGGCCTGGAAGGCAACGGCCAAGCAGAGGCAGGTCAGAAGGAGACCTGATCAACTTGGGGGGCCAGTTGTCCCACCAACCACAAGGGCCACTACCAGGCTTATCACCAAAGGGCTGGGACTGGAAAGAGCAAGATAAGAACCAAATGCAGGGCCCCTGTCTGGGACAGCAAACACTCCAGTGACTACCACTCCATAGCCCCTATCAGGACCTCCAAGGACCAGAACGGCAGAGTGAACCCCACCTGCTCCAACACCCCCCCCCCCGAAAACATAGTAACTATTGCCCCAGGGCAAAACCCTCAACAGTAGAGGCTTGGGACCCTCAGAGGAAGGGAGTGCCTAGGGTCCTGTCTCAAAATGGATAGAAAGCAGACTACAAAGACTCTGGAGTCCTACTATCCTCAGAGGAAGGAACCAAACTCAGAGGGAGACAATGTGGATTCCACACCCACAGCAGAAACATCAACAGGGAACTGGTCCCAAGCACAGAAAGCTCTCCTAGATGAGCTTAAAAGGAACTTTGAAAACCAAATGAGAGAGATAGAAGACAAAATGAATAATTCTCTTAAAGTCAAAATTGCAGAATTAGAAAAATATTATAATGAAAACACCTCCTTAAAAAGAAAAGTATGTGATATGGAAAAAGAGCTCTAAAAACTAAGGAAAATGATTTGCTAAAAACCAGAATCAACCAAATTGAAACAAATAACTCTATGAGGAAGCAAGAATTAGTCAAACAAAACAACAAGAAAGAAAAATTGGAAAAAGAGGTAAAATATCTCAATGGAAAAATAACTGACCTGGAAAACAGATCCAGGAGAGATAATCAGCGAATCATAGACCTACCAGAAAATCATGATGAAAAAATGAGCCTGGACAACATTCTCTAAGAACTCATTAAGGAAAACTGCCCTGAGATACTAGAACCTGAGGGTAAAATAGAAGTGGAGGGAATCCACCGGAAAGAGATCCCAAACTGAAAAGTACTAGAAATGTTGTGCCCAAACTCAAGAACTACCAGGTAAAAGAGAAAATACTTCAAGTGTCCAGAAAGAAACAATTCAAATATTGAGGAACCACAGTGAGGATCGCTCAGGATTTGGCAGCCTCTACACTGAAAGATCAGAGGCAGTAGAATACAATTTTCCAGAAGGCAAAAGAGCTCAGGTTACAACCAAGGATCACCTACCCAGTGAGAGTGAGCATATTCTTCCAGGCAAAGAATGGTCATTCAATGATATAACAGATTTCCAGAGCTTCCTTATGAAAAAGCCAGAGCTCAATGGAAAATTCAACCTCTAATTACTAGATGCAAGAGTGACATAGAAAGATAAACAAGGAACACACACACACACACACACAACCTGTTATTTAATAAGAGCAAACTGTTATAGACAAGTATAGGGTATGAGTATAAAATACACAAAATGATGATTAAAAAAATCTTATTAAGGGCTACAAAGGGACTGCAATGGAAGAAGATGAATGAATGAAGTGGAAAAGGGTAATTTATGCCACACAAAGAGGCATAAAAACAATATAGCAAGGGGCGGCCAGGTAGCACAGCGAGTAAGAGCACCAGCTCCAGTGTTGAGAAGACCTGGAGATCTAATCCCGGGCTCAGACACTCAGCACCCACCCAGAAACACCTGGCTGTGTAACCTTGAGCAAGTTCCTTAACCCCAGTTGCTTAAAAAAAAACAACAACAACAATATAGCAGAGGAAAAGAAGGGAGGGGGGGCGGCCAGCTAGCACAGCGAGTAAGTGCACCGGCTCCAGTGTTGGGATGACTTGGGGATCAAATCCCGGGCTCAGATACTTAGCACCCACCCAGAAACACCTGGCCGTGTAACCTTGAGCAAGTTACTTCACCCTGATTGCTTTAAAAAAAAAAGAAAAGAAAAGAAGGGAGGTAGATAAGTATTATATGAGCTTTTCTCTGATTGTTTCTGGTGCAAGGAGTGAATAACAACCAGTTAAGCAGAGGAATCTATGGAGAAGAGATGCAAAACTTATAATATTAGAGGTTAGAGGGAAAGAGGGGAGGGAGAGGAGCTTTGCATGAGATTTGTTCTTGGATCTGCTTTGATAAAGGAAAGTAACTCAGAATGGGTTAACAAGCTTACTTTAATCAGTCAAACATGTATCCTTTACCTAGTTCGGGGGAAAAAGGTCAGCACCCTAAACTTCAGAACACACAGAATTATCAAGTCAGAGAAACAGATCAAGTAGACAGATTTCCAAACTGTCCAACCATTACATCCATACCCAGTCAACATCTGGGTTTCAACATCTGGGTTTTTCAAAGCCCGGGGGCTCTGGACAACGGCTACCCAGAATACATATCAAATCACAGAACACTTCTCAAAGTGAGCCCAAAAACAAAGCTACACATCAGGGCTTATATAGCCTTCTCCTGGCTCAGAGAATGTAACAACCTTATTTCCTCACTGGCCAATCAAGAAGTATCTACTGAAAAACAAACCTCCCACCCCAGGCTCGAGGTGCACTTTAGCCTAGGGGCAGGGAAGATCTTAAAAAATTTACATTCCCATTACAATTAAGTATAAAAGTATCCTACAGGGAGTAGGAGGAAAAAAGAGCTAGAAGGGGGGGGGGGAGGTTTGTAGGGAGGGAAGAAGTAAGGGAGAAGCAGATGAAAAGGGAGGGGGGATGATAGGGGAATACTGAGGGAGGTGGTGGTCAAAAAGAAAAAAAATATTAAGGAGGGAAAGGGAGAAGGGGAGAATAAATATAAACATTAACAGGGGAGGGAATAGGATGGAGGGAAAGGAACAGATAATAATCATAACTGTAAATGTGAATTGAATGAACTCTCCCATAAAACAGGGGCAGATAGCAGAATGGATTAAAAATTGTAATACTACAATATGCTGTTTACAAGAAACATCTGAAACAGAGGGATACACACAGGGTAAAGGTAAAAGGCTGGAGTAAAATATATCATGCCTCAGCTAAAGTAAAAAAGCAAGGGTAGCAATCCTTATCAGATAAAGTAAAAGCAAAAATTAATCTAATTAAAAGACATAAGGAAGGAAACTATATCCTACTAAAAAGGCACAATTGGGAATGAAGCAATATCATTACTTAACATATATGCATCAAGTGGTATAACATACAAATACCTAGAGGAGAAGATAAAGGAATTAGTGGAAGAAATAGATAGCAAAACTATACTAGTGGAAGACCTTCATCTCCCCCTCTCTGAACTTGATAAATCCAACCTCAGAATAAACAAGAAAGAAGTTAAGGAGGTGAACAGAATTTTAAAGAGGGTAGGTATGATAGATCTCTGGAGAAAACTGAATGGGGATAAAAAGGATTATACTTTCTTCTCAGCGGTTCATGGCACATACTCAAACATTAACCATGTTCTAGGGCATAAAAACCTCACAATCCTGTGCAGTAAGGCAGAAATATTAAATGCATCATTCTCAGATCATGATGCAATAAAAATTATATGCAATAAATGGCCATGGAAAGACAGACTAAAAACTAAATGGAAATTAAACAATTTAATCCTAAAGAATGAGTGGGTCAAACAAGAAATTATAGAAACGATTAGTAATTTCATTCAAGAGAATGACAATAATGAGACAGCATACCAAAATTTGTGGGATGCCTTAAAGGCTGTTCTTAGGGGAAGTTTTATGTCCCTGAGTGCATACATAATTGAATTAGAGAAAAGAGAAGTCAATGAATTGGGCATGCAATTAAAAACCTAGCAAAAGAACAAATTCAAAATCCCCAATTAAATACTAAATTAGAAATATTGAAAAGCAAAGGAGAGATTAATAAAATTGAAATTAAGAAAACTATTGAATTAATAAATAAAACTAAGAGCTGGTTTTATTAAAAAAAACAATAAAATTGATAGACCCTTAGTCAATATGATAAAAAAAAAAGAAGAAAACCAAATTATGGGTATCAAAAATGAAAAGGGTGAATCTACCTCCAGTGAAGAGGAAATCAAAACAATAATTAGGTATTATTTTTCCAAATTGTATGCACATAAATTTGACAATCTTAGGGAAATGTATGAATATTTACAAAAATACAAGTTGCCCAGATTAACTGAAGAGGAAGTAAATTACTTAAATAACCTCATCTCAGAAAAAGAAATTGAACAAGCCATCAGCCAACTCCCTAGGAAAAAATCTCCAAGGCCAGATGGATTTACTTGTGAATTCTATCAAACATTTAAAAAAAAGTTGATTCTAATACTGTACAAACTATTTGGTAAAATTATGGAAGAAGGAGTCCTACTAAATTGTGTTTATGACACAAATATGGTACTGATACCTAAATCAGGAAGAGATAAAACAGAGAAAGGAAATTATACACTAATCTCCCTCATGAATATAGATGCAAAAATTTTAAATAAAATATTAGCAAAAAAACTACAGCAACTTATCTCAAGAATAATACACTTTGATCAAGTAGGATTTATTCCAGGAATGCAAGGATGGTTTAATATTAGGAAAACCATCAGTATAATTGAACATATCAACAATAAAACTAGCAGAAACCACATGATTATCTCAATAGATGCAGAAAAGGATTTTGACAAAATACAACATCCATTCCTATTAAAAACACTAGAAAGTATAGGAATAAATGGAGCCTTCTTTAAAATAATAGGTAGCATCTATTTAAAACCATCATCAAAATTACATGTAATGAGGATAAGCTAGAAGCATTTGCAATAAGATCAGGGATGAAACAAGGGTGTCAACTCTCACCCCTCTTCAATCTGGTACTAGAAATGTTAGCAGTAGCAATTAGAGAAGAAAAAGAAATCAAAGGAATCAAATTAGGCAAAGAAGAGATCAAGCTATCACTCTTTGCAGATGATATGATGATATACTCAGAGAATCCTAGAGAATCAAGTAAAAAACTACTTGAGACAATAAATAAATTTGGCAAAGTTGCAGGATATAAAACAAACCCACAAAAATCCTCGTCATTCCTATATATTTCCAATGAAATTCAACAGCAAGAGATAGAAAGAGAAATCCTATTTAAAGTTACTGTAGACATTATGAAGTATCTGGGAATATACCTGCCAAAAAAAACTCTAGGATCTATATGATCACAACTAGAAAACACTATTCACACAAAATAAGTCAGATCTAACTAATTGGAAAAATAGCAATTGCTCGTAGCTGGGTCAAGCTAATATAATAAAAATGACAATTTTACCTAAATTAAATTATATATTTAGTGCCATACCAAACAATTTATCAAAAACCTACTTTATAGAGCTAGAAAAAATAGTAACAAAATTCATTTGTAAGAATAAACGGTCCAGAATATCAAGGGAATTAATGAAATGCTAGGGAAGGTGGACTAGCTATAACAGATTTCAATCTGTATTATAAAGCAGCAATCATCAAAAGTACTTGGTACTGGCTGAGGAATAGGGTAGTGGATCAATGGAATAGATTGGGCACATGAGATTCAGCAGTCAATGACTATAGTAATCTATTGTTTGATAAACCCAAAGACCCCAGTTTTTTGGTTAGGAACTCACTATTTGACAAAAACAGCTGGGAAAACTGGAATATAGTATGGCAGAAACTGGGCATAGACCATTACCTAACACCATCTACCAAAATCATGTCTAAATGGGTGCATGATCTAGGTATAAAATTTGATACTGTAAGCAATCTCAGAAAACAAGGAATAGATTACCTGTCGGATTTATGGAGAGGGAAAGACTTTATGACTAAACAAGAATTAGAGAGTATTATAAAATGCAAAATGGATGATTTTGATGACATTCAATTGAAAAGCTTCTGTACAAACATAGCCAATGAAACCAAGATTAAGCTGGAGGTGGGAAATTGCAAAAGAATTTTTACAACCTATGTCTCTGATAAAGGACTCATTTCTAAAATATACAGAGAATTGAGCCAAATCTATAAGAATACAAGTCATTCCCCAATTGATAAATTGTCAAAGTATATGAACGGGCATTTTTCAGAGAAAGAAATTAAAGCTATCTATAAGCACATGAAGAAATGCTCTAAGTCACTATTGATTAGAGAAATGCAAATCAAAATCACTCTGAGGTACCACATCTCACCAGTTATATTGGCTAAGATGACAAAACAGGAAAATGACAAATGCTGGAGAGGATATGGACAAATTGGAACACTAATGCATTGCTGGTGGAGTTGTGAACTGATCCAAACTATTCTGGAAAGCAATCTGGAATTATACCCAACGGGCTATAAATAATTTCATGCTCTTTGACCCAGCAATACCACTTCTAGGGTTGTATCCCAAAGAGATCATAGAAGAGGGAAAAAGACCCATATGTACAAACATATTTTATAACAGCTCTTTTTGTGGTAGCAAAGAATTGGAAATTAAGGGGGTTCCCACCAATTGGGGAATGGCTGAACAAGTTGTGGTATATGCATGTTATGGAATACTATTGTGCAATAAGAAATGAGGAGCAGATGGACTTCATATTTTCCTGGAGAGACTTATATGAACTGATGCTGAGTGAGAAGAGTAGAGCCAGCAGAAATTTGTACACAATTACAGACACAATGTATGTGTGACAACCAACTTTGATAAACTGGACTCTTCTCAGCAATCCAGAGATATAAGTCAAACCCAAAAGACTCATGATGGAGAGAAATGTTTACGTCAAGACTAATAACTATGATTAAACCCAGATTGAAGCAAACTACCTGTCCTTTTTCGTTCTCTTGTTTGGTTTTGTTTCCTCTTTCCCATTCTTCATTCCATCTGTTACAATCCTTCTTTTATAACCTGACTAATGCCTAATGTGAAAGTATTTGCAGGTACTATACTTGATTGTATACTGCCATGGTGGGGGGGGAGGTGAGAGGGAGAGAAAATTTGAAATTCAAGGAATTGTGGTAATGAATGTTGTAAACTAAAAATAAACACATTAATAAAGACCAAAAAAAAAAATAAAATAAAGTCATCTTCTACATGAGATGATGAACTTTCTTGATTCCGCCAGTTGCTAAGGCCCTTCTCTAAAATACACTTTATAGTCATTTTCACATTTAAGAATTGTGCTTATTGTCTCCACTGATTAGATGCAAGATCTTATGAAAAAGCTCTGTTTCATTGATTTTGTCTTGGAATCATTGCTAACTAATGCTGTTCTGGCTACCTATGAGGCACTTCATAAATTCCTGGTGATTGATTGATTGATTGACTTTAATCAAGAGATTTGAGAGTTTCTCATTCCATGTGGACAAGATGATCAAATATTAGCTGGACTATTATCCATCTGATAGTAGGTTTTTAGATAAAAACTATATCCAAGGAGAATTGATCACAACCGAATTGCCCACTGGAGGGTAGTGCCTACATTCTATCTCTAAATAACTTTCATTTTGGTGACAGAAGTAGTCCCTATTCTACATGATTGTGGACTCTGATGTAGAAATTAGAGTCAAACTTACATGCAGCCTTTCATTAAAATTCTTGGATTTCAATGGTACATAACTTTGAGCAAAATCCTTTAGGCTATTTTTTAACTCAGTTATGGAGGAAGTGTACACTTTTCCATTTTTAAGGCACTTTAAAACACCGTGCTTCAATAACTCAGAAAGCAATGAACTTTAAAAGCTTAAATTTTCTGTGTGTTCAATCCCTTCCTAGCTAAGAAGATTACTCTGGACAATTTAAGGAAAGAACTCTCAATGATGTGAAAGCAATAAGTCAATAAAACATTTCTTTGGGGAATACTCAAGACAATATATCATAATCATGATCTAAAATATTATTATACATATATGTTTTAAAAAATTACCCAGGTGAGATTTGGTGGTGCCATAAGGCAGGGAGTATAAGATGATTTAAAGCACAGTAGGATATGGAAATATTTTAAATGAAATCAAAAGGGTAAATGTAGGTAGGGGTGGCTAAGTTTGGCATTGTAGCTAAAACATTGAAAATGTAGGCAGGAAGATCCGGGTTCAAATATTTTCTCTCTCTCTTCTAAATCTTTCCTTTTCTCTTAAAGTTTCCTGTAGTTCCTCCTCTCCTCTCTCTCCTAAGATTTTGTTCTTGTTGTTTTTTCTGTAGTGGAAAAAAAAAAATCCTTCCACCCATCTGCATGTGCATTCAATCCCATTTCCTCCTATTTTCTGCAATGCTATCATTCTTACTCTGTTACTGTCCCTCTTTACCTCTCTATCTCTATCTCTGTTTCTTTCTCTCTGTCTCTGTCTCTCCCTTTCCCCCTTTTCTTCCTCCTCCTCCTCTCCTTGTCTCTCATCTACTTAAATATACTGTGTCCTTCCAAACATAGTTTCCTCTATTCAAAACAAACAAAAATGACAAAAAAACAACATACACTAGGTAGATGTTTGTTGATTGTTGACTGATTGTATCTTACTAGTTTTAGAATCATATTCATCATCACTAGACCTTTCCTATAAAATCAGAAAGTGATTGATTATAGTGCTTTTTAAAATTTTTAAGGCATCATTAATAGGCATTTCATTATTATTATTCCTAAATTTATACTGAATTACATATAAACTCTACATCCAACTCAAAACTAGCTCTATCCAAAATATTTTGAAATATTTAATAGAAAGATACTATTTAATCAGATGATTTAAAAGCAATAGATACATATCTTCATAAAATCTCACGACCTGAAGTCCTCCTAAAAATCAACTATTATACCTTCTTAGCTATTATAATTTTCTCCCTATAGTTTATGTTGCATTGTCATCTATAATTATAGTCTAAGAAGCTCTGGAGTTGGGATTGAAAATATGAATTAAAATACTACCTTCATGACTGTACAAAAATGACTTAATATACATAAAACTCTTTCTTCGTTTGTAAAATGTACCATAAAATGTCACCAAAGGTACATCTAAGATACAAGATTTCTGATAAATAGCATGAATTTGATCCAAAATACGTTCATACATCTTTGTGTATGAAATAAGAATAAGAAGTTATAATTTCGATTGTTATCCAACAGAATGTGTAACTGTTTAAATAATTTCACTCAATAAGCCTTGATCACAACCTAGTTCTCTATTACTAGACAGTATTGAATTGAACCAAAGTAGAAATGGCAAGAACCTTGGGAAAACAAAGCTGGGCCATTTAGTCTGAGATAGATAAGGAGGAGTAAGCCAAGAAAAGTTTGTCTCACACCCAAAATTGTGAGAAAACAGATGCCAAAGAGTTCAGAGAAAGGATAGCCAGGCTCCTACGGCCTAGAATTCTACCTAAATGAGAAGTTGGCTAAGGAACAATATTTAGATGGCAATAAAATCTGTGGTTCTGATGGGAAAGAAAAGAGAGAGCTGTCTAAATGCACCCTGGGAGAAGGTCTACTAAGTTGAAATCGATCAACTATAATTTCCATGTGCCACATACAGAAGATGTAAGGAAGACCAGGCCAGGCAGCTTGGAATAAATACACATAAGAAGGGGATACTAAAATTGAAATAACCTCCAACTGACAATGGAAGATAAGCCTAATGTGTTTTTTTTTAATTTTTAAACTTTTATTTCTTTAAAGCTATGCTGGAGGCAAGAGGAAGATAAAAGAAGGTATAAGATAGCTAATCCTAGAAGATGGTATAATATTAATGTTAGACAAAGATGATATGACAGCACAATCTTAATTTTGCTTCTGCTTTCCATACCAAGTGGAATTACCCTTAGACTGTAGGAGGAAGAGGAGAAGCAAAAGGTGGAGGAGGAGGAGGAGGATGAGGAGGAGGAGGAGGAGGAGCAGGAGGAGGAGGAGGAGGAAGAGGAGGAGGAGGAGGAGAAAGAGAAGAAGAAAACCTTTCAGCCCAAGAAAAGCAAAGACACCATTATGGAGAAACTACCCTCAGTATACTCAAATCAGCTAGTCTAGGTATTTATTTTATCTCTAGGTTGTGACCAAATTGGAGAATGTCAGCAAGATCACATGTATAAGAAAGGATAAAATGTGGTGCCAGATTTTTGAAAAAGCCAACATCCTTACATGTCAAGACACTAAATTTGCTTTGGACTCCTGTGATTAAAGGGCATATTACTAAAGTCATGGTTTGTGAGGAAATACTAGAAGGGAAATTTGCAATTTTACTAAGAGCCAACATGGATTAATAAAGAAGAAGCCATAGTAGGCTAATCACAGTTCATTTAAAAAAAAATTTCATGATGTTGCTAGATTGATAGACCAAAAGAATTCAGTAGAGATAGAAAATACAAATATTATAAAGGGATTTAACAATGTGTCTTATTATATCCTTCAGCTGTTAGTGCAGTGACTGACACATAGAAGACACTTAATAAAATGCTTATGAATTACCTGGTTACTCTGATCAGACCACATCTGAAGAACTGAATTGAGATTTAAGTGACAAGAAATACAATGATAAGCTGACCTAAGTCCAAAGGAGACAAAGCAGAATAGGAAGTGGAGTTTAAAGAATCCATTTGATGGTCAGTAAAGGAACTTGGGACATTTCACCTAGAAAAGAGAGGATATAGTTTAACTGGAGGAGGGGCCTGATAACTATCTTCAAATAGTTAAAGAAATATCCAGTTAAAAAGCAAACAGTCTTCACACAGGAATTATGCATATATACACACACATACAAATACATATATATGCACAAAAAAATCTCAATTTTGCAATAATACTTAGCAGCTACTATGTTTAAAGCACCATGCTAGTATGTTGATAAATGTCAGTAAGTACATACTTATCTGTATGTATACATAGGCAAATATGCATATACATATGTACACATATACATATATATATATTCACATACAATGAAATGATTATTTAAATATCCATTTAAACATCTTTGTAGCATCATTCCTAATTTGGGGGAGAATGGAGCAGGAAGTAATTTGAATATCAAGCAACAAAGACGTTGGGAAATAATTGATAATTTTGTGGTATATTAATGTAAAGGAGTAATATGATAAAATTAAGATGAGTAGTTTTGAGGAAAGTGAAGCCATACAGGAAGACTTTATGAAATAAGAAAGATACAGAAGACAGGCAGAATCAGAGACAGAAGAACAGAATACACATATCCTAGTTATGTGACAGTAGAGTAAAAGTGAATGGGCATCATTTTTCTAGGAATTCTGATTTATTCTTAGTGAGAATGTCTGAAATTTATTATAACTTTTTATGGATAAATTTCATGTATTTAAAAGCACAAACTAAGTTGAAATAAATACATTGATAGGCAATATTATTTTTAAAATTTCATCTTTAGATGAATCAGACTATTCCTGACTTCACCCTGAGAGGTTACAACCAGGAGCAGTCAACCAAGATGAATTGTGGGAAAACCGAAGAGGGATAAATTTTGACTCCATGTAAAGAAAAGAAAAAGTTCCTAATGACTGAACTCTTCCTAAGTGGAATAGACTCTGGATTCTCTTAAAATACAGTGAGTTTCCAGGACTAAAATGTATAACTTGGGATTTATTTTGGTGATATTGCAGGGTTTTCTACTTAGAATGAATCTTGTGCTATATGGATACAAACTTCTTTAAATCTTTTTTTTTTTCTTTAAGCAATTGGGGTTAAGTAACTTGCTCAAGGTTACACAGCCAGTTATTTCTGGGTGTGGTGCTGAGTATCTGATTCTGGATTCTATCCCAGGTTATCCCGACTCTGGGGCCAGTGCTCTTACTGTGCCACCTGGCTGCCCCAAACTTCTTTAAATCTTAAGATAATGCTTCTTTGATTCTGGCTTTTGTGAGCAAAACAGTTTGCAAGCTACACATTATAAAAGTGCCAGCTATAATTTTTAGTAATATGACTCATACTATCACAGTATTTGTGAGTTTGAAACGACTACAGCAGATATCTGGTGGAGCCCCACATACAAAAGGAATTGTCATTGAAATAGCACCAAAAAAAAATAGTTATCCAGTCTTTTTTTGAGCTAGCCCACTCTACTTTGAGACCACTCTGGTTGGTAAGAAGGATTTTTTTCCCCCTCTGCCCTGACATTAATACTACACATCTGCCTTTTTAGAACTCCTCCTGCTCTGTCCCCACCCCACCCCCATTGCTCCTTGTTCAGCCTTCTGGGACCAAGGAGAAACAACAAATCCTTGTTGCATATGATGATGATGCATGTGCATATACTTGGACAGCTATCATAGCCCTCCCTCCAGTTTTCCTTTCTTCAGGCTAGACATGTTTATCTCTTTTAGAAGAAATCCACATACCATTCAAGTGGGAAGATGGGACATTCTGCTTGTACATTTGTGTATGTTTCGTTTTTTCTTGTGGTCTCATGCCTAGCGCTTGGATGTTCCCAATGATAAAGAGCATGTAACCTCATGAGCCATTTTTTCTAGATTTCTTGATGTTGTGGGGATGCCAAGAGAGCATCCGGGGTGCGCCTCTGCTATCCTGCGTGCTTACATATTTATTGCAATTCAACAAGCACTTATTGAGTCCTTACTATATGCCAGTCTTTGATTTTTCTACCTATTGGGGAAATAGAAATGAAAACAAAGTAACTCTTTTCTTCATGAAGCTTACATATCTATCAGGAGAAAAAAATGTAAAATTAAAATATGTACCCATGGCTTCATGTCCTCAGTATAGCTTGGATGAAGCCTGAATGCATTTTATACTAAGTTGTTCATTTTCAGTGCTTTATTTTGTCATGATCTCTTTAATGTCATGACCTATATCTGAGAGGGTCATATTTTGGAGTGAGCGCTTTACCATGGTTTCTACTTTCCCTGTGAACACTTGTGTGATTTTGAACAAGTACTTAACCTCTCTGACCCTCAGTTTCCTCATCAGTAAAAATGATTAGACTCAGGGCAGCTAGACGGCACAGTAAATAGAGCACTGGCCCTGGAGTCAGGAGGACCTGAGTTTGGATCTGGCCTCAGACATTTAACACAAAAACTGGCCATGTGACCTTGGGCAAGTCACTTAACCCCAATTGCCCTACCCCCCAAAGAAAGCAAAAAAAATTAAAAAAATAAAAATAAATGATTAGACTAAGTATCCCCTGTGATCTCACCCAGCTGTAGATCCATGACGCTGGTTCTATGAATTGGGAAGTCAATGTCTCCTATATATGTTTATTATACTAATACTAATAATTAACGTTTATATAGTCCCTACTGTGCCAGGTAATATTCTACAAAATTACCTCATTTGATCTTCACAACCAACCTGTAAGGTAGGGTGCTATTATTATCCTCATTTTATAGATGAGGAAGTTGAAGCAAACAGAGATTAAGTGACTTGCCCAGGGTCATAGCTAGTTAAGTGTCTGGGGTAGTATTTGAACTTAGGTCTTCTTGACTTCAAGCCTAACTCTATCCATTGTATCCCCTAACTGCCCCACATAAAGATAATTATGTTTTCATTAGAAAAGCATTGAATTATATTTAGACTTCATTTTATTTTGCTAGTTTTGTGGAATAGATTTATGATTTATAAGACTATTTGAAGCAGACATAACTTCAAGCGTGACATGAACTAACAAATTTCACTTTTTCACCCAATGACTTTTTAAAATTCGTCAGTAGCCCAAACATCTTTTCTCCGTTACTCTTTTCATTTGCAATAAATTCTACCCTCTAAAAAAAAGGGGGGGAGGAGCTTTGTTGATGAAAAGCACTCTGAAAATCATAGAATCACAGAAACCAAAGGTCTCTGCTCTCATTATCCAAATCCACCAATGCAGACACGTGGTTATAATATAAAGTTTACCAGAAAATGGGACTGTAGCCACACAGAGTAACAGAGTTGCATGTGTGGTTTTAGAAACGATTGTTAAATCAATCCATGAAGCTAAAGTTTTCATCTGTAATCAGTATGGCCCCCAATTCCCCAAATATGAAACTTCCTTCCCCTCCCCCTCATCTACATAAAGTCTGCAAATGTTGACAAGGCACTCAAAGTTGAGATGACTTGAACAGCTCGGTTCTTCCAGTAGCACATGTTCTCTCTACAGGGGGAGTTTACAGTGCTGAGTTGCAAAATATTTCATACCCAATCTGCCCTCGGGGCTGTCTGTCCTGTTCTTACTTCAAAAGATGAATGTTTTCAGTACTCTGCCAAACACTGGAAAGACAGAATTCTTGCAAGGCCAAATGTTTAAAGGAGCCTCCAGCAGGCTTCCCTTCCTGGGAATACTGTTATGGTGCTGTTGTTTTTCTTCCCTCCAAAGAACAAGAGATGCAAACAACACCACCTGCAATTTGTCATTTGAAGGTGAAATTTGCCACTTTGGAGTAGGAATATCCTTCAGGAAAATGTTAGTAGGAATGTAGCCTGTTAGTATCATTTTAATAGTTATGGTATTGGGAATGGTGCTATGCATGAATTTCTATAGGAGCTATAAAATTGTCACATCATCAGTCTTAAATGAACTTCTTAATAAGAAAGTAGAAAATAATGAAGACATTTGGTGTCACCTGTAATCTGCTGAGGTTTGCTAGGATTTGTAATCTCCTGATGTTTGGTAGGACCTTCCGAAAAATCACTCTTCAGGTTTTCACAACATACAGAATCATTCTTATTCAACTGACTTATTAACAAAGAAGGCTCTTGGGATTCACCATTAATAAAGCCTATGCTCAGAGTTGCTCATATAGTAGTGGGGAAATGCCTGCAATGAACTACCCATATTTCCCTGACAGGGTAATAACATTTTATAATAAAAGTTTGGCCAGGATTAGGAACAGTGTTATAAAAAGTTATTTACTTAATCGTCACCAATGATCTATTTAATTTACATACATGCTTCTTTTTCCTCAGCAGAGTTTACACAGAAAACTTGTACTTTTTCCCCAAATCTTTGTTTTACTCTCAAAATAACTTTCTTTTTACATTTTTCTTTTTCTCTCTTCCTATTTCTCTGTCTTTCTGTCTCTCTTATATCTGCAACCTTTCTTCTTCGTATGTTTCTCTGACTGCCTATTTCCATACTTGTTTTCATCTCCTCTCACTCTCTGTTGTGTTTGTTTCTCTGTTTCTGTCTCTCCCTCCTTCATTCCTCACACTTTTTACTTTCTTTTCATCTCTTTCTCTCCAAAGAATAATCCTCTTATCCCATTTTTTGAGTAAACAGAACTATCATAGTAACATTGTCATACATGTCTCTGCTGAAATAAATAATAAAAAATCCACATTTCATTAACTTTTAGTTTTCATTGGAATCAAAATTTAGATAGCGTTAAACTTGTGAAGAACTAGGTAGAATAATGCTTCTATCTAATCACCTGGGTCCTTTTAGATTTGATAGTTTATCAAGTGAAAACACATCCAGAGTTTTTACTATGTGTCAAACTGTTTGGCTTGACTGAAAGACTTAATCTTCTTCTCTGGGGAAGGTATAAAACCGCTGAACTAGTTGGAACTGATGGTTGAATGCTTGGTAGCAGAAAGGATTTAAGTTAAATCCAGGTTCAATCTTAAATTCAATTCACTGGCAAGTCATGGCATCACTTTTCTGATGTCATGGTCCTTTTTGAGAATGGACAAACAACAACATCAAAAAGGAGAGAGTTTTCCAGCTAATCATCAGAGAAATAATTGATTTGGGGGAGGAACTGAGTCCTACCCTTCAGACTTTGTGTAATTTATTTCCTTTTCCTCTTTGCCAGAAGAGCCTCCTAAATTTTGCAGAATCTAGAGAATTTGGACTTTTTTTTCCCCCTTGACATCCTAGCAGCAATCCTGGAATAGCTGGTGACATTGTCTATATCTAAACCAAAGAAAAATTGGACCTGATGAGGAAAGCAGATTCAAGGCTCTTAAAAAAAAAAGTTTATTAGAAACACCTCACCATGCTTAAGTGGATCAAGTTGAAGGCTTCAACAAAACAACTTCTAGGAAATGTAAGTTAGCCCTTGGCTGTATGTGCATTCTAAGCTTTCTACAAATATGCATGTGCTTGTGGGAGACTGTATCACAGATATTTGGTAGGATAATTTTGTACCAACTATTATTACGCTACCTTATAAATACCACATTACCAAATGGCAATTGTCTAACCAGCTAACTGATATCAGCTAATAACTATGAGAAAGAATACATCAATGGAGGTGCACAAGTTATATCATTACAAAGTCCATGTTCTAAACCTTCAAGATGAAATGTAGATCCTCAAAGATACCTATTATACCTGCTCTAGAGCCTGGACTATCAATATATAAGTAAGGATTAGGATAGTAATCTCAGAACTTCTACCACACTAATGAAAGAAAGAGAAAGAAAGGAAAAAGAAAGAAAAAAAGAAAGAAAGAAACAAAGAAAGAGAAAGAAAGGAAAGAAAGAGAGAGAAAGAAAGAGAAAGATTACTATGGAGCATCAACTCTGTAAATGCCTACTCTTTTCATGATGTCTTTGAGGTTGGAGAAGTCAAAACATACATGAAAATAAGAATATAAAATATTCTATAAATGCCAAATAAGTAGAAGAAACAATAAATGTTCTCTTATGTGTATAGAATAAGAAATTCAGAAGAGGGAAATGATTAGTGTCTTCTGATGGGGGACAGAGAAGATTATGGATATACTAGAATTTTATCTGGGCCTTCCTCATTGACGAGAATTTGAATAATTGTGACATTTATATTTCCCTTAGGACTAGAGCAATGATATTGTGAAATTTTGAGAGTGGAAATATTGATGGCACACTTAGGAGATCAGCCCATCTAAAACAGGACATTCATTTTGGGAAGTATTAAGAGTTAGGCCTCGTTATGGAAAGCTTTAAATGTCACATAGAGGAGTTTTGAGTTTACATTGCAGTGATGGGTATCATTAAAGATACTGGACCAGGTGGCCAGGTGGCTCAGCGAGTAAGAGCACTGGCTCCAGAGCTGGGATGACCTGGGATCGAATCCAGGTTCAGACACTTAGCACCACACCCAGAAATAACTGGCCATGTAACCTTGAGCAAGTTACTTAACCCCAATTGCTTTAAAAAAAAAAAAGATACTGGACCAGGACAGCAACAAGTGCTATGGAGGGCTAATTAGATAGGGAGTCAGAATACTTGATGTTTAATTCTTTTTATGCTTCTTATAAATTGTTTGACCTTGGCCAATACACTTTCTCTGATTCTCAGCTTCCCTATATAGAGAGGTATTTAGTTGGTGCCGTGGATAGAGTGCTGGGTCGGGAGGCAGGAGGAGGTTGTTGTCGTTGAGTCATTTTAGTCTTGTCTCTTTGTGACCGACCCCTTTTGAGGTTTTCTTGGCAAAGACACTAGAGTGGTTTGCCATTTACTTTTGTAATGGTGAGGGAATTTGAAGATCTTCCCTGACATTTAATGGGCCTCACTTGAAACACAACAAGAGAAGCTTCCTTAGGGAAGCTTGTTTATCAGGAAGGCCCACCTTTTATTACTTTGTGTTTGGGCAGTGACGTTCTCTGACCCTGGAGAAGGCTATATATGCCCTGATGTAAGGTTTTGCTTTGGGGCTCACTTTGGGAAGAGTTGTGTGATTTGGTCAGTTGAGACTCTGGGCAGCCATTGAGCCCCCCAGATTTGAAAACCCAGGTGTTGGTGCTTCTCTTTCTGGTGATTAACACTATCTATATCTATATCTATATCTATCTATCTATCTATCTATCTATCTATCTATCTATCTATCTATCTATCTAATCTCTCTCTCTCTCTCTCTCTCTCTCTCTCTCTCTCTCTCTCTA
>NW_027185876.1:11251121-11277760 GCF_028583685.1 Petaurus breviceps papuanus | reverse complement strand
TATATATATATATATATATATATATATATATATATATATACATGTAATGATCAGAGAACTAGAAGCCCTGACTATTGGTTTTTTGAATTGTATTATTTTCTCTCTCTATTTTTTGTCTGCTTGTAATTTCTGTTTGTATTTTCTGAAGTTCTGGATGCTGACTTGGATGCATGATCTGGATGCCATGTACTAAGTGAATGTCATATCTATATCTATATCTATATATATATATGTATATGTATAAATATATGTATGTATGTATGTATGTATGTATATATATACACACACATACATTTGATTAAAGTAAGATTGTTAACCCCTTTTTAGTTGCTTTTCTTTAGAAAAGCTAATTAAAGGAACTGTGCTAGCAGACATCTCTAGTATGCTAGGGTACATGCTGATATACTTCTTCAGCTAACTTTACAGGTGAGGAACCTGAGGGAAACAGGTTTAAGTGACTTGTCCAGGGTCACACAGCTGATAAGTGTCTGAGGCTAGATTTGAACTTGCAAAGAGGAATCTTCCTAACTTTAGTTAGGAATGCCACCTAACTAGTCATAGCAAAAGCTCAGTTCAAATCTGGACTCAGATACTTACTAGCTATGTGAAGCTGGACAAGTAATTTAATCTCTTTTTGCCTCAGTTTCCTCAATTGCAAAATGGGAATTATGACAGTATCTACCTCACAGGGTTGTTGTGAGGATAAAATGAGATAATATCATGGTGCAGATGGTATGGTACTTGGTACATATTAGGCATTTTGTGGTTTTTTTCTTTTCTCCCTTCCATTTCCCAATATGTAAAGCAGTGAGAATAATATTTTTTGTTGCATACCACAAAGGGTCAAATAAGGAATCAAATAATATAAGACAATGTATGTGAAAGCAATTTGAAAAATAGAAAGTATATGATGATGTTATTGACAATAATGATAATTGAATGACATTTTAAGACAATCTTATTGATGTATTTTATTTTTACATCACCTAAATCAATCCCAGTAAAGAAAAAAAGAATAAGACTAACAGTAAAATAAATCAATAAATCGAAAAAGTCAGAAATTTTAAACAATGTTGTATTCCTGTGAACATCTTCCTATCACAAAGCGGTGGGAGGAAGAATCTAAGTATACCTTTTCTTTGAGGCTGTGCTTTTTCTCATAATTTAACAACATTCATTTTTTGTTCTTTTCATTTTCATTGTTGTAACCATCATGTGTATTGTTTTCTTTCCTCTCCATCACTTCATACAATTCTTTCCATTTTTTATAGACCTATTATATTGTTCATTTCCTAAAGCACAGTAATATTCTGTTACATTCATTTACTACAATTTGCTCAGCTATCCCTCAATTGATAAGCATCTATTTTATTTGTAGTACATGCTATTACAAAAAAGAGCTGGTATTAATATTTTGGTATATATTGGGGAATGCTAATATTGAGAATGATATAAATTGAAACTTTCAAAATCATTACACAATCACAAAATGTCAAAGATGTATAACAAATAGAAGACCATGGAATTCACCCATAGCAGAAAAACAATTCTCTCTAAAATAGATGCAACTACCAGATATTCAGATGTAACATGAAAACTTGATGAGAGTTTTAATCCAACATCACCTAAGATTTCCCACTTCATCTGTGGACAACTTTATTTCTTAGATTATATTTCTATTTATATATTTCTTTTTAAAAATAGTATAATATTTTAAATTTCATATAAATTAAAATATCTAATATTTATATATTATACCTACTTATTTGTAAGATTTATTAGATTATCCCCATATTTATCATTGGTTTCCTAGTCTTTGTGTTGATGCTTCCCTCCTGAGACTTGCTCTCCTGATTGGTGAGTACTTACATGCCCCTACCATTTCATGAGGGATGCCACCTATGCTTATTTCACTCCCAGCTCAATTAAATTCCCCACCGCCTTGGCAGGAGTTTTGTCCTCTCCCAGGAATTGTCCCTTTAACTTTGACACCACCATGACTTTACACTTTAAAAAAAAAAAAACATTTTTCCCCCTATTAGAATGTTAGCTTTTGGAGGGAAGGGACATTTGCTTACTTATGTTTTTATCTCCTGTGATTAGAACAGGGCTTGACACATGAATGTAATGGCAAGAGAAGCAGTACTTTTCTTATTTTAGCTATTCAAGTGCCTTTGAGCCTTGCCTTTAATTGTATCAAGAGTCTTTGTTGGAAACAGTATACATTGTGTTGCCCTTACTAGGCCTAAGGGAATGTGAAGACCTTCCCTACCCTTGATAGGCCTACTAAGCATTTAATAGATGTTCTATCTATTTATACAATTCCAAATCATTACTTGATAACTTGTATCAGTAAGTACAACAATATGGAAGTTTAAACAAAATTGTATGTAATGAATTGAGGAAAAGAGAGACTGATCCCTCTGATGAGGTAGGGGCTCTGGGAGCCCCCCCTCGAGCTCTCCTAGAGTCCTTGAGGTACAGGCTCTGGGAACCCCACTTGGACTCTGATTAAATTGTCCCATTTGATGAGGTATTTGCATTTTGCCATCAGCCTTACTAGATTTCCCACCCTTGATCAGATCAAAATATCAATACACCCTTGAACTGGCCTAACCCACCATTGTCTGTAGTCTCCAGGTGGCCTCCCACCCTTAATCACTCATTGACTTCATTAACTCCTCCTGAAGACCCTCCCTAAACTTCTCCTTGAGACCACCCCCAGATTCCTCCCACAACCATCTGTATATAAGACCCCATCTTGTCTCCATGTCTGTGAGAGCGCCATAGAATAGTTAGAGTGAGTGCCATAGAATGACCTAGGACACATTTACTCTGTATCTAATGCAGGCGAACTTTTAATAAACTCTACTTTTCTTTGGCTTGGAGAAGATTTGAGCTGAATTCTTTCAGCAGGACCAGGCATGTTGGTATTTTGGGGTCCCCAGTGCAACCCTAACCCTCTTTATGGATAACCTTTTCACCTCCAATGCTATTATTCTCAGTCTCTACCTTATATTTAATATTACATATATTTTCTGTTTCCTTTTACTTTGTATATACTCATATGTGCCTTGGTTTTTGCCAAAGAAGGAAGAAGAGAGAGTTCATTGACTTCTCCATGACCACATGACCAATTTATCAGTCAGGACTTGAACATTGGTCTTCCTGGTTCTAAAGCTGGTAATATTATTATTATTGTTATTATTATTATTAATTATAATATTTAAATCCCATGTTGCCTCTCTTATGTTCAGTCTCTTCAGTTGTGAAAATTATTTTCATTGAAGGACTAAACAGAAGTTAGAATCAAGTAGTTCTACCCTTGTCCCTGTTTACATCCCAGCTACAAAATACAACAGATCTTTATTTGTTTTTCTTGTTTCCAATATACAAAATAGCAACAACAATAACAACAAAGCCCACATTTTTTTTTACTTTCTTAGTATTTATGACCAACCTCTATATATTATGGGACTGAGTACTTCTGATGCTATTATTATAGGTCCCCAAAATTCATTAATTTACTTTCATCTTATATTGCCTACCAAAATGCTTCCATCTTTTTCAATGTCTTACAAAAATAACTGTGGTTAATAACTTCTCTTTGTACATACACCAGTATCTTTAGAAAACTCACCCTTTTCATCCAGATAAGAATGATATGTAAATGAAACAAAAAGAACCTTAAAATATGTAAGGAAAACAAATATAATATTTTTTTGTCATAGATGCTGAAAGATAGAAAAGTTTTAAGACTGAAGTAGTGACTAGTCGGTCAGCCAGTCTATCAACAAACATTTAATAAACATCTATTATGTGTCTGGCACTGTGCTAAGCACTTGGGACACAAAGAAAAACAAAGAACAATTCTTTACCACTAGGAGTTCCCAATAACATGTAAACATGCAAATAACTGCACAAAGATGCTATAAACAGGAAAAATGGGAAATAAGAAAAGAAATAGGCATTTATTAAGCTCCTACCATATGTCAGGCACTGTGCTAAGATCTTTACAACAACCTTGCAACATAAGTGCTATTATGCCAATTTTACATTTGAGGAAACTGAGGAAGACAGGTTAAGTGACTTGCCCAGTATCACACAGCTTGTAATTGTATGAGGTCATATTTGAACTCAGATTTTCCTGTTTCCAAGTCCTGTGTTTTAACCATTGTTATTCTAAGGCATTAGAGTTAAGTGGGATTGGGAAAGGCTTCCTAGAGAAGGTGGAATTTCATTTGGGATTGTGTCATACTTCAAAAAAGGAGGACCTTTTTCCATTCAGAGTATAATATATGTGGGTTAAACAGCAGCAATAACAACAATACATAGAACAATATATATAATCAATAGTTGAAATATAAGATTTAAGGCAGATGCCTGGGTTTCAATAGTTCTGATAAAACAAATTCTGGAATGTATTTCAAAAACTTTTCAGATATGTATGATTCAGCCTTTTTTCTCCAAAACCACTGACTTCATTTCTTATCCTATCATTCATTTTGATCCTGCAAGAAAGCCTTTCAATTTAATGTAATAAAGGCTCTCTCTTGTATCTTTTACAATTGCCCATATCTTCTCTCTCATTTTTTTGGAGTGGTGGAGGTGGTGGTGCATTGTAAGAAATCATTTCCTTACCATAAGTAGGAAAATTACTTTATCAGGCTCTCTTCTAGATTTTTCTTTCTTTCTTCCATTTGGTGTGACCTTTAAAATGTATGTCACATAGTGCTATATGGATTTTTGCTCTCTGAAGTAGTTTGTTTAAAATATCCTAGTTGAGGTGTGTAGCTACTGTCAAAAGTGGCATGACTCTATAATGTGTGTGCCAAGTTATAGGACCATGGGGCTTAAAGGAATCAGAGAAATGTCATCTAAGTAAGAATTTGAGAAGATGATGTCATATATGTGAAAATGCAATCAATGGGTAGAGTAGTCTGAAAGAGCTAGCTGGAGACCAATGGGACCATGTTTTGGCACCCTATCTCTCTTTGGTGATTCAGAATTGTTGTTGTGCCTTGATTGTAACTTTATCCAATTTGTATTCCTAGTATTACTTAGTTCTCTGCTTGCCCAACAGATCATCTATTTAAAATGGTACCTGTTCTCTTTGATGTGACTTGCCAAGACTTAACAGTAACAGGCTGTCCTTGTATTTAGTAGGGGTATTTTCATCTTCTCTATTTCTTGGAATTCCTAGCTCCCTTTAAAGTTGATTTCTAGTATAATCTATTACATGAGGCCTTTTCTTATACCCCAATTGCTAGTAACCCAATCCCAAAATCATTTTGTATTTAATTTCATCTGTATCTTTATTGTTTTGTTTTTGTTTTTCTTCCCAAATAAAATATATGTTCCCAGTGGGAGACTTTGGCCTTGGTGTCCAACTTTGTGGTTTGACACAATCATTCAAAATTAGTAAATGCTTAATAAATGCTTGTTAAAAATTGAATGTGTAATACTAAGTAGCTCTATGGAAAATGAGATGGTCCATATAATTCTCACATCCCCTTCCCTGACAGAAAGGGTATGGAACCAAGATACTTAATGACAATTGCTACCTCCATCTTTTGGAGTCAGTGGGGGACTGTCTTTTCCTCTTAGCAAAATACCCTCCTCCTTTTTATCTCCCTGCCCTCTCAGTTGTGGGAAAGGAGATTCAGCTATAGTCTCAGGTGTGAGTTCTCTACCCATACATGTGAAGAAAATAAATATTTTGCCTCTTTTTAGAGACAGACTAGGTGACATCAGAATCCCAAGTTTGAATGTGGCCTCTGACACTTGCAAGTAATTTTATCTACATCTGCCTCAATTTCCTCTACTATAAAATGAGAATACATCATACAGTTGTTGTGAGAAGCAGCTGACATACTTTTAATAAAGCACTTAGCTAATCGAGTGCCTGCAATATAGTAGGTGCTTAATAAATGTTTGTTCTCTTCCCCATCCCCTACCTTTATGGGGGAAGAAAATTATCCTGATTTTTTTTTTAAGTTTCACTTTTTGGGAGACAAATATAGTCATTCGTTAAATTAGAGCCTGGCTTTGTAATTCCCAAGCAAACCCTTTGACAAAAATCTGAAGGTTTTAGATTATATAGTATGTACAATATAAGAACCATGAAGAGTTTGCTCCCTACTCCACTCTGGTTGTAGGTAAATATGTAGTTTGGGAACCAACTAATTGAGACAAAAGAAAAGCAAACTTAAAAACTAGGAGAAAGAAAATGGAAATGTGAAAAAAAGAAAATATGTTGTCTTTAATTAATTTAATTAATGTTGTCTCAGTATAGACAAAAGAAAGGGGGGATTGAGGAGGAAGATAATACTCACTGAAGCCACTTGGGTTCTATATCCTGGAGGAAAGAGTTCATTGCCACTTTGACTCAAATCAGCTTGTGACCATCCTCTCTGCCTGCCATGGAGGATGACATTGGCCATTACAGGTAGACAAGTTTCACTACATTGCATTAAGTATTCTTTGCCTGTTCACACAGTTTTATGCTCACCGTTCTCTCCCAAAATCTCTGCAATGATCCCTCCATTTCCTTCAAGACTGGAGAAAGCAATGGGAAGGAAGCTGTATCCTTCCAGGATACTATGTGATCAGTTTCTGGCCTACAAGTTTGAAATTATGAATGAATTCCTATAGAGATGTATATTTTGAAAAGTGCTTTCCACACATAATTTCATTTGATGTCCTCAGTGACTTGTCCACGGTAACATAGTAAATATGAGTTAGTGTATGCATATGCATGTGTGTATGTATATACACATATATACATATACATACATATATACAGACTTATACATATATAAACATATATTCATTTCATCCTGACTTCAAGTCCATCATTCATAATATTCTGCCAAAGATTGCTCATGAGCTGTAAGGTTTAATTCAATTTTTAATACCCATTAAGGCTTTATTTTTTGAGCTTCTAAATGAATTTTAAGAATTGCAAAAGTTGTGAGATTTTTGTCTGGCATCATTTTTTTTAAAGCAATCGGGGTTGAGTAACTTGCTCAAGGTTACATGGCCATCTGTTTCTGGGTGGGTGCTAAGTGTCTGAGCCCAGGATTCGATCTCCAGGTCATCCCAACACTGGAGCCGGTGCTCTTACTCGCTGTGCTACCTAGCCGCCCCATGTCTGGAATCATTTTTAACTGTTTATAATGTTTATAAGCATAACCACTCCCTTGGGTCACTTCAGCATAAATGATTGAAGTGATCTACACCAAACTGTGACTGGTGAATTCTCCAATAATATCTGTTCTTAGCACTGTATGACCCTAGATTTTTAAAAATATGAAACAAAAGGAACAAGTAAGTGTTTAATGCTGCCTATATTCCTATCATTTTTTTTATCTATAAAACATCTTGATTTGGCATGCTCATGAGTTAAAATATACTGGGAAAACCTTGTTTTTTTTTTTTTCCACCAGCATCAGGATCTCAATCCTCAACTCTTCTAGAACTTTGAGAATTGAATTAAATAAAGAGTATCTCAGTCTATGTAGTTCAAAAGGACTTAGGTATCCTACTCATACACATGTATTTTATAAATTAGAAAACTGAGACCCTGAAAAAAAAACTATGCTGTATCCAAATGTCACAGTTAATATGCAGTACTTTATTTCTTGATTATGATTGAAAATTCTGTGATAGATAGATAGGCAGATAAAGACATCTATAGAGAAAGAGACATAATCAGTCAATAGATATATGGAGATTGAGAGAAATGTATAAATAGATTGATTGACTGATAGAGATATGTATATAGAAGGAGAGAGAAATAGCCAATAGGTATATAGAGATGGAGAGAAATGCATAGAGAGTAGATAGATAGGTGGGGAGAGAGGTAGATAGACAGAAGACTAGAGTTATGCAAAAGTATATCTTCTCTGTCACTTGCAGCCACATGGAAATGCCTGAGGCACTGAGAGGTTAAGTAATTTGTTCACAATCTTGCCAGAAATAGCTTTAAGAGCAGGACTTGAATCCTGGTTTTCCTGACTCCAAGCACAGCTTATTATACAGTTCGTCAAGCTGTTTCCAAAATGAGGGAATTAGACTAGATGGTCTCTATATCCCATTTTATCTCTTTATACATCATTCTATGATTATACTCATATGCTTCTATCTATCACCTAGCTAGATAGCTCTCTTTCTATATTCATGCCTGTATTCATGTATCCATGCATATGAGATTTTATTACTTGGCCTATCTTTTACAAATTATGTAGCATTTTAAACTACCTCAAATTAAAATGTTCCTGGGGTAAAAAATGCATTTTAACAAAAATTTTTCCTTAACCATGCTGTGTGCTTGAAAAATCTTGAAGTATCATGATCTTTGAAGAATAATAAATGCTGTGGGTGATCCAAAGTTCAGTGGACAACCACATGGCCAGAGGTGGGTGGGAATGGAGGTGTACATGCAAACTGTATGGTTATTTCCAATGATAACCCATGAATATGATGTAGGATCTTTGAAGAACTGTCTGATCTTCAAAGAAAGCAGGCTACTCATATGGTGATACTGAGCTGTGGCAGGACAACTTAAATAATGTCTTATTATTCCCCCAAATGGAGAATAAGATGTAGAGAAAAATTTTATATCTCTTTGTTTTTATCTTCTGTGGAGGATCTATCAGAGAATTTGGACATGTATCCTACAAAATAAGAAGTCATATATGGGTTCTATTTGTATTGATGGATGTAATACCAATGTAAGACCAAAGAGTCACCTCATTCTGTGATGAGAAACTTGAAAAGAAATTTTGTACATACATACATTTTTTAGAAAATAATACAGAAGAAGCACATTAGAAAATGAAACAAATATAAATTCTATCAAGAAGATACAAATATATTGAAGAATAGAATGAAATGTGGGATACATATCCATCTGTACATTATGTCATAATCTGGTCAATATGCAGTTTTTAATTTTAGGTTTGGAGACAGATAACACAATAGATAGAGCTCTGGATCTTTTTATTTTCATTAATTAATTATTTTTTTGTTTGCAACATCCACTCTTATACTGTGTTGAGCTCTAAATTGCCCCCGTCCCTGTACTCCCCCCTCCCCAAGAGAGCATGAAATCTGATATAGGCTATACATGTATGATCATATTAAACATATTTCTACATTAGTCATATTGTGAAAGAAAAATCAGAACAAAAGGGAAAACAACAACAAGAAAAGAGAATATAGTTGTCTTTGATTTGCATTCAGACTCCATAGTTCTGGATTCAGATAGCATTTGCCATCATGAGTCTTTTGGAATTATTTTAAATCATTGCATTGCTCAGAAAAGCTATGTCTAAAAAAAAATTGGTTGTTGCATAATTTTGCTGTTGCTGTGTACAGTGTTATGGTTCTGCTCACTTCACTCAGAATCATGTCATGTAAGTCTTTCCAGGTTTTTTCTGAAATCCATCTGTTCACCATTTCTTATGGAACAAAAATATTCTACTTCATTCACATATCACAACTTGTTTAACCATTCCCCAGTTGATGGGCATCCCCTCAATTTCCAATTCTTTGCCACCGTAGAAGGAGCTGCTATAAATATTTTTGTTCGTGTGGGATCTTTTCTCTTTTCTATGATCTCTTTGGAATACAGACCTAGTAATGGTAGTGATGGATCAAAGGGTATGCACAGTTTTATAGCCCTTTGGGCATACTTCCAAATTAGTCTTGAGAATGGTTGGATCCATTCACAACTCCACCAATAATGCATTACTGTTCAAATTTTCCCACATCTCCAGCATTTACAATATTGCTGTTTTGTCATTGCAAGCCAATCTGATAGGTGTGATGTAGTACCTCAGACTTTTAATTTGCATTTCTCTAATCAATAATAATCGGGATCATTTGTTCATATGACTATAGGTAGCTTCAATTTCTTCATCTGAAAACTGTTCATATTCTTTGGCCATTTATCAAATGGGGAATGATTTATATTCTTATAGATTTGAGTCACTTCTCTATATATTTTAGAAATGAAGCCTTTAGGGTGGCTAGGTGGCACAGTGAATAGAGCACTGCCCTGGAGTCAGGAGGACCTGGGTTCAAGTCTGGCCTCAGACACTTAACACAAAAACTAGCCATGTGACCCTGGGCAAGTCACTTAACCTCAATTACCCTCCAAAAAGCAAAGAAAGAAAGGAAGGAAGGAAGGAAGGAAGAAGAAAGAAAGAAAGAAAGAGAGAAAGAAAGAAAGAAAGAAAGAAAGAAAGAAAGAAAGAAAGAAAGAAAGAAAGAAAGAAAGAAAGAAAGAAAGAAAGAAAGAAAGAAAGAAGAAAAATGAGGCCTTTACCCGAGATACTGACTATAAAAATTATCTCCCAGTATTCTGCTTCCCTTCTAATTATGGTTGCATTGACTTCAAAAAACGTTTAACATAATCAAAATTATCCCTTTTGCATCTAATAATGTTCTCTGTCTCTTGTTTGGTCATAAATTCTTCCATTCTCCACAGAGCTGACAGGTAAACTGTTCCTTGTAGAACAATGGACCTTGAAGAAGAAAGACCTAGATTAAAATTTGGGCTAAGACACTCACTGTCTATTGGATGTGGGACAAGTAACAACCTCTACTTCAATTTCTCCATCTATAAAATAGTGATAATAATATCTTCAGGTTCCCAGAGTCATTGAGAAAATAAAATGAAATGATATTTGAAAATGTTTTTTGAATCTTTAAAATGCTATATAAGTGCCAACTAGCTAACTAAATAGTTGACAGTAGTAGTAGTAGTAATTACAGTAGCAGCAGCAGCAGCAGCAGTAATAGTACTTTGAAAATACATGGTTAGATTAGTTTGGCTACAATTAGTATAGATTCACTGAGAATGTTTTGCAGTGATCTAGAATTCAATACATGTAACATTGTCATCTGCGCATAGGTTTATAGAGAGAATATTATCACAGAGTAGTAATCATTTCCTTTAGACACCTCACAGCATCACTATTATGTTATTTCTTGGAATATGATCTATTTCCTGAGGTTCATCCTTTCATCTACAAACTGCTTTCTATCAGATATCTTTATCTGGATGTCCATCAGGCACCTCTAATTCAACATGTCTGAAGCTAAGTTAGTTATCTTTCTCTCTAACCTCCCCTCCCCTCCTCTTCTGTCATCACTATCCTGAGTTTTGCAGTAACCCAGGTTCCCAACGTTATACTTATGCTCCACTCTTCCTTCCCCCTCAACTCCATATTTAGTCATTTACCAATTCTGATTGAAAAGAATTTTCTAAAATGATGGATAGTTTCAGTGTTTGTATTTTGTTCCCAGTGGATATTACAAGGTTTGATACATAGGAGACACACAATAATAGTTTATTAATCAATACTCAATTCCATCCCCTTGAGATCTTTCCAATCCATTCTCTTCTTTATATTCCCACATCCATCTCTTTAATTCGGGAAAAATTCAGCTCTGTCCTGAACTCTTGTTATAGCCTCCAAGCTGGTTTACTTGCACCCATTGTTTTCTTTTATTCACATAGCTGAAAAATTTATATTTCTACAGTGTAGGTTCAGCCAAGTCATATTCAAAGTCAAGAAGCATCTCACTAGCATAGGAGTTAAACTCTTCTATTAGGCATTTGAATTCTTCCCAATCAAGCTATACCTTGCTTTTACAATCCAGTTGCACATCCTCTTGTATTCTATACAGCAGTCAAAGTGGTTTGTAAGCACCAGTAAATGACATTCCATTTCTCTTTGTGCCTTTAAACAGGTTGTGCACAATTTTTTGGAATTCTTTCTTTCCTCACCTCTATCTCCTGCCAGCTCAAATTCCATTTTTCCCCAAGAGGCCTTTGTTGATTCCCAAGTTGTTAGTGCTATTTCCCCAATCACTGAGCATATGTTCTAAAAAATAGCCCATTAGTTTTGTATATCTCACTTTTGAAGGGTTTGTCTCTGTACACATGTTATATCCTGTTGGGAAAATGTCAGGTCTTTGAACACCTGTTTGATATTTCACTTTCATATTTCACAGAATCACAGAATTTGAATGTTGGAAGGGAAGTTGGAGGCTATCTAGTCCAACTCATTCGTGAGAGGAATTCACACTGTAGTCATTACCGGTCCTCCTGGTCCTGTTTGTAGATGAGCAAGGCAAGGGAATCTATCACTTGTCACTTTGGGACAATTAAATTTGATATCTTCTTCTGCATCAACCTAAAATTTCCCTGTCTTCAAATTCTACTCATTGATCTTTATTCTGCTCTACAAGACCAAAATTAGTAAATCTCATCACTCTTTGACATAACAGGCCTTCAAGTACTTGAACACAACTACCATGATCCCCTTGAGCCATCTCTTTCTTTAGGTTACTCGTGTTCCAAACCATCCTCAAGGAATCAAAGCCTACTACATCCTGGTGGCTCTCCTTTCCACATTCTCCTATTCAATAATTTCATTCATAACAATGGCACCCAGAACTGAGCACAGTACTACAGATGAACTATGACTAAGAGCACAGCAATGTCATCAGATTGCTCTTGCAGAAAACTAAGCTCCTCTAGAAAACCCAGACTCAAATACTTTTTTTTTGACTGTCACATTTCACCACTAAGCCATATTTTTACTTCTGATCCAATAAAACTTCCCAACCGTTTTCAGCGCTATGATTGTCTCTCCATATCTCCTCCATCTTTTACTTGTCAGGTTGATCGTGTCTCCCTATTACTTATCACAGTGCCTGGCAGAAAGGAAGAGTGTAACAAATGCTTTTTGATCTATTGGTTGGTACTAGAGAACATATTTAATGAACATGTCTCCCTGTTTCCTGATTTGTTTGATTTTTTTCTATTCTGAAGAATGATGAACAAAGATCTCCACCATTACATCCACAGTAGGACACTGCAGAATTTTTATACACGCATGAGGAATTCCTTGTTTAAAGAATGCTCACAGGGCAGTATTTTTTCTACACAGTCAAACATATTTAGAAAAATCAACAACAGAAAGACACAACGGGCTCTAATATTGTCTGCCCTTCTCAATCAATGGATTGATGAAAAACATGATCTGCTGGAGGAAATTTTCGGGGAAAACCTGCCCATTGTTTTCTCATTTTTTTTAAGTCAAGGATATAATCTTTGAACTCATTGTCTTTGAGATGCTGTAGGAAGAACATTTACTTTGGAGACTGGAGAACTTAGGTCAAATTCTGCCTCTAAACCTTTCTGGTTGTGCCACTATGGCCTAGTTACTTAACTTTTCTGGAGCTCAAATTCCTTATCCTGGAAAGTGGGAATGATAACAACATTTGTTTTAGATACCTCCAAGGTATATTGTAGTAAAATCATTTTTGCTAATGTTTAAAAAAGTTTTAATCTATAATTCTAATGGATGTATGTTCATAAAATTTAATATACTATTGAATTATAAATATTTTGCAAGGATAGTAAAGAAAGAATAGCAGTCAATAGTTGTTGATATACTATGTGATTGTTCCTCCTGATCTTTCTGAAATATCTTTGAAAATCAATTCTTGACTTTCCACTATAGTGGTCATCCTTATTCTCCACAAACAATTATACTGGATTCTGATATTGAGATGTCACATTCTGATTGGTTGTCTCTTACCTTATCTTGCTCAGAATCTCACTTTTTGGGTAAAGGAATTTATATAATGGCTACTACATGCTAAGTACTATACTAAACCCATTATAAATATCTTATTTTATTCTCACAACAACTCTGAAGCAGGTGATATTATTGTCCCTATTTTATACTGGTGGAAACTAAGGCAAATAAAGGTTAAATAACTTGCCTACACATTGTCATACACTTAGTAAGTGTTTGTGTGCAGATTTGAACTCAGCTCTTTCTGAATCCAGGCCCAGTGCTTTAGGCACTGGAATATCTGGCACTCTATTCTCAACCATATCTCACTCCCTTCTTTTACCTACCTTTGCTAGCTTCCTTACAAGTGTTGTCTTCCCTCATTAGAAGGTAAGTTTCTTGATAACAAAGACTGAATTGCTTATTTAAATTTGTATCCCTAGAACTTAAAAGAGTTATTGGCTGCATAGTAAGTGATTAATAAATATTCTCTCTGTCTCTGTATCATTCTTTCTGTCTCTTTCTATCTGTGTGTGTGTTTCTTTTTGTGTGTCTGTCTCTCTCTTTTGCTCTCATTTTGAACTTTTCTTCTCTACCACAGACTTCCCCCATCTGTGTTTGGCCAGGCCCAGGATCTCTTCCTTCCTGATTTGATTTTGTAAGATCTAGTGCTATTTTCTCATACATGGCACTGATACTATGTTGGGTCTCAAATATGGTGGTTTTGACTCTTGCCATTCATAAGAGGTCATTATAGATTACTCATGAAGATTTTATCAATTTCATGACTCTTGTCCCTCTCTTGGTTTCTTCTGTTATAAGGGTTTGTTAGTTTAGCCAAATTTGAAACCATACCTTCTGCATACTGTTTCCATTCTTATCTATTTCTCACTGTTTTGTGATGCAATATATCCTTCTGGACCTTCTTCAAACCCTGCAAGTGAATTTGAATTTTTTCTTGCTAACTGCATATATAGATCAATTTTTGCTCACTAAGACAGTTTCTTGGTTCATTTTCACTGTTATTTGTTGTAACTGTTTTGTATTATCTAAAAATGCACCTTCTAAGAAATTATTGAGTCAAAACACATAATTTCATCTACATCCCATTTCTCAAAGTCAACAAGTTATTTAAACAGATGAGGTTAAAGAATCTGCAAACAGGTCCTATGCCTTCTTTTCAACTATACCATTTCTTCTTGTTGGATATTTACATTCATAGTATCATAGACTTGGAGCTAGAAGGAATCTCAAAGGCCAGATAGTTCCATCCCCTTCATTTTTATTATGAAGAAGGTATTCAGCTCCCAGTGTCACACCTGGAGTGAGCATCAAAGATAGTACCTTAACCTGGGTTATCTGACTGCAGGGCAAATTTTCTTTCCTCTGTACTATTATTAGTCTACATTTTGATTACCAGTAGGTGACATTCTGAAGTGAACCAGCTGTCTTCTCTATGGCATAATATAGTCAAGCTCCTTTTTGGGTACGTGAGACATAATCAGTTCTGGTCAAGTCTAATGCTTTCCAAATGGCTCAGTTGAAGGGAGAAACATACCTTTAAGTGCCTACTATATATCAGGAACTATGGTAAGCATTTTAAAAATATGTGTTGATCCTCACAACGAATGTGGGATGAAGACACTATTATCTCCATTTTACCGATGAGGAAGCTGAGGCAGAGAGAAGCCCAAGGTCACATAGGGAGTAATTACCTAAGACTGGAATTGAGCTCATATTTTCCTGACCTGAGGCCTAGTTCTAGATCCATGGAGAGATGTAGCTGTCTCTAGAAAAGTGAAAGAAATTTAAAACCAGAAACCTTCAATAAGTTCATCGTAAGTGTCCAAATCAAATTGATCTTGTGTTCCAAGAAATTGATTTTTCTTATTTGCTTTCAGGTACACAGCAAAAGCTACTTTTCAAGCTCTTTGTATTTGCTTCCTCAGAAAGAGCCTATAATATGTTCTTTCAACTTTATCTATTGATATTAATTAGTAATTAATTAGATAGTAATTAATTATTCCATTTAGAGTGAAAATATCAACATGGATTTTGTCAACTTGATCATTCCATAAAAGTCACACATCAAGAGCATAGGGTTAAATGAATAACTATAAATGGTCTAAGAACCATATGATATTAAATCTTTTCTGTCTCTTTTTTTTTGGCATTCCAATAGTAGAAAGGGAAAGGACCAAGCACCATTATATATATAAATTTTTTTTCTATATTACATGGGTTACCATTTTTAATCTCATGATAAATTCTCTGTTGAGAAAGTTCTCTATGTTTCTACATGGTGTTCTCCAGACAACAATTTTTTTGCTTGGTTCATACTTGACACCTTTTTATTTTGGTACAATCTGTGAGAGTTATGGACCTGATGTATATCTTTCCATAACTGAGAGTCACCTCATTCTGTAATGAGAAATTTGAAAAGAAATTTTGCACCTGCATAAATTTGCTAGAAAATAAGACAGAATAAGCACATTAGAGAAGTACAAAAATGAATTTTAAGTGAGGTCACATCAGAAGAGATTGTATGAGAACAGTGGTAGAGTATGGCTTTAAATTCTGGCTAGCAAAATTGAGAAAATATGCTGTACATAGCCAAGGATATAATAAGCAAAGACAGGGTGGCTGGAAGCACAAGATACGATAGCAAGAGAGTTGTTAGTCTAGCTTGTGTAAAAAAAATTAAGGATTTAGTGGTAAATAGGGGATGAAGTAAGATTGAGAAAGTAAGGTAGCACCAGAATTCAGAGATCCTTGAATATCTATTATTAGAGTTGGATTTTTCATCTGTTGGTAATAATAACCCTGTGAAGTTGTTTGTGTGACAGCATGACATGAGCAGACATTTGTATGAGAAGTGATGGTTCTAACAGAAAATTATACATATAATCCACCAGTACCAGAAATAAAAATTTTATTTTTATTCTTTATTTACAACTGGGGGCTTTCTAAAGCAGATAAGAAGATTTTTAAGAGATGGATGAGTAACAGCGGCGATATGTGAGCTAGTAGATGAGAGACAGACCTTTAGGGAAAAGTGAAAATTCTTAGACCCTTGAAGTAAAAATAGAACTGCAGGACATGAGGAATGACACTATGGAGTGAACCAAGGATGGAGAAAGAGAAACTGGTTCCAAGGAGCATTCTCACAAAGTTATATTTTAGTGCTTGGAGTCTGATTTTACTGCTTACACAATTGCCTTTTTAGATAACACACATGAATGGAATTTATAGTGTTTTGTTCCATAATACAAACCATGCTCTCTGCTTTTATTCATCCTATCTTGAATTTGTTGCGATCTTCAGTTCATTTCCTGCGAGACACATCCACTGGATAGGTTTCTTATGGGAGGAATAAGAGAGGGAAAGAAATTTTGTAGGAGTATAACAATCAAGTCCCATGAGTACCAGAAAGTTGGGGAACATGCCTTGAAATAGCTTCTTTCACCTACAGTGGCCTTCTGTGACAGAGTTAACAGCACAGGTTCCACATTACAACAAGTTCTCATCAGTTTGGGTCCTAACTAAAATGGCATTGGTAATATTAATAACCCGTTAAAATAGAAAGTTCTGTTTAGAAGAATGAGGTGAGCTTTACGAAGTCAGTAAAATTAAATCACTGTTCCAAAGATTGCTCAGATTGTAGTCCCATTTAACTTTACCTTCCAAATTTTCCTAGTTTCAATGACCTTCGAGGACCAATTCTTTTCATTTCCTACTCCAATGTATTTCTACTCTAGCCTTGTCTACTGCTGAGTGATAATTTAATTCGAGTTGTGGTATAAATGGATAGTTTCTATTTTGTTATAATTTTCAGAGACTTTTAGCATTCAGATTTGAAGGATATAAAGAATCTGATCTTCAAGGTAATGAAACATAAAGCCATTAGCAGAAAATGCCTTCTTCCTCCTCTTACTTCCTCTTATACTCTCATTCTCTTCCTGAAGAAATCCAAAGGGCACAGTAACTATTCATCATCACTAGTGCCTCCTTTGTGAATGCTGCTGATATTATTGGTTCTTTCATCCCTGCCCCTATGTTGGCCAGGCGCTGAAAAAGCAATAAACTTTGCTCAGATTCAATTAAATTTAAATGTTGTGCTTTGGCCTAGTATTGTCTGCAAACTGATGGCACCTTGAGCCCATTGGCCTTCAGAGCCAAAAATACCCTGCTGACTCATACATTTCTGATAAGGCTAAGACTGAGGCAATAACTTCCCATGAATTACATGTACAATGAAAATAAAAGGTGATTGTATTTTAGGGGCATTCTGATTTCCAAAATGATATTTCACTATGGAATTTGAAAGGGTTAGATCTACACCAATACAATATGGTTAAAATATAGTCTCCATTCCCACTAGCCAGAGTCAAAATGAGTTGAGAGTGATTTAAACTGTGCCCGTACCACAATCAATCCAAATCATTTTTAACACAGTGTGATGATATTTGGAGGGTTCTCATATTTTTCTAATGAAATATTGTAAAGCAAAGAGGTTAAAAGTCAAGAGAAAGGTCAAATATGCTAACCTTGGTGATTTCTTATTGAGGGAATCACGTGAAGAGAATTTTTTTTTTCCATTTCAGTGAGGTATGAGTAGTCCAGAAGAGATGCTGTTGCCTTCTCCTGAATATTCTGGACATACTTCATGCTGAACTTCTTATTCTTACTGTATAGTATCACCCAGTGGCTTAGAATTTAAAAGAATATTTAATTAATGATAGTAACTATGTTTAAAATGCAGCCTGTCATACTGAAAGACAGTGTAGTTTGGTAGACAGAAGGCTGGGCTGAGGGTTAGACAGATATGAGTTCCAGTTTTGCCTCTAAAACATACTAGCTCTATGTTTATGTAAATTCTAAGTACCTACTAATTCTAAGTACCTACTAAACCTATCAGTTACAAATTGCTACGTGACCTAACTTAGTAAATGGAAATTCCACAATACATCATGTCTGCCTTAAAATCAATTAATCACTAATTACAGTTATCCTTTTAATAGGGCTATAAGGTTTGAAAGGTAAATTTACATGCATTATATCATTTGATCCTCTCAATATCTCTATGAGAAATATGTTATTTTTAACTTCATTATACAGATAAGAAAAACTCACAAAAGTTACATGGCTTGCTCACAGTTATGTAACTAGTGAAATGAATAAAGAAATGGAAGCCAGATCACTCCTGACTCCAAATTCAATTTTCTTTCAACTACACTAGGTTGTCTTTATCTCTCATTAGAAAAAGTTTAAAAGCTTATTATGAAATTTTCAGCACACACATATGCAGGATATATATAATCATATATATATACATATATAAAGAGAGAGATTGAATTTCTTCTTTTTAAGTAAAATTTTATCTTTATTAATTTGTTTAGTTACTTTTAGTTTACAAGATTCAGTTCCACATTTCTTTGAGTTTCAAATTTTCTCCCCCTCTCTTACCTCCCCACCCCCACGGGAGTGTGCAATCAAGTATAGGATCTGAAAATAATTTCACATTAGACATTATTCAGGTTGTAAAGAAGGATTGTAGCTGATAGAATGAACAATGGAAAAGAGGAAAGAAAACCAAAGAAGAAAAAGAGAGCAGGTAGTTTGCTTCAATCTGCATTCAAACTCTGTTCTCTATAGTTCTTTCTCTGACATTCTCTGACATGATGTACACATCTCTTTCCATCATGAGTCTTTTGGAATTGTCTTATAAACTTTCATTGCTGAGTAGAGTCTAGTCTATCAAAGTTAGTTGTTACACACATGTGGTGTCTATAATTGTGTACAGATTTCTCCTGGTTCTGCTCTTCTCACTCAGCATCAGTTTGTATAGGTCTTTCCAGGTAAATATGAAGTCCATCTGCTCCTTATTTCTTATAGCACAATAATATTCCATTACATTCATAGACCACAACTTATTTAGGCATTTGACAGTTGATGGGAATCCCCTTAATTTCCAATTCTTTGCCACCGTAAAAAGAGCTGCTATAAATATTTTTGTACATACAGGACTTCCTTCCACTTCGATGATCTCTTTGGGATACAACCCTAGAAGTGGTATTACTGGGTCAAAAGGTATGAAGTTAATTATAGCCATTTGGGCATAGTTCCAGATTGCTCTCCAGAATGATTGAATCAGTTCACAACTGCACCAACAACGCATTAGTGTTCCAAATTTTACACATCCTCTTCAGCATTTCTCATTTTCCTGTATTATCATCTTAGCCAATCTGACTGGTGAGATGTGGTATCTCAGAGTTGTTTTGATTTGCATTTCTCTAATCACTAGTGATTTGGAGCAGTTTTTCATATGCTTATAAGTATCTTTAATTTCTTCCTCTGAAAACTGCCTGTTCATATCTTTTGACCATTTATCAGTTGGAGAATGACTTGTATTCTTATGGATTCGACACAATTCTCTGTATATTTTAGAAATGAGGCCTTTATCAGAGGCACTGGTTATAAAAATTCTTTCCCAATTTCCTATTTCCCTCTTAGTCTTGGTTACGTTGCCTTTGTTTGTACAGAAACTTTTCAATTTAATGTAATAAAAATTATCCATTTTGCATTTTTCTAACTCTTGTTTGGTCATAAAGTCCTCCCTTCTCCATAAATCTTACAGGTACACTATTCCTTGCTCTCCCAGATTGCTTACAGTATCAACCTTTATACCTAGATCATGCACACATTTAGACTTGGCTCTGGTATATGGTGTTTGATAATAGTCTATGCCCAGTTTTTGCCATACTATATTCGAGTTTTTCCAGCAGTTTTTGTCAAATAGTGAGTTTGTATCTGAAAATCTATGGTCTTTGGATTTATCAAACAGTAGATTATTATAGTCATTGACTGCTGAGTCTCACATACCCCATCTATTCCACTGATCCACTTCTCTGTTGCTCAGCCCATACCAAGTAGTTCTGATGACTGCTGCTTTATAATACAGATTAAAATAGGTATGGCTATGCCACCTTCCCTTGCATTTCTTTTCATTAATCCCCTCAATACTATGGACCTTTTGTATTTCCAAATGAATTTTGTTACAATTTTTTCTGGCTCTATAAAGTAATTTCTTGGTAGATTGATTGGTATGGCATTAAATATGTAATTTAATTTAGGTAAAATTTTCATTTTTATTATATTACCTCAACCCAATCATGAGCAATTGATGTATTATATGTATTTAATACATAATTCCAATTAGTTAGTTCTGAATTTATTTGTGTGAAAAGTGTTTTGCAGTTGTGTTCATATAGGTCCTGGGTTTGTCTTGGCAGGTAGATTCCCAAATATTTTATATTGTCTATAGTAACTTTAAATGGGATTTTTCTTTCTATCTCTTGCTGTTTGATTTTGTTAGAAATATGTAGGAATGCTGAGGATTTCTGTGGGTTTATTTCATATCCTGCAATATTGCTAAATTTATTTATTGTCTCAAGTAGTTTTTTGCTTGATTCTCTAGGATTCTCTAAGTATATCATCATTTCATTTGCAAAGAGTGATAGCTTAGTCTCTTCTTTGCCTAATTTGATTCCTTCAATTTATTTTTCTTTTCTAATTGCTATTCCTAACAATTCTAGTACCAGATTGAATAATAGTGGTGATAGTGGTCATCCTGGTTTCACCCTGTGATAGTAATGGAATAGAAAGATTCCCCTGTATTGGCTTGGTTTTCAAATTGATTGTGTTAAAACCCAGAGCTTGTTAATCCCACCTGTGGGATGGACTTGTTGACTTGAAAAGAGAGACACAAACTGGGAGGAGTTGGTGACGTAGATTTGGAGAGACAAGAGAGAGGCAGAAGAACTTTTTGGAAGCAGCACCCTTGTGGAGGCAGAGAGAGACTGAGAGGATTGCTGAGGGACACTTTGAATCACCCTGGACTTTTGAGACCTGCCCCCGGAGCTGCCAAGGACTGAGGAGACATGGCTGTTTTGCTGGTACTTTGTCTTTCTGTTTTGATGTTGTTTTGCCAGATTTGTCCACTGGTGAAAGACAGTCCTGTTCTTGAAGAAGTCCTGGAACCTGGCTGTTGGCTAAGAGCTCCTGAGACTGTCCTGCAGACAGAGAGTGAATACTGTCCACTGGTGAAGGACAGTGCTGTTGTTGCAGGGGTCTGGGAACCTTTCTGTTGGTTCAGAAGCCCTAAAGAAGGATTTTATTGTTGTATGTTTACAGAAATCCTGGGAGAGGGTTTTGCTAATGTTTTCAGGGGTTCTAGGACTGTTATGCAGACAGAGGATGAATTAATGAAGAGACTGGCAATGTATCTTGTGGCCTTGCTAAGCCTTGTCTCCCCAGGAACTAAGATTGCTGAGAACTTGCCTCTTGTTAAGATGAAGAAAAGACCTCCATTTGGGTATTAAGTGCTGTGCTTAAACTTGATGTAACTCTGGGGTAGATTCAATTGTGATCCAGGGGTTGGGAACTTTTGACCTTTTTGTGTTCTATGGTTGAACAAATGAATGTACTTTACTTATGTTTGGAAACTAATCTCCATTTGAGAAGAGGGGTTTTGTGATGGACTAAATGAAGGTACAGCCTAGGGGTGGAGTAGTATTTAGAACAGGGACTTTGTAATTGATTGAATGAAAGGAAGGTCCTGGGGTGGGGTAGTACTTGGAGATTATTTAATCACACTTAGTAAATGCTGTATTTTGAATGATGTCATGTTTTGACCTTCTCTGTTCTTGGTTTGTCACTGAATAAAATGGAGAGCACCTATGCTGGTATTCTGAACCTTGGGAAGTTGCCTTTGCTTGGCATTACATTACACACCCCTGATCTTATTGGAACTGCTTCTAGCTTATCCCCATTATATATAATACTCGCTGATGGCTTTAAATAGATGCTACCTATTATTTTAAGGAAAACTCAATTTATTCCTATACTTTCAAGTTTTTTTTAATAGGAATGGATGTTGTATTTTGTCAAAAGCCCTTTCTGCATCTATTGAGATAATTATGTGGTTTCTGCTAGTCTTATTGTTGATATGATCAATTATACTGATGGTTTTCCTTATATTGAACCATCCTTGCATTCCTGGAATAATTCCTACCTGATCAAAGTGTAATATTCTTGTGATAAGTTGTTGTAGTCTTTTTGCCAATATTTTATTTAAATTTTTTGTATCTATATTCATGAGGGAAATTGGTCTATAATTTTCTTTCTCTGTTTCATCTCTTACTGATTTATGTATCAATACCATATATGTTTCATAGAAGAGTTTGGTAGGACTTCACTGATTTTCCCAAATAGTTTGTAGAGTATTGGAATCAACTGGACTTTAAATGTTTGATAGAATTTGCTATTAAATACATCTAGTCCTGGAGATTTTTTCCTAGGGAGTTCTCTGGTGGCTTGTTTAATTTCTTTTTCTGAGATGGGGCTATTTAAGTAATTTAATTCCTCTTCAGTTAATCTGGGCAATTTATAATTTTGTAAATATTTTTCCATTTCACTAAGATTGTCAGATGTATGTGCATACAATTGGGCAAAATAATTCCTAATTATTGTTTTAATTTCCTCTTTATTGGAGGTAGATTCACCCTTTTCATTTTTGATACTCATAATTTGGTTTTCTTCTTTCTTTTTTTATCATATTGCTAACAACCTATAAATTTTTTTATAAAACCAGCTCTGTTTTATTTATTAATTCAATAGTTTTATTAAATTCAATTTTATTGATCTCTCCTTTGATTTTCATTATTTCTAATTGAGTATTTAAATGTGGATTTTTCAATTTGTTCTTTTTCTACCTTTTTCAGTTGCATGCCCAGTTTATTGACCTCCATTTTCTTTATTTTATCTATGTATGCATTCATGGATATAAAACGTCCCCTGAGAACTGCTTTTGCTGCATCCCACAAGGTTTGGTGTGTTGTCTCATTATTGTCATTCTCTTGAATGATGTCACTGATTGTTTCTATAATTTCTTGTTTGACCCACTCATTCTTCAGGATTAAGTTATTTAGTTTCCAATTAGTTCTTAGTCTATCATTCTATGACCCTTTAATACACATAATTTTCATTGCATTATGATCTGAGGAGGCTGTATTTAATATTTCTGCCTTTCTGCACTGAATTGTGAGGTTTTTTGCCCTGGTACATGATCAATTTTTGTATATGTGCCATGAAATGCTGAGGAGAACGTGTATTCCTTTTTATCCCCATTCACTTTTCTCTAGAGGTCTACCATATCTATCTTCTCTAAGATTCTATTTACCTCCTTAGCTTCTTTCTTGTTTATTTTGAGGTTAGATTTATCAAGTTCAGAGAGGGGGAGGTTGAGGTTGCCCACTAGTATAGGTTTGCCAACTATTTCTTCCTCTAACTCCCTTAACTTCTACTCTAGGAATTTGGTTGCTGTACCACTTGGTGCATAAATATTAAGTAATGATATCGCTTCATTCTCAATGGTGCCTTTTAGCAGGATATAGTTTCCTTCCTTATCTCTTTTAATTTAGATCTATTTTTGCTTTTTCTTTGTGTGAGATAAGGATTGCTACCCCTGCTTATTTTTTTTACTTTGCCTGAGGCATAATATATTTTACTCCAGACTTTTACCTTTACCCTGTGTGTATATCCCTCTGTTTCAAATGTGTTTCTTGTAAACAGCATATTGTAGGATTATGTTTTTTTTAATTCCTTCTGCTATCTGCCTCTGTTTAATGGGAGAGTTCATCCCATTTATATTCACAGTTATGATTACTATCTGTGTCTGTCTCTCTATCCTATTCCTTTGCCTGTTTATGCTTTTGTTTTTCCCCTTTTCCCTTCTCCTTAGGAGTTATCCTTTTGACTACTGTCTCCCCCTATATTCCCTCCTTATCAATGCGTCTCCCTTTTCCTATCCTTCCCCCTTGCTACCTCTTCCCTCCCTTCTAACCACCCACCCTTTTCTTTGCCCTTCCCCCCTCCTACTGCCTGTAAGGTACAATAAATTTTGTGCTTAATGTAGTATGTTATTTCTTCCTTGAACTAAGATTGATGAGAATAGGTATTATGCAGTGCTCCTCTCCCTCCCCTTTCCCTCTGTTATGATAGGTTTTATGCCTCTTCTTGATAGAGTCCTATACTTAACTGATTATGTTATTCTCTCATTACACCAGGACCAATGAGGGTGAGATTCATATAATGTTCATCTCCCTCCCTTCCTTCCCTCTACTATACTATGTTTATATGACTCTTTATGTGGCATAATTTACCCTTTTCTGCTTCATTCTTTCCTCTTCTTCCATTGTGGTACCTTTGCACCTTTTAATAAGGATTTTTATCATCATTTTGTTTAATTTATACTCACCCCCTCCATTTATATATGTATATATCCCTTTTAAATGTTGTGATAAGTATACAATTCTCAATATTAATGGCTATCAGCTTCCCATATAGGGATGTAAACAGTTTGCTCTTATTAAATAACAAGTTGTGTGTGTGTTTTCCCTATTTATCTTTCAATATCTCTCTTGAGTCTTGTAATTGGAGATTGACTTTTCCATTGAGCTCTGGCTTTTTCAACAGGAATGTCTGAAAGTCCCTTATATCATTGAATGACTACTTGCCTGAAAGATTATGCTCAGTTTCACTGGATAGCTGATCTTTGGTTGTAACCTGAGCTATTTTTACTTGCACATATCATATTCCAATCCCTCCAATCTTTCAGTGTAGAAGCTGCCAGATCCTGTACAATCCTCACTGTAGTTCTGAGATATTTGAATTGTTTCTTTCTGGATGCTTGCAGTATTTTCTCCTTTAACTGACAATTATGGAATTTGGCTACAAGACTTCGCAGAGTTTTCAAATTGGTATCTCTTTCAGGAGGTGTCTGGTGGATTCTCTAGATTTCTATTTTATCCTATGGTTCTAGGATCTTGTAAGGGTTATGGGATTTAAAGATCTCCCATGCCACATGGACGTGCTGACATAGCAGAGCAAGAGAAAGTGAAAAGCTGAGCTAACGGTCCTGCGGTTGGCAGTTGGTGGCGGTTGCCTTTTTTTTTTTTTTTGAGTTAGGACTCCGGCTGAGCACTGCCAGGGGCCGGAGCTGCTGGGAGCGCTCTTCCAGGACGCTGGGTGGTTGCTGTGAGTGGGGAGAGGAGGACCTTTGCCTGAGGTAGCCTGTTCTGTTTTAAAGGCTTGAAAATGTGGGTGCTTTCTACTTCATCTACCTGTGCCAATATCATAACTACTCTGATGGCTTTCACTTTCTGGTTTTGGGACTCAGTCTTTTGGTATCTTAATAAATTTTCTAGTTTATTTCCCCAAATGGCAAACCTGACGTATTTTGTGATGGATAATTATATCAGCATATTTGTAATCTCTATAGGCATTGTGAATATGGCATTGCTGATACATTTGGCGACCAGGATGGGATCACAAAATGTCAGGCCTCTATTTGGAAGCAGTGGGGCTTTAGAGGGAGAAATGTCTATTCCAGGATGGGAGGATTTGCCTTATTCCTCTCTAGCCAGAGAATGGGCTAAAAGCACAGGGCCCTGTGAAAACTGGGAACCAAGGCTAAAAGAGGGAGAACCTGGAGATCTGGAAAGATGTTTGAAAGCAATACCCATAGAACCAGGCAAAGAACTGGCAGGAGTGTGCAGGAGAGGCTGGGTGCTGCTAACAAGTTATCGCCTTATGTGTAAAAGTAGGGATAAGCTGCTGAAGGAAAGAGCTAGGATGGCTAGGGAATCAGCTGGTTTGCCTGAGGATTCTTCTGTGTCACAGTACTCAAAAGAGCAAACTGGAGGGACCCATGTGGTCCAGGAGCAAGCTACTGTTCATGTAGCTAAAAGGAAGCAAAAAACTAGCAGAAGGAATGTGCATGCAGCTTTTGTACAGGCTGGGCAGAGTTGCCCTGACAGCTTCCAGGAGAATGTGTGTGAGGAGAATGGAACAAGGTTAGATGAGGAGTCTTCTAATGTAGAAGCTCTCCCCATACGAAGAAGAAGGCAGGAGAACCACCGAGGCAAAACAGAGTCCAGGGAGATAATTGAGGATTTCACTCAACAGGAGATCACTGAT
>NW_027185876.1:11248559-11251021 GCF_028583685.1 Petaurus breviceps papuanus | reverse complement strand
TAACACTGGACAATGAGGACTGTTTAAAATTCATAAGTATCAGTCAGAATCCTTTTGTACACCAGGCTTTTAGGGATCACCATATGCAAGGAGGAAATAACAAAACGAATCTTCTAGCTTTAGCTGTAGAAGGTTGCAAAAAGCAATATCCAACTGAATCTATGTGGCCTAGGGGAGACAGACCCTGGTACTCACTTAGAGACTGTATGAGAAAACTAAAGGAGGAGGTAATGAAAACTGCTATCCTAATTGGAGATGCAAATGCATATTATGATACCCCCCCTAGGAGTTCCTCATAGAAATATCATAGTGAAGATGGCTCCTCCTGCATATAAGCACCTAATTCTGACTCTGTTAATTGGAGAAATAGGGCACCCTCTTTCAGAGGTGCTGGATAAGATTTCACAATTAAGCGATTTAGGGGACTGGGAAAAAGACAAATTGCCTCGAGAGAGAAGAGTAAACAGCCAGAAGATTCAGAGACAAAATAGACCCACAAGAAGGGAACTGTTCACTGCTCTATTAAGAGCTGGGGTGGACTTTAGAAGAATAGATGGTATTCCAACTGAAGAGCTGCATAAGCTGTACCAAGAAAAGGTACTTAGCATTAGAATGAACAGGGAAGCAGGAACCACCCCCGGAGGTATTTCTGAATCTGAATCTTTGTATCCAAGTTTGCCCCACCTTCAGGGGGAATAGGAGATAGGCCAAGCCCCAGCCCAGATAAAAGAAATATGCAGAAGAGATTGCAGACCCCATATTGGTTTAACAATATATTGGAAGAATGGATCAACTACTGTGACTAGGGCACTGATTGATACTGGGGCTGAGGCCACACTTATCTATGGAAACCCTGATAAGTTTAAACATGGAACTCCTATTACCATCACAGGTCTAGGAGACACTGAAATATCAGCCAGACAGGTTAAAATAACAATGAAAATTGGGCAGTTACCTAAGAAGGAATATGCTGTGGTTGTTGTACCCATTCCTGAATACATCATTGGAATAGATGTATTGAGAGGCATGACTCTGAATTTACCTGAAGGAAGATACCAATTTGCTGTGAGGAAGATAGGAATTAATACAGTTTTAGTAGGAAAACTAAAAATGGACCCAATCACTTTACCTGAACCTTCTGAAGTAATTACTTTAAAACAGTATCGTGTGCCAGGTGGGCAAGATGAAATTGCCACTACTATAAAGGAATATGTTGAAGCAGGAGTGTTAGTCCCTACAACCACAAGATGGAATAATCCTGTCTGGCCAGTAAGAAAATCAGATGGGACGTGGAGAATGACTGTGGATTATAGACAGTTGAATAAGGTGTCTCCTTCTTTGTATGCTGCTGTTCCAGATACCATCACCTTAATAGAAAGGATCCAGAAATATGATGGGACTTGGTATGCAGTTATTGACTTGGCAAATGCCTTCTTCACCATCCCAATAGACTCTAAACAATGGGACCACTTCGCTTTCACTTGGCAGGGTAGACAATATACTTTTACTCGCTTGCCACAAGGGTACATACATAGCCCCACTATTTGTCACAGGATTGTGGCTGAACAGTTGGATGAATTAAAGCTACCTGGTGTACAGCTTACCCACTACATTGATGATATCATGATACAGGGAAAAGATGCGAAAGTAGTGGAAAGGAGTTTGACCCTTCTAATTGAGCATATGAAAAGTAAAGGGTGGGAAATTAACCCTGCAAAGGTTCAAGGACCAGCTCAGAATGTGAAGTTTTTGGGTATACAATGGAACAAGGGGCTAAGGGAGATTCTTCCTCAAGCCCGACAAAAGATTCAGGATTTTCCTACCCCTACCAATAAGAAGAAGGGCCCATACAGATTCACAAGAATGATAGGATAGTTCAAGTGATTATCGTTCCTTGTAAAACAATGCCACTTGTAAAAACTGACCCTCCTTCCAAAATAACTATCACAGGAACTGAAGGATTTGGTTCTAGTGATAGAATAAAATCAGGAGCTAAAGTATGGGTAAAACGGAAGCCAGATGATGTTCCAAAGGCTGCAGAGATTATAGCATATGGGAAGGATAACACTGTAACTATTGTTTATTCTGGAGAAGATGATTACAAAATTGTACCCTTAAATCATTTATTCTACCGTGAGTGAGGCTACAATAGTCTGGTTATTGTCTCTTTGCTTCTTCTTGATTTTTTGTTTGTTCACCTTGTTTGTTAGATTTGTTTCCACAGGCTTGGTACCCTCCATCTGTAGATGCCTGATAGCTTAAGCTGGATATCACCCCCTGTCTGCAACTGTGATGTGTCACCCTTGGACCTGGCATCAAGCATATTAAGAACTGACCTCTCAAATGGGACCCCTTAGGACAGGGACAGCTCTACATCCGATTTCAGCAGCAAGTAGCCATAGAAGAAGAGATCTTCACCCCTTACCACAAGATTTTGGGGCCCCATTTGTTCGGGGTGGGGG
>NW_027185876.1:11239433-11248159 GCF_028583685.1 Petaurus breviceps papuanus | reverse complement strand
ATATTTGTAATCTCTATAGGCATTGTGAATATGGCATTGCTGATACATTTGGCGACCAGGATGGGATCACAAAATGTCAGGCCTCTATTTGGAAGCAGTGGGGCTTTAGAGGGAGAAATGGCTATTCCAGGATGGGAGGATTTGCCTTATTCCTCTCTAGCCAGAGAATGGGCTAAAAGCACAGGGCCCTGTGAAAACTGGGAACCAAGGCTAAAAGAGGGAGAACCTGGAGATCTGGAAAGATGTTTGAAAGCAATACCCATAGAACCAGGCAAAGAACTGGCAGGAGTGTGCAGGAGAGGCTGGGTGCTGCTAACAAGTTATCGCCTTATGTGTAAAAGTAGGGATAAGCTGCTGAAGGAAAGAGCTAGGATGGCTAGGGAATCAGCTGGTTTGCCTGAGGATTCTTCTGTGTCACAGTACTCAGAAGAGCAAACTGGAGGGACCCATGTGGTCCAGGAGCAAGCTACTGTTCATGTAGCTAAAAGGAAGCAAAAAACTAGCAGAAGGAATGTGCATGCAGCTTTTGTACAGGCTGGGCAGAGTTGCCCTGACAGCTTCCAGGAGAATGTGTGTGAGGAGAATGGAACAAGGTTAGATGAGGAGTCTTCTAATGTAGAAGCTCTCCCCATACGAAGAAGAAGGCAGGAGAACCACCGAGGCAAAACAGAGTCCAGGGAGATAATTGAGGATTTCACTCAACAGGAGATCACTGATCTATTGAGTAGATTTACCCAAAGAATGGGGGAGTCTTTAGTGTCTTGGATAGTAAGAATCACTGATGAAGGCGCAGGAGGAATAACACTGGACAATGAGGACTGTTTAAAATTCATAAGTATCAGTCAGAATCCTTTTGTACACCAGGCTTTTAGGGATCACCATATGCAAGGAGGAAATAACAAAACGAATCTTCTAGCTTTAGCTGTAGAAGGTTGCAAAAAGCAATATCCAACTGAATCTATGTGGCCTAGGGGAGACAGACCCTGGTACTCACTTAGAGACTGTATGAGAAAACTAAAGGAGGAGGTAATGAAAACTGCTATCCTAATTGGAGATGCAAATGCATATTATGATACCCCCCTAGGAGTTCCTCATAGAAATATCATAGTGAAGATGGCTCCTCCTGCATATAAGCACCTAATTCTGACTCTGTTAATTGGAGAAATAGGGCACCCTCTTTCAGAGGTGCTGGATAAGATTTCACAATTAAGCGATTTAGGGGACTGGGAAAAAGACAAATTGCCTCGAGAGAGAAGAGTAAACAGCCAGAAGATTCAGAGACAAAATAGACCCACAAGAAGGGAACTGTTCACTGCTCTATTAAGAGCTGGGGTGGACTTTAGAAGAATAGATGGTATTCCAACTGAAGAGCTGCATAAGCTGTACCAAGAAAAGGTACTTAGCATTAGAATGAACAGGGAAGCAGGAACCACCCCCGGAGGTATTTCTGAATCTGAATCTTTGTATCCAAGTTTGCCCCACCTTCAGGGGGAATAGGAGATAGGCCAAGCCCCAGCCCAGATAAAAGAAATATGCAGAAGAGATTGCAGACCCCATATTGGTTTAACAATATATTGGAAGAATGGATCAACTACTGTGACTAGGGCACTGATTGATACTGGGGCTGAGGCCACACTTATCTATGGAAACCCTGATAAGTTTAAACATGGAACTCCTATTACCATCACAGGTCTAGGAGACACTGAAATATCAGCCAGACAGGTTAAAATAACAATGAAAATTGGGCAGTTACCTAAGAAGGAATATACTGTGGTTGTTGTACCCATTCCTGAATACATCATTGGAATAGATGTATTGAGAGGCATGACTCTGAATTTACCTGAAGGAAGATACCAATTTGCTGTGAGGAAGATAGGAATTAATACAGTTTTAGTAGGAAAACTAAAATTGGACCCAATCACTTTGCCTGAACCTTCTGAAGTAATTACTTTAAAACAGTATCGTGTGCCAGGTGAGCAAGATGAAATTGCCACTACTATAAAGGAATATGTTGAAGCAGGAGTGTTAGTCCCTACAACCACAAGATGGAATAATCCTGTCTGGCCAGTAAGAAAATCAGATGGGACGTGGAGAATGACTGTGGATTATAGACAGTTGAATAAGGTGTCTCCTTCTTTGTATGCTGCTGTTCCAGATACCATCACCTTAATAGAAAGGATCCAGAAATATGATGGGACTTGGTATGCAGTTATTGACTTGGCAAATGCCTTCTTCACCATCCCAATAGACTCTAAACAATGGGACCACTTCGCTTTCACTTGGCAGGGTAGACAATATACTTTCACCCGCTTGCCACAAGGGTACATACATAGCCCCACTATTTGTCACAGGATTGTGGCTGAACAGTTGGATGAATTAAAGCTACCTGGTGTACAGCTTACCCACTACATTGATGATATCATGATACAGGGAAAAGATGCGAAAGTAGTGGAAAGGAGTTTGACCCTTCTAATTGAGCATATGAAAAGTAAAGGGTGGGAAATTAACCCTGTAAAGGTTCAAGGACCAGCTCAGAATGTGAAGTTTTTGGGTATACAATGGAACAAGGGGCTAAGGGAGATTCTTCCTCAAGCCCGACAAAAGATTCAGGATTTTCCTACCCCTACCAATAAGAAGAAGGGCCCATACAGATTCACAAGAATGATAGGATAGTTCAAGTGATTATCGTTCCTTGTAAAACAATGCCACTTGTAAAAACTGACCCTCCTTCCAAAATAACTATCACAGGAACTGAAGGATTTGGTTCTAGTGATAGAATAAAATCAGGAGCTAAAGTATGGGTAAAACGGAAGCCAGATGATGTTCCAAAGGCTGCAGAGATTATAGCATATGGGAAGGATAACACTGTAACTATTGTTTATTCTGGAGAAGATGATTACAAAATTGTACCCTTAAATCATTTATTCTACCGTGAGTGAGGCTACAATAGTCTGGTTATTGTCTCTTTGCTTCTTCTTGATTTTTTGTTTGTTCACCTTGTTTGTTAGATTTGTTTCCACAGGCTTGGTACCCTCCATCTGTAGATGCCTGATAGCTTAAGCTGGATATCACCCCCTGTCTGCAACTGTGATGTGTCACCCTTGGACCTGGCATCAAGCATATTAAGAACTGACCTCTCAAATGGGACCCCTAAGGACAGGGACAGCTCTAAATCCTATTTCAGCAGCAAGTAGCCATAGAAGAAGAGATCTTCACCCCTTACCACAAGATTTTGGGGCCCCATTTGTTCGGGGTGGGGGAAATGATGGGGAGCTTGTGCTCAAGCCCCACCCTAAAATATGGTTTTTTTTGTGTGTTTATTGTGTGCTATTCTTGTTATATTGTTGTGAAATTTTGTTGACACCAGTTATTCCTACTGTATTTTTGCCAAGTAAGGGACATGAAAGATCTTGGGGCCGAATGTAAGGGTTATGGAATTTAAAGATCTCCCATGCCCCGTGGACGTGCTGACATAGCAGAGCAAGAGAAAGTGAAAAGCCGAGCTAACGATCCTGCGGTTGGCAGTTGGTGGCGGTTGCCTTTTTTTTTTTTTTTGAGTTAGGACTCCGGCTGAGCACTGCCAGGGGCCGGAGCTGCTGGGAGCGCTCTTCCAGGACGCTGGGTGGTTGCTGTGAGTGGGGAGAGGAGGACCTTTGCCTGAGGTAGCCTGTTCTGTTTTAAAGGCTTGAAATTGTGGGTGCTTTCTACTTCATCTACCTGTGCCAATATCATAACTACTCTGATGGCTTTCACTTTCTGGTTTTGGGACTCAGTCTTTTGGTATCTTAATAAATTTTCTAGTTTATTTCCCCAAATGGCAAACCTGACGTATTTTGTGATGGATAATTATATCAGCATATTTGTAATCTCTATAGGCATTGTGAATATGGCATTGCTGATACAGATCTCAAAGCAGTTTTCCTTGATTAGCTCTTGGAAGATGTTGTCCAGGCTCTTTTTTTCATCATGATTTTCTGGTAGACCAATAATTCTTAGATTATCTCTACTGTTTTCCAGGTCAGTTATTTTTCCATTGAGATATTTTACCTCTTTCTCTAATTCTTCATTCTTGATGTTTTGTTTGACTGATTCTTGGAGCCTCATAAAGTCATTAGCTTCAATTTGCTTGATTCTGATTTTTAGTGAATTATTTTCCTTGGTTAGTTTTTGAAGCTCCTTCTTCATATGGTCAGATTTCATTTTTAGTTCACATATTTCTCTTTTTAAGAAACTACTTTCTTCATTGAAAAGTTTTTCTATTTTCACAATTTTAATTTTAAAAGAATTAATCGTTTTATCTTCTACTTGTCTAATTGTTTTCAAAGTTCTTCTTGAGCTCTTCTAAGAAAGCTTTCTGGGCTTGAGACCAGTTCATATTCCCTGTTGAGGCTTCAGTTTGTGGGTGTGGAGTCAATGCTCTCTCCTTCTGAATTTGGTTCCTCCTGCTTACAATAATAGGATTCTGTAGTATTTGTTTTTGCAATCTGTCTTTTACCCATTTTGAGGCAGAGCCTTGGCCACACCCTTCCTCTAGGACTCCCAAGCCTTCACTATTTTAAAATTTTGCTCTGGGGCAATAATTTCTGTGTTTTCAGGATCAGAGGCAGGGATTGGAGCAGCCAGGATTCACTCTGCCATCCTGGTCCCTGGAAGTTCAGATAGGTGCTTTTTAAATTTTCAGGCTGTAAGTTGATAGTACCAGGAGTAGCTGCTGTCACTACCGCAGGCCCTGCATTTGTCCCTTACCCAGCTCTGACAGATCCCAGCACTGTGGTGATAGGCCTGGAAATGGCCCTTGAGGTCGGTAGATCAACTTGCTGCCCCACTGGGCTGCTCTCCACCTCCATGTGTGTTGTGCTGGGCCATTTGAGAGATTGAATTTCAAGGGAGATTGTATAAAATATATCTATTTTATTCTTTTTAAATATTGCAACCAGACAGCAATGTAAAGTTTCTGGTATGTTCATATCTGTGGTTGCATGTGTATAGCTATCAGCATTCATAGGATCATAAATCTGAAATAGTAAGGTGACTTGAAAGAAATCTAGCCCAAGCTTCTCATTTTATATATGAGAAATCTGAACCCTAGAGTGGTTAAATAATTTGCCTGAGGATGTGCAGGTAGAAAGTGTCAGATGCAAAATAAGAAATGCTCTGACTTTCATGCTGCCTTTTTAATTCCTGGTGATATTTCTAATGGCCTCTTGATACAAATTGGAGCAGTAGAGATCCTCCTACTTCTCATAAACTCCTAAGCTTCTCCATTGTAAGGATATCTATGAAAGCAGGCATCTTATGCTAAATGGAGATGCCTGTTTTGAAACTAAGTAGAAAGGCGGTGATGGAGGAATGCTTTGTGGACCCAAATTTTCTGCATTTCTTTGTAAACACTTGAAGCTATGGGTCTTTGTGGATTTTGCTCCCATACCAAATGAAACTTTTCTAGCCTAACTAAAAATACAAACTGTGATATCTTATTTAGTCATGGTGCCCCCCACACTCACATAGAAACCAACAATAAAGTTATGCTATGGAAATGCAAAAGCAATCCAGGCTAGATAGGCACAAGATAGATACCAAAACAGCTGGTCTACATCCTCCTGTCTTCAGTGATTGCCCAGAAGGTCTTGCTGCTTAAATATCAGTTTGCCTTCTGAAATAATTCTTCTACCCTCCATCTATTTTTTTCTGTAACTAATGATAAAGGATATTAAATTGGGTCTAATGTAGATGCAAAATTGAACACAGAAGCAAAGTAAGCTTTCCATCTTGTTTTCAAGAAGCCATGTTAATGTCACCCAAGAACTGAGATTGTTGGTTCTGGGTTTCTGATGCATGGAATACCCACATGGATGAGTGACAGTAAAGCAAAGAGATTCGCAGATGCCATAACAAAGCATTTTCAGTGCTTTAAATTCATTGGATGTCTAATAAGTCTTTGAGAAGCTAGAGTTACTAAAATACTAAAAACTAAATAAATATACCCCAGTTTCATGTGAGTGTATGTGTATCTGTGTGTGTCTGTTGACTCAAGGTGGATTGCTCCTATGAAGCTATTTTTAAAGAGTGGAACTCATTTTTCTTGTGACTGTTGAATTTCACCTAGAATACAAGCCTACCTTACCTCTATGTCTTAGATTCCTTAGATATCTTCAAACTTCAGTTAAAATTTCACATCCTGGGGTGGCCAGGTAGCACAGTGAATAAGAGCACTGGCCCCAGAGTCGGGGTGACCTGGGATTGAATCCGGGCTCAGACACTTAACACCCACCCAGAAACACCTGGCTATGTGACCTTGAGCAAGTTACTTAACCCCAATCACTTTAAAAAATAAAACTTCACATCCTATATGAGACCTTTCCTGATTTCCCCCCAAATTCAGCACCTTTCAATAAACTTGTATTTGACTCTGCGTAGGAATATAATGCATATATGAATATATACACATATTTGCACATGTGTATGTCAAGTTATGTGCAAATTTACATATATTTGTATTTTATATTGTACATATTTGTATATGTATATATGTGCATACGTGAATATATACATCTAGATAGCTATACATAGATAGATATACATATAGATAGCTATAATACACATATGAATTTATATGTGTGTATATATACATGTATAAAGAGACAATGTGACAATGCTCACAGTGTGAAATACATCTATATTTTTATCTATAGAGAGAAAAGCTATATATTTATACCTTGTTACTCAGTCATCTAAAGATAAATATGTTTTTATTGATACCTATAGATATCTTGATCTAAGTAACTATTCTTATATCTATCTAGCTTTCTCTTGATTATCTATGTATCTGTCTATATCAATCTATCATATATTTATTTCAGATGTGTCATCATCACATTTTCTCCTCCCTAGAATAACTTTATGGTTAGTCTGACTTTTTAGCCTCTGTACACTGATAATTCAAAATAATACCTAGCAATAAGCAGATACTTTTTAAATGTTTGTTGATTTAATAAGTAAATAGTAAATCATTTTTAACTTTAAAATATTTTTCTTGTTTTTTTTCAGGTGCATTATCATAATCTAGCATTTATCAACTATTATTTATGTGCCAGGGACTGTACAAAGTGTATAAAATGCAAAAAGGCAAAAAAACTTGGTAACAGCCTACAAGGAATTCATATTCTAATGTTGGAGACAACATTCAAGCAACTATTTTCAAGCAAGATATGCATAGAGTGAAAATGATGGGTCATGTCAGAGGAAAACACTAGTAGAAAAGGAATGAAAAAGACCTTTTCAGAAGTTGGAATTTGAGTTGAAACTTAAAAGAGGCTTTAAGGAAGTAAACTAAGAGGCAGAGGTGATAAAAAAAGAAAGGTCATTCCCAAGAAAAGATTTTTAGTTCAAGTGACTTAAATAGTGAGCCAAAATCTTTCTGACTTCCTAAACTCATTTGAACTGTATGACTGCTGTAAAGAAAATTTAAGTTTAGAGATTTATGAGGGTATGTTAAATAGGGTAGATAACATTCTACGGGGCACCTAAATAGTACAGGGTATAGAGCAGCAGGTCTGGAGTCAGGAAAACAGGAGTTAAAATCCATCATCAGACATTTACCAGCTGTGTGATTCTGAGAAAATTGTTTTACCCTGTTTGCCTCAGTTTCTTCATCTGTAAAATGAGCTGGAGCAGGAAATGGCAAAACAGTCCAGTATCTTTGCAAAGAATATCCCCAAATATGTTTATGTGCATGTGTCTATGTATGCATGAACATGTATATATGTGTGTATATACACATATAAACACACTGACATACATTGGGTAGGTATACTACACACATACATGCAAACATATATATGAAACAATGTGATAAAATAAGTTAGCATGCCACTCAGAGTCCTTTCAAGGAAGACAAAAATAATTAAGAAGAATATCATTTGAATGGATATGTGCATTTTTATGATTGGTTGGAAAGTTGAAATAGTAAATGAAAATAGAAATGTGAAAAAAAGATCACATATTCTGGAATGAAGACCTACTCTGGCTCATTCATCCAATGGATTCATCAAAGCATAGTTGAATGTATATGTGTGCATGTGTGTATATATACATATACACAAGAGAGACAGACAGAATAAGACAAAGAGTAAAAGAAAAAAATTAACATTCAGAGCAATTTAATTTCTGTGTTTAGCACTGTGTGTGATGAAAACATTTTGTGCTGTAATTATGGAACTTTAGGTTGACAACTCTAAAGTCCGACGCCATGTTGTTCAACCAGATGTTGAGCATCCTGTTTTGGTTGCTCATTACTCAAAGAAAAGTAATGTGAACACATACAGCTGTGTGTCTTGTGGGTGTCTCAAACTCAACATATGCAAAACAGATGTCATTATCTTCCCCCTACCACTACCGACCTCTGAAGTTCTCTGTTCCTATCAAGTACATCATCATTTTCCTTCCATGCACTGTAAGTTATAACCATGAAATCACCTTGGATTTTTCTATCTCACTTACTGTTTTTCTATCCCACATTCACTCTGCTATAATATTTTGCCTCATCCAGTTCCTCAACTTCATTAGTTTTTGTCCTTTTCTTTCCTTACAACATAATTCCTCTCATCTAGGCCCTCAGCAAATCTTGCATGATACTACTACTATTGCTGCTCCTAATAATAATAGTTGTAGTAGTAGTAATAGTAGTAGTAGTAGTAGTAGTAGTAGTAGTAGTAGTAGTAGTAGTA
>NW_027185876.1:11226963-11239423 GCF_028583685.1 Petaurus breviceps papuanus | reverse complement strand
TAGTAGTAGTAGTAGTAGTAGTAGTAGTAGTAGTAGTAGTAGTAGTAGTAGAAGTAATAAAAATAATGATGATGTGGTGGTAGTGATGATTTATTATCCCTATTTTACAGTTGAGGAAACTGAGGCAAACTGAGATTAAGTGACTTGCCAACGTCAATTCAATTAAGTAAACATTTATTAACTGTCCAATATATCCCAGGCTCAGGGGGTACACATAGGAAAAAGAAAGGCAGTCTGCCCTCAATGAGCTTATGATCTAACATGCAAAAGGAAGCTGGAAAGGGTAGGGGGGAGGCAGGGGATATCTTGTTTCTTGGAGTTCAAAGCAAACAGAACTGCAGATGTAAAGTGAAGAGTGAGCAGGAAAGCAGACCTTTTGTAGATGTCTGAGGTGCGACATGAATTCAGATCTTCCTGACTCCAGGCCCTGCATTCTATCCACTGTATGACCTAACTACTACTAAGTGAATATTGAAATAGTTTGCTATTTGGTCTCAGACTGTAATCCCTATCCCATCTAATCCATTCCCCTTATAGCTCCAATATTGATACTGATAAAACTCACATCTGACCATGTCACTCCCTTTTTCTGGAAGTTTCTCTATCTCTACATAAAATGATTTTTTTTGTTTGCCATTTAAAACCTTCAAAATCTGCTTTTAGACTACCTTCCTGGTGGATTAAAAGTTATTAGTTCCACAGAGTCAGCACTAACTGAACTGTCCTATTTACCATTTCCCCTAAGTAAAATCCTGTCTCCTATCTCTTAGTCATTGCATAACCTGTTTCTTTTCTGTTCATTTTATTCACTTTTCATCTTGCCCTCTCTTGGAATCTATGGTTTTCTTAAATTTTCCAAGGTTCATCTGATTGTCTTCTAGTGGTCTTTTTTTTTTTACTCTCCCAATTGTTAGTGGCCCCTTGAAAAATGTTTTTTTTTATTTTAATTTTCAGTATGTTGTATTATAACTCCCTATAAACTCCTTGAAGATAATTTCTCACTTTTATATTTGTATCCCTACTAAATAGCAATGCTTATCATGGAGTAGATGCTTAATAAGTATTTGTGCATTGATTGATTCTTATGTACTCACAAATTTTCCCAGTTTCCTTTTTTTTTTCTTTTGAGTAAGGCCTATGGAACAGGCTAGAAGCTAATGAAGGGAAGTCTTCTATCAATGAAAAATGCTATGCGCATAAACTCCCTTAATTCAAATTTTCATGATTGACAATGTATGATATCATGGATGCATGATATGCTCTCGTTTGTTACATTCATACTCCTTAAAATCTTCTATTCATAAAATCTGATTGCTTTCTAAGATGGAAAGCAATATACGTAGTCATTTAACTTGCAGAAAAATCTAAATTTAAATTTGTATTCTTACTGCAATAAAGCATTCCTTGATTATGCTTTTGACAGTCCTATAAAATAACATTTTATGTTAGCATTATATAACCAGAGATTAATTTTTGTTTGCCTACTTAAGTTTGTGTGATCTTTTTTTTTTAATATCTGCCAAAATCTTTTCTTATAAATAGTAATATGTCTGGAGATCAATTAGATCTTTCCAAACCCTCATTTTCATGAGTGATAGAGTCACAATAATGTAAAGGAAATTAAGGTATTTTCTTTTAAAAAATCACAAATTTAGCATAGTCATATCAAAGAACTTTAATCATATAGTTTTGAGAATGACAGAATTAGAAATATCAAATACTCTTTTCTCCTTCTCTCCTTCCTCTTGTACGTAGCTTGTACTTTACCCATCTCCCTCCATCTCTAGGTAGTTCTATTCTCTTGTGGATCTGCTGTCAATGGTTAATATCAACAATAGAGAGTAAATAGAATTGAGAGCCTTTTGGGGTTACTCTTCTGCCTTTAATAATTTTACAATATATTCCATAAGTTAAATAATAGAATAAGTGGGAGACCCATTAAAATTACTAATAATTCTCAATTAAAAGGCATGGAGGCTACTATTTATGGAAATATAAATCGAAATCCAAAGTATATTTACAAATTTTGAGTTTAATTTCTTTGCACGCTGTTCTGAAGATGGAGTAAATTGAAGCTTCAGGGAAAATGGGCATAGACAATATAGAGGGACTGTCATCAGGCTGTAGGATATGAAAACTTACTAAGTTGCTCTGAAATCATCTCTTTCATCATTTTACAGTATAATCATAATCCATACATTCATACGGCATAATTTTCAAGATGATGAATAACAAACACTGCTATCCACATCCCAGATTCAAGACTCAGCATGATACTTACCTTTTGGGAACCAGCCAAATGTATAAATGTGTTTTGCTCCATTGCTGATGGAAAATATGGAATTCTTGAAAGACCAGAAGCATTCATGTACTTAAAGGCAGTCACTATTTTACTTCATCCCATTTTTCTTTCTAGAACAACCCCAATCAATTTCTTTTGTTAGAAGTCCATAGATCTGATTTGTATCCCCAACACTTAACCCAGTCTCCAGTATATAGTCGGTGCTTAACAAATGCCAATTAAATTGAATTTAAATTGAATTTTATCTTACCCCTTCAAATAGCATACGCCATGAAATGTGTCAGAACATTAGAAAAACTTGAATAATACTTGCTGATCCTTGTTCAAGCTCTTCTGTTGTCCCAGGCAGTTCCTTTGTGTATGTGTACAAGAAGGATATAGGATTTGATGGATGTTGAGATTTTTTAGTATGAGAATTTCTGTCTTATTTGCTCAACTATTAGTAGATATTCTTACTACAGACATTCATTGCTTGCATTTTTACTCATTTAGAATGTAGATAAAACATAAGATTTGGAGTCAGGTAGACCTTTGTTCAAATCCTACTTAAACTTACTATATAGGTGACCCTGGGCTAGTCATTTAGCCTTTCTCAATTTGTTTCCTCATTTGTAAAATGAGGATAATCCTAGAACCTACTTTAAAGTGATTTGTTTTTGAGAGGATTAGGAACAAATGAAATGATATATGTAACTATCATGTTAGCTACCTAGCTAGCTAGGAGGGGGAGGAGGAGGAAGAAGAGTCATTGTAGTCATAGTAATTTTTATATGCCCACCCCCTCCAGCACAGTTTATAGCCTATAGAAGGTATATTGACTTTAACTTACATGCATCCAGTCCATTACCATTTATCTTCTAATCATTTGGAAGAACAATGGAAGGATCACCAAATATGGTCAATTGAACATGATAAATTTAATATGTATTTGATTTTATAAACCCATGAAAACAAAGGGATGACTCAAAAACTGACATTGAAGCTCTCTTTCTAATTGAAAATGCATGCTACATAAAACATATAATTTTCTAATTTAGACCCATGAACTCATATGAAATACATAATGATGAGTTTACATCTTGAAAATTAGATGCTGTTTCAAAAAAAAACCCACTTTTTTATAACCATGCTTCAATCTTCTTCCCCCCTCCTCATTTCCTAAAGAATCTCATTTTTATAAACATGTAATTTACCCATTCTGAGAGCCTCCCAAAAACAAAAGGGAAGACAGGCGAATACATCATACCAAGCAATCTGCACACACAAGACCAGAATATCCATTGAAACCCTTTGTCCACTGTACTAATTGGTCACTGTCACAATAAAAATGTGTTAATATCTTTTGTTCTGCCTAGAATTTCTGTGTTTGAACAACACTGCAAACAAACAAAACAAAACACCACCGCATTATGAAAGCATTTTCTACAAAGAATAAGGGAATGATAACCTCATTTACTGATATCAGCTGTCACTCCTTTTAACTGGACAGCTGACACCTACCTAGTCCCCTCTTTTCTGATGGAAGTGAAAAGTTAATAGACTTAATGATGCATAATAGGGTTTGTTTCTCCTCCTTGAACTCATCTGGGTTACCAGCTGGGCTGGAGCATCCTTGTTTGTCTTGCCTTCCCGTTTTCTTTTACCCAGCCAACTTGGGCCTGCTGAAAGGTAAAATAGAACTCAGCTGCCTTTTCTCAATGGGTAGCCAACCACAAAGGCCTTGTTACTTTCACCGCATCAGTTTCCATGAACAGGAAAGCCCTTGAGAATTAAGCTCTACAAGCTAGGAACAGGCAGAGATGAACACCTACTGAGAAGCAGTGCGGCTCAGTGGGAAAAGTACTGGCTTTGAATTCAGAAGATATGTGTTTAAACCTTGCCTCTGTCACTCTCTGTTTGACTTTGGGCAAGTTATTTAACCTTCTGTGAACTCCATTTCTTCAACTGTGAAATGAAGGGGTTTGACTAAATGGTTTCTAAAGACCCTTCCAGTTCTTAATGTACAATTCTTTGATCTCCCAGTTCATTTCATCTAAACATAGAATCTTGGAAGTCACTATGGAGCTATAATTAAAATTAGGTAGTTCATGGTAATCAGGTTTGCAGAGTTTTGAATATAAGAGCACCTTTCTCATAACAGGAAAAAAATACAGGACTAGAAGGAATCAACACAAACTTTGGAAAAGACAGTTTAAGTGGAGGTGTTAAATTTCCATCAAGACAGCGGTTTACAAGACAGGTAGTAAAACAAAGTCCAGTAGCAAAAAGTTATTTTACTAAACTGAATTTCTAATCCAATAATCTATCCACTCCAAGAAAAGCAGTCCTCCTCGATTTCTTTTATATAATGTGGTCATCTTAATATCAACCCTCCCCTTCCACTCAATTTGCTATTATGGGAAGTAGCCCTTTGGCAGAATGACTACTCTTATCTCCTGCAATTGAGAAAGTGAATTAAAAACTATTAAACTAAAAACCATCAGTATAATTCATTAACCATGCATTTTTAAATAATATTCTTAATGCAGCCTCTTCCCAGACATGCTAACAAGAATGTTCAATAATTACAGAATTGCTTTTCTCTTGTTATCTAGGGAGGCAAAATAAGCATCAAATGAACTCTTTATACAAAGGAAAGCATAATGCTGCTGCTAAAAATTGTACAACTAGTACAGTTGATTACAAGAATCTCTGAGTGTTCAAACACAAAAAGAGTTCAATTGGGACATTTAATTCAACTCAATTCAACAAACACTATTTCTGTGCCTACTAGATACAAATTAACAGAGGCCTGGAAATTAGGAAGTACTAAGTCCAAATCTTGCCTCTAACACATACTTTCTACATAACTAAGAACAATTCACTTAACCTCATGATGCTCTAGCTAAATAAGCCTACAACTTACAGAGATGGCAGTCTGTGAAATAGTATGCAATTTCCATATGCTCGTGTGTAACTATATAGAAGGAGTGCCACACTTATGAAATAATGAGTTTTGATTTAAAAATAAAACAAACAAAAAATCAAGTATTAAGGCATAAATCTAGGTACCAGGGGTACAAAGACAAAAGAGGTTTACATTTTACTGGCTCATTCCACTACAGGCTCATACGCTCAATTGTCTCCTTCCATTTTCAAAGGCAAGTATAGTAGACATGCTCTAGAGATCTGAGAAATTAACATAATTATGTTGATATTCAGTCATGCCCAACTCACCATGACTTCATTTGGGATTTTCTCGGCAAAGACACTGGGGTGATCTGTCATTTCTGTCTACAACTTGTTTTAGAGATGAGAAACTGAGGTAAACCAGGTAAAGTGACTTGCCTAGGGTCACACAGCTAGTAAGTGTCTGAGGCTGGATTCGAACTCAGGAAGATGAGTCTTCCTAATTCCAAGCCCAAGGCTCTACCCACTGTGCCACCTATCTACCCAACCGTAATTAGATAAACCTCTAAGCTGCTTTTTCCCCAGAATGGGGTAAAACCAGGACATTCTCTTTTCCCATGGGACAGTTCTCTTCTCCCTCAATATTTAATTGCATAGATATATGCTTACACAAAATCAGTGTTAATAACCTTGTGATTTACTAGCAGTATCAATTCCAGTTAATAAATATTTCTTAAGTACTTACTTTGTGCCTGACATGGTGTTTTATGCTAGAGTTACAAAGAAAGGCCAAAAAAAAAGACATCTTTCAAGGAGCTCCAGCATACAGATAACTCTGAATGAATATGTGTGTGTGAGAGTGAATATACACATTTGCATGTATATGTATATATAGGTGCATGTGTATATATACACAAATATATATATTATATATGTAATATATAATAATATACATATATATGCATGTGTATATTTGCATATTCTCACACATATTTATAATGTGTGTATATTATATACATAGGGACAGCTAGGTGGCACAGAGGATAGATTCAAGAGGTCAGGAAGACTCATTTTGCTGAGTTCAAATATGGCCTCAGATGCTTTACTAACTGTGTGACCCTGGAGAAGTCACTTAACCCTGTTTGCCTCAGTTTCCTCCTCTGTAAAATGAGCACAAGAAGGAAATGCAAACCACTTCAGTGTCTTTGACAAGAAAGCCCTAAATGGAGTCACAAAGAGTTGGGACGTGATTGAAAATCAACTCAACAACAACTACAAAATAACATATGCATATAGGAATCACACATGCATATTTACACATATGTATATATGTATTGAGACTCATATGGCATAATGGATGGAAATTATTTTACAAACCTTAAGGCATTATATAAATGCCAGTTAACATCATCATCATTGGCATCATTGTTATCATTATCAGTCTGAATCTAATAGGCCTCTCTACTCTTGTGATGATTTAATTCCCTGTTCCTTCTACTGCATTCCTTCTTATGAGGTCAAGCAATGTTTGCAGAGTAATACAGGGGTGGGCTAATACATAACCAGTCCCCTGGCAGGAAAAAATTATGTGCAAAAATTTATTACCACTTCTTAAGTCTAGAAAGTTGACAGAACAATAAATCAGGTATTGATTTGCTACAATTGCCAATATTTCAGATTTAAATGTCCACAGTGAAAATTTAATAATAGGTTCACAAGATAGTTGTACTGGCTTTAACACACTTGTGCATATACCTGTATGTGTATATATGTGTATGTGTATTATATCAGCAATGCAATGTTTACAATTCCTATGGCAATTACAGATATGCTGATGTAGTTATCAATCACAAATATATCAGGCTTTCTATATGGTGGATAAAGAGAGAACATTTATTAAAATACCAAAAGACTGAGTCCCAAAACCAGAAAATCAAAGCCATCAGAGTAGTTATGAAATTGGCACAGGTAGATAAAGTAGAAAGCACCCACATTCTCAAGCCTTTAAAACAGAACAGGCTACCTCAGGCAAAGGTCCTCCTCTCCCCACTCACAGCAACCACCCAGCGTCCAGGAAGCGTGCTCCCAGCAGCTCCAGCCCCTGGCAGTCTTCAGCAGAAGTCCTTAGCAGAAATTCTGGCTGACTCAAAAAGGGGTTCGTGCTTCTGCTGCCACTGCCATTGCCTCTGCTGCTGCTGCCTGCCATCGCTGCCACTGCTAGCCACCACAGGAACTCTAGCTTGGCTTCTGCTTACTCTTGCCCCATCCCTTCTTGCTAAGTCAGCAAGTCCAATGGGGCATGGAAGATCTTTAAATCCCACAACCCTTACATGTATATACATACATATGTTTATATATATACATATATGTGTGTGTGTGTGTGTAGGTGAGTATATAGAGGGTGCACGTGTATGTGTGTGTAGACACAAATGTGATTGAGTGTTGGTTCTTTGGTAGACAACTGACCTGATAGGAAGAAGCAAGTGAATGTAAGTCACTTAACCTTTCTCTGCTTCAGTTTCCTCATATGTAAAAAGAACATAATATTATTAACTACCTTCTAAATTAGTTGCAAGAGTAAAATGAGATAATAATTGCAAATGGTTTATTTAAATTCTGTATATTATTATCATTGTTATTATTGTTCCAGATTATATGGAGAATAGCAAAGTATGATACACATGGAGAGGTAGGATTAGGTTGTAAAATGTTTTAAATGTCCCACAGAGGATTTTATAGTCATTGGTCACCACTCAATTTACAAAGTGGGAAGGATGATAATGTCTGATTGTGCTTATGGAAAGTCACTTTGATATCAGGATGGTGGGTGGATTGAAGTAGGGAATAACATGAGGCAATCAATGAGACTGAACAGTGGGCTTTTGGAATAGTATATGATGGCTATTAAAAGGGTAGTAGATATGTGAATGGAAAGAATGTAACATATAATAAATATTGTGAAGATAAAAACTGAAAGACTCAACAAAAGATAGTTTATGTGGGGGCGTGAAAGCAAGTGAAAAATCTAGGACGACACTGAAATTGGGATCCTGCGTGAGTAGGGCAATTGTGGTGCCACTGTTATATCAATGAAGCTGAGAAAAGGGAAGGTTTATAAGAAAAGGGAAAAAAGAAAAAAACTAAAGGAAAAAGAACATTGGCTTTATTGGACATACTGAGTTTAAGATGCCTATGGGACATCTAATTTGAGCTATCCAAAAATTAATAAATACAATAATAGATGATGATGTAGTGCCAGAGCAAAGGAAAGAAATTATGGCTAAATATAAATATCTGAATATGATCTTCTTAGACATAATTTTTGAAACCTTGGGAAGTTATGTAATCATTTTCTGAGATAGAGTAAAGGGGAATGTAAAGATGGTCCAGGATAGAATTTTGGGGATACTTAACAGTAAAAGTTGTGAGCTAGGTGAAGGCCCAGCAAGGAAATCAGAGAGGTGTGGAAAGTTAGAGAGGAGAGGAAATATCTACATGGAGAAGTAGATTAACAATGCCAAAGGCTTACAAGATGTCAAGAAAAATGAGGAAGAAAGGGCCCTTCCATTTAGCAATAGACCTCTTTGGTGAGTTTGGAGAACATAATTTCAGTTGAGTAGTGAGGTCATAAGACATGGAGGTTTTAGAAGATAGGAAGTAGTGATATTTAGTGTTTAGGGCTTTTTAAGGGATTTTAGTTAAGAAAGAGATGAAAGATAGCATGACAATTCCTAGAGATGGATGAGCTGAGGGTTTAAATGATAAAATATTAAAACAATTTGCATAAAACCACAAATAAGCCTTCAATAGTCCTCCAAGCCAGTTCAAAGAGAGTTGTAAGGTAATAAAAGGTATAAAGATTTAAACCCTGATAAAAACAAAGAAAGCTATTGATTGATTGTCATTCTCACCTACTGTCACAACTGCTAGCTCATCTTAGTTTTTAGCTACAGACTATTACTACTCCAATACAATATTCATTATTCTTACTCTCTGCTACAAACAGATCCAGTGGTATCTCACTCACACCTCTCTCCCCTCTCTGATGACACAAAACCTAGGCATATGTCTCCTCTTCAAGGTCCCTAGAACACCAAAGCAAACTACATTCTCCCCAAAGACTAACCCCAGGATTGCTTCAAAAGTCTTCTAAGGTATTTTTGATATTGTATCTTACCTACAACATGTTTTAGTACGTTTTCAGATAACTCTTGACCCCTCGACATCTTTTCTAATAAAACTTCCCTTTTTCGTCATTTAAGCTGGCATTTGTGATGTCCATTTTTGTCTCTAGGGAACCGGTCCAACTTCCCTAGTTTATTCAGTACAGTATACCAACTAACCATATCACTTCCAGCTTTACAATGACTTGGGATGATGACCTGACATTAAAAAAAAAGAAAGAAAAAGAAAAGGAAAAAAACCTATTATCAATTCTCTAAGCTTCTTGGCCCCTGTAGGATTTTTTTTTTAATGATACTTCTTCACTTCTGCAAATGATAAATTGACAAATATTGCTAGAGTTTAAATATTTCTGAGAGAGCAATTCTTCACTCCCTGCTGTTTACAAGTAAAACACTGTCTACAAATAATCCATTACATTAGCCTTCCTCTTTATCATAAAGCCATGTTGAATACTTGTAACATTTATAAAAAGACACCATCTGATTGCAAGATGAGTGTTACCCTTGAGCAAATTATGAACACATTTATTTCAGTCTTCTGCGTTTGAAACTAATTTTCTGGTAATATCAAAAGTGTTCATAGAATTAATTTCCTGTCAGTTCAGCAGTATTCAAGTGAATATTTTATGATTTTGCATTAGCTGTATTTGTCTAGAGTTGTGACATGATCGAGCCATTCTCTGAGGGAAACACATTAATAATTAAGCTCTGTCCAATGCGGAGTGCTAAAGATGACAGCATAATTGTACATTTGCCGAGGCCGTTTCACAAGGCAGAGACGGAGAATTGCCCTGCCACCATTTAAATGTCAATTTAGGATTTCTTTGCTAAAATTAAAACATCACTAGGGGGGAGAAAGAAGAAAGAAAGAAAAAGAAGAAGAAAAAGAAACTGGTGTCAAATCTGGATAATGTTCTTCTTGCTTTCTCTTTACTTTCAAAGTGAGACCTAAATGCAAATAGACCCTCCCCCTTCCCCAGCTCTCCTTTCATATGCTGAATAAACTGTTAGAAGTTCCCTTTCTTGTTCCCAGTGGCATGTGCTGAGTAGTACTGTTTAAAAGATAAACATTAGTAGATGAACTCTAGTAAAAGTATTTCAGAGCAAGCACTGATTAATTTTCAACCTTAAGTCCAGGGTCCCAGAAAACTTTCATTCTATTTTAAGATATCTATCAACTATTCAGGGTTGAAAATTGTTTGAGGGCACTTATAAACCACAGTACAAGAGAGTAGTAAACACACCTCTCACTAGATCATACCACCTTGGAAAAGGCAAAAACTTACAATTCCCCAGAATTACCTCTGAAAATAGCTGCATGAAAAACTTGGAGTTTAGAACAGTTCCCCGCCACTTGGGAAGCAGAGCCCTACTTCAGCATAGAGTTAAAAGTCAAGAAATAGGTTGGAAAATGAGCAAATGACAGAAATAAAGAGTTCTGACCATAGAAAGTTGCTATGGTGACAAGAAAGATCAAAACAGACACTCAGAAGAAGACAACAAAGTCAAAATTCCTTCATCCAAGGCCTCAAAAACATATGAATTGGTCTCAGGTCTAGGAAGACCTCAAAAAGAATTTTTAAAATCAAGTAAGAGAGGTAGAGGAAGAATTGGGAAAGGAAATGAGTGTGATTCAAGAAAATGAAAAAAAAAAGAGTCAACAGCTTCTGAAATGTGGCAAAAAGAAATACTGAAGAAAATAACAATTTAAAAAACAGAATAGGCCAATTGGTAAAAAGAGGCACAAAAATCCAATGAAGAGAATTCCTTTAAAAGCAAAATTGCCCAAATGGAAAAAATATATAGAAAATGTGACTGAAGAGAATTCCTTAAAAATTACAATTAGTCAAATGGGAAAGGAGATACAAAAGTTCAGTGAAGAAAATAATTCCTCAAAAGTTAGAAGTGGGAAGTGGAAGTTAATGACTTCATGAGACCTCAAAAAAACCCATCAAACAAAATTTAAAAATTGAAAAAAAATAGAAGAAAATATGAACTTTTTCATTGGAAATATAATTGTAAAATAGACCCTGGAGAGAGAATTTAAGAATTATTCAACTACCTGAAAATCATGATATATATAAAAAAAGAGCCTAAATATCATCTTTCGAGAAAGTATTAATGAAAAGTGCCCTGATATACTAGAACCAGAGGGTAAAATAAAAATTATCCACTGATCACCTCCTGGAAGGGATCCCAAAACAAAATTTCCCTGGAATATTATAGCCAAATTTCAGAGCTCTCAGGTCAAGATAAAAATACTTTAAGCAACCAAAAAGAAGCAATTCAAATATCATAGAACCACAATCAGGATAATGCAAGATTTAGGAGCTTCTTCATTAAATGATTGGTGGGTTTGGAATATGATATTCCAGGGGGAAAAGGGGTTAGGGTTATAACCAAGAATCATCTACCTAGAAAAACTGAGTATAATACTTAAGGGGAAAAGAAAAATGAATATTCAATGAAATAGAGGACTTCTAAGCATTCCCAATGAAAAGACCAGAGCTGAAAAGAAAAATTTGGCTTTCAAATACAAGATGCAAAAGAAACACAAGAAGGTGAACATGAAAAAGAAATCATTAGAGATTTGATAAGGTTAAACTGTTTGTATTCTTTGTATTCCTATATGGGACAATGATATTTATGACTCCTATTTTTTTCTCATTATTAGGGCAGTTAGAAGGAGTATACATAGACAGAAAGCAGGAATATGACTTGAATATGATGATATGGTTACCTAAAAAATATAAATAAAATTAAGGGATCAGAAAGAAGGCACTGGGGGAAGAGAAAAGGGAAATATAGGATGGGATAAATTATCAGACATAAAAGAGAACTGAAAGAGATTTTGCAGTGTAGGGGGAAATGGGGGAAGATGGGAAGGGAGCACATTAGCCTTACTCTCATAGGAATTGGCTCAAAGAGGGAATGGTATACACACTCAGCTGGGTGTAGAAAGCTATCTTACTATATAGGGAACTCGGAAGGGAAAGGGAGGTAAAAATCAGAAGCAAAAGACTTTGGAGAATGGACAGGTTAAAAGGAGAGAGAGAGAGAGAGAGAGAGAGAGAGAGAGAGAGAG
>NW_027185876.1:11220560-11226863 GCF_028583685.1 Petaurus breviceps papuanus | reverse complement strand
GAGAGAGAGAGAGAGAGAGAGAGAGAGAGAAGGAGAAGGAGAAGGAGAAGGAGAAGGAGAAGGAGAAGGAGAAGAAGAAGAAGAAGAAGAAGAAGAAGAAGAAGAAGAAGAAGAAGAAGAAGAAGAAGAAGAAGAAGAAGAAGAAGAAGAAGAAGAAGAAATGGGATAACAGGATGGAGGGAAATGTTGTTCATAGTAATTACTGTGGAAAAAAATTCATTGAGTTTCTCTAATAAAGGCTTCATTTCTCAAAAACATGAAAAACTGTGTCAAATGTATAGAAATAAGAGGTATCCCTCAATTGATAAATGGTCAAAGGATATGAACAGGCAGTTTTCAGGCAAAGTAATCAAAGTTACCTATATTCATATAAAAATGCTCTAAGTCACTGATGAGAGAAGTGCAAATTAAAACAGCTCTGAGCTTTGACCTCACACCTTTCAGATTGGCTAATGTGACAGAAAAGGAAAATGAGAAATGTTGGAGGGGATGTGGGAAAATTAAAACACTAATGTACTATTGGTAAAGTTGTTTACTGATTCAACCATTCTGGAGTTGGAATTACACTCAAGGGGCTATAAAACCATATGTACCCTTTGACCAAGCAATACCACTATGGTGTCTGCATACCAAAGTAATTTTTAAAAAAAGAATAAAATGACCTATGTGTAATAAAAATATTAATAACAGCCCTTTTAGTTGTGGCAAAGAATTAGAAATTGAGGGAGTGTTCATCAATTGAGGAATGGTTGAACAACCTGTTGTATATGATTGTGATGAAATAGTATTGTGCTTTAAGAAATGATGAGCTCTCATAGAAACATGGAAATTCTTATATGAACTGATGCAAAGTGAAATGAGCAAACCAGGAGAACATTGTACACAGTAAAAGCAATATTTTGTGAAGATATACTATAAGCAATTTAGCTATTTTCTCCAATACAGTGATTCAAGAAAATTCTGTCAGACATGGGAAAAGTGCTGTTCATCTAAAGAGAAAGAACTGGTAAAGACTGAATGTAGATCAAAGATGCTGTTTATTTTTTCTGTTTTCTTTCACAGAATGACTTACAGGGAAACGTGTTTTGCAGGCACATGTAATGTCAAATCATTTGTCTCCTTGAAGAGGGGGCGTTGGGAGGGGAGGAGAATATTTGGAACTCAAAATTTGAAAAAAAAAGCACGTTAAAATTATTTTTTCATGTAACCAGGAAATGTAAAGTATTACAAATTAATAAAAATAAAAATAAAATTTATTATCTGGTTCCTGTCTTGAATGGTTTTTATGAGGCTACATTACCTTCTTTTCATTTCAACGAAGTCACCTATGGGCTTACATTACATTTCCCAAATTCCGTCCTTTCGCTACTGCTCCTTGTTATATCTCTCTGCCCCACCATCTCCTAGAATTCCTAGCTTCTCTCAAAGTTCAGCTTATGTGTAACTTTCTATTATGAGCTTCCAGTATAACCTAAATATTGAATTTTTCTTCCTTTTCCAACAAGAGCATCCATATTTATCTGTTTTTATCATATGTAGAGAGTGAGCTAGGCAGTGCAGTAGAGTGCTGGATCTGGAGTCAAGAAGACCTGAGTTCAAATCAGGTCTCAGACACAGTATCTGTGAGACCCGGCTAAGTCATTTAATTCTGTTTGCCTCAGTGTCCTCATTCATCAAATGAGCTGGGGGAGGAAAAAGCAAAAGACTCATGTATCTTTGACAAGAAAACTCCAAATGAGGTCACCAAGAGTCAGACATGACTGAAAACAACAAAAATGATCAAGTTTATTCTCCCAGGACAATGTGAACTCCTTGATAAAAGAGATAATTTTGTATTTTGTCTTTGTGTCCTAAGCCTCTTGAATAATGTCTTGAATGGTGTAACCAAGATCAGGTCTGCCCCATCTTTTAAAAACAAACAAACACAATGTAAAGCACATGTCTCAGTTTCCTCATTTGTGAAATGAACTAGAGAAGAAAATGGCAAACCATTCCAGTATCTTTGACAATAAAACACCAAATGAGGTCACAAAGAGTCAGACACAACTGAATAACAACATTTTTGCACATACATTTAAGGTTTTTCATTATATCTCTCTTATTTATCTGTACGTCTAATGTGAAATAGAGATGATATCCATCTGAGAAAGAAAGGGAAATCTCTAATTCCTTCTTTACTACTGTAACTTGGGCTGGTTTGTGCATATGCAGTTCACCTATTATCTAGGAATACTTGAGGAGCCTTCGGATCATGTCCAAATACCCTATGGCAGAGGCCCCTGGGTTTCTTTCTAAGTGGATGGGGGTATCCTGGCTTGAGTGCCTGCCTATATATCTTTAGAACTGACAAGACCTAGCCAATCAATTATTTTTCCACCACTGTCTTTCTACTATGCTCTTTTTGACAATTCTTATCTGCAATGTCCAGAGGAAGAAGATTTTACCTATATGTAGGACACCATGAATTAAAGAGGTGAGAGGCAGGAATTCCTTTCCCACTGAGGCTCTGAGAATGGATGTCTGAGAGAGTTCATTTCTGTGCTGAGATTTTTGTTCCTCTCGATTTCAGCTGAAAGAGGCCACGCTTATAGGACTTGGGAGTTCAAGCCATGGAAATATTGGATCCAGGATTGTAGGTTGGGTGGTATAGTTAACCAGTCTGCTATGGAAGCCCTGAGAAGCCCAAGGAGGGTAGGGATTTTGGACTAGGAAATGGGATAGTGCTCTATGGGAACCAAACTTGACTATGAACCAAATTCCCTAATCTGCCCCTCCCCCTTCCTCTCTTCTCATGCTTGAGGGAACAATATCAATAGAGGCTGGAGTTATTTACAAAGAACCTAGACATCCTCCCCCCAAATCCCTTAAGGGTGCCAGAGAACCCTGGAGGAGGGGTGAGATAGTAAAACTTAATCTATCTGGCCTTCTAGACAATGGGGGCCAAGGTAGTCTGTGTTACACTAATTAAGAAGTTCAGGCTAAACTGGACTAGGGTATGCTATTAGCTAATCTAGCTATTTAATATTTGATTAAAAAAATGGATTTACTTAGTTACTCTACTATTGTTTATTATCAATTACATTTCATCAGCAGACTGATTGCCAGGGATACAAAGGAAAGAAAAATGCAGTCCTTGTTCTCAAGGAGGACACACAACCATGTGTATGTGTGTGTATGTACGTGTGTATACACACAAGATTTTACATACATGCACACACATATGTGTCTACACACATATGTGTAGGTATGTGTATATATACATATACATATATGTATGTACAAATTGTATGGAAAGCAATAGCATTAAGAGGTATTGGAAAAGGCTTATTGGGGAACATGGGACTTACATGTTTATGAAATGAGGCCTTTATCAAAGAAATTTGCTTCAAAATGTTTTCCCAGTTACAATGGCTAACTGTAATTCCCTCCATCCTATCACCCCTCTCGTTTTTCTATTCTCTCTCTTTGACTCTGTCTATCCTCCAAAGTGTTTTGCTTCTGATGATATTCTCCCCCAATCTGCCCTATCTTCTACCACCCACTCCTTCTCTTACCCCTTCCCCTTCTTCTTTCCTATAAAGTAAGATAGATTTTTATATACAATTTGAGTGTGGATCTTCGTACATCTTTGAACCAATTCTGATGAAAATAAGGTTCACTCCTTCCTCTCACTCCACCCCCTCCCCCCAACCTTTTCCCCTCCACTATAAAGGTTTCTTGCCTCTTTCTTGTCATTTAATTTACCCCATTCTACCTTTCCCTTTCTTTCAGTATATTCTTCTCTCACCCATTAATTTTGGTTTGGGTTTTTTTTTTTTAATATATATCATCCCTTCATATAAAACTCACACATGTGCCCTTTGTCCATATATACTCCTTCTATTTGCCCTAATAATGAGAAAGTCCTTATGAGTTACCAATATCTTCCCATGTAGGAACCTTATTAAGTTCCTTATAATTTCCCTTTCATATTTACCTTTCTATGCTTCTCTTAAGTCTTGTATTTGAGAGTCAAATTTTTTATTCAACTGTTCTTTTCCTTAAGAATGTTTGAAAGTTCTCTATTTCATTGAATGTCTATTTTTCCCCTGAATGTACTCAGTTTTGCTAGGTAGATGATTCTTGCTTGTAATTCTAGCTCCTTTGCCCTCTGGAACATCGTATTCCAAGCCCTCTAATCCTTTAACATAAAAACTGCTAAATCTTGTGTTATGCTAATTGTGGCTCCATGACACTTGATTTTTTTTTTCTTTCTCCTTGCAATATTTTCTTCTTGATGTGGGAGCTCTGGAATTTGACTATAAAATTAGCTTATTCTTTCAATTTCTATTTTGCCTTTTGGTTCTAGAATATCAGGACAGTTTTCCTTAATAAATTCTTGAAAGATGATGTCTAGGCTTTTTGTTTTTATCATAACTTTCAGGTAGTCCAATAATTTTCAAAATATCTCTCCTAGATCTATTTCTAGGTAAGTTATTTTTTTCAAAGAGATATTTCATATTGTCTTCTATTTTTTCATATTTTGTTTAATTTCTTTTTTTTTTCATTTCTCACAAAGTCATTAGTTTCAAATTGCTCAATTCTAATTTTTAAGGAAATAATTTCTTTGTTTTGTTTTTTCCTTTCAGAGGGGGAAGGACAGGGAAATTGGGGTTAAGTGACTTGCCCAAGGTCATAGGGCTAGTAAGTGTTAAGTGTCTGAAGCCATGAATTTTAACTCAGGTCTTCCTGACTTCAGAGCTGGTGCTCTATTCACTGTGCCACCTAGCCACCCCCTGGAATTGATTTCTTCAGTGAGTTTTTGTACTTACTTTTCCATTTCACCAATTCTACTTTTGATGTAGTTTTTTTTTTCCTTCAGTGAATTTTTGTGTCTCTTTTTTTCCATTTAGACAATTCTTTTTAAGACTTTCTTCTCCTCATTGACTTTTTGTACCTCTTTTACCATTTGACCTAGTCTATTTTAAAGATATTATTTTCTTCAGTACTTTTTTGTGTCTCTTTTACCAAACTGTTGACTCATTTTTCATGATTTCCTTCCATCGTTCTCATTCCTCTTCCCATTTTTTCTCTACCTCTCTTGATTTTTAAAATACTTTTTGAGCTCTTCCATGACCTGAGACCAATTTGTATTTTTTCTTGGAGCCTTTGACTGTTATCTTCTGAGTATGTGTTTAGATCTTCCTTATAACCATAATAACTTTTTATGATCAGGTATTTTTTTATGCTGTTTGTTAATTTTTGCAGCCTGTTTCTTGACTTTTCATTCTTTATTATAGTAGGACTCTGCTTCCAGGGTGGAGGGCACATTGTTCCAAGTTTCAGGGGGTTTGTACAACTGTTTTCAGAAATATTTCTATGAACTTTCCTTTGTTTTAGTATTTCCATCCTGATTATTCTTCTGCAGGCTAAGGTAGATGCTGAAGATGAGACCTACACTGGGGCTGGGGTCAGAGTCATTTCACTATTACCACTGATTTCTGTATTCCTTCTTTACTCCATACACTTCCTGGACCCTTTCTATCTGGCAACAAAATATAGGTCTCCTATTCTATCTGCCCAGCATCTGTGACATGGGATTCAGTAATTGGCAACAAAGCTGCTTATTGGCATCTGTCCCACCCACAGTAATCTGATATGGATCTGGTGGTGCCTGCATTCTAGTCTAAGGCCTCCTCTTGCTTTGTTTCTTAACTTTTCCCTTGGTGGTGGAGTGCTCATCAAGGTCACTGGCTCCAGGCCCAAACCTGTCCCCAGAATATTCAGATCTTCCTTTATGTATCTATATGGTGACTAGAAAAACAACTATTACTTTTTCTGGATTTCTCTATCAGGATTCAGCTTAGTGCATGCACTATCTAGATCATCTTAGCTCTCTCTCCTAAACCATGCCTTTGAATTAATTGAGAAGGAAGAAAGAGAAGAGGGAGAGAGTGAAAGGAGGGGAAGGGAAGGGGAGGGAAGGGAAGGGAAGGGAAGGGAAGGGGAGAGAGAGAGAGTTTAAACAAAACTAACCAACATATCTATATAAATTCTACAGTAGTAGGACTGTGTATTTTCTAATATATTCTTCTAAGACAAATTTGATCATTTTAGTTACATGGTATGTCTTCCTCCTTTTCTTTCATTGTCCTTCCTCTCTCTCTGTCTCTCTCTGTCTCTCTCTCTCTCTCTCTCTCTCACTCTCTCTCTCTCTCTCTCTCCTCTCTCTCTCTCTCTCTCTCTCTCTCTCTCTCTCTCTCTCTCTCTCTCTCCCCTCTCTCTCTCTCTCTCTCTCTCTCTCTCTCTCTCTCTCTCTCTCTC
>NW_027185876.1:11159983-11220550 GCF_028583685.1 Petaurus breviceps papuanus | reverse complement strand
CTCTCTCTCTCTCTCTCTCTCTCTCTCTCTCTCTCTCTCTCTCTCTCTCCCCTTTACTATTTTATTATAGTGATTTTTCATATCGTTTCCCTGGTTCTGCTTAATTTATATCCATTAACTTATATAAGTCTTCCCATACTTCTCTGAGTTTTTATAGTCATTGTTTCTTAAAGCATAGAAATAATGCATTCAGCTATCAGTTTTGGAATTTAATAATCAGAAAGAAACATTCTTAAAAGGGAAAAGATAAACCAGGTGGATATTTGCAATATTTAAGGAGGGATTCCAATATAATAAATTAGGCCCAGATGTGTCCACTTCACCTCTGTCTGCCAAGAGCCAATTTCAGTGCCACTGCATTGCTAAATACCCTTGAGATAATAGCCTCCAGCTGCCTGCTGTTTTATGTCCTTTCTAAGAAATCTGAAGTCTCAGTTTTTTTAATCCAACAATCATAAACTTAACCTTACTTAATATTGTATTAAAGGCATTTACTATGCCATGATTTTTTAATGAAAACTTCAAAAAGTGCAGATGGGAGAAAATAAAGCTTGGAAAGGTGAAAGTGATGAGAAAAAAAATTTGGAGGAGTGACAAGTGGCAACTGTAACATACTGCATACAAGACCTATTTGTCATAAACATCTTGGAGGAACCCCTTAGGCTAGGCAGAGCTCACTGCTATGAATTCAAGATGTGACCATTTCAGTGACCAACCCTCCATTATTCATTCTGAGCCTGCCACAGGTTGTCCCAACTTCACATTCTTAGGACCTTTTGCTTCATTTCATCCTGTGGCATGCCTTGGAGTCAGCATAATATTTGTCCTGTTATTGGAAGAAGCGATTGAAGGGTGAGAAGATGAAATTCAGATGGATAAACTGGGCTACTTTGTAGCTCTTTGAAGAAGCTTGAGAAAAAAGAAGATATTACTGATTAAAATAAGAACCTGAAATGAAATTCAGATATCATTCATCTGGTTATGCTTTCTTCATTAACATGCTATCAAATCCATCCCAATACAGACATGTATGCAGCATTCTGCTATGTACTAGACACTGTGCCAAGTGCTTGGGACACAGACAGATGAAACACTCTGTACACTCTTTTGAGTACTTTATAAATGTTCTTACTGCCCCTGCAGACAGTTTCTTAATTCTTTCTGTTCTTAGAAACATGGACTTAAAATTTAGTCAGAGATAAAACATACTAGAAACAACAGAGGCCAATTTTGTAACCTACAGAAGAATGTGTATGTGTGCATTTATAAATATGTATGTGTCTACATATAAACGTATACATATAGCCATACATACCATGCATAATACAAACTCCTGTGCAATTATATAATATATGAAGAACAGAAATCTGCTTCCCACTATGTTCTCTTTTTCCTGAAGTCATATGTCATATTTAGGCAAGTCTGAATTCTTGGCGGGTAATACACTTTAGAAGCTGAAAAACTTTTATTTTTAAATGCATTTTATTCAAATTTCTCCCTTGAAATCAATCATTTCAACCCCCTCCCTCCATCTCTCAATGAACCTTCTGAAGTACCAAATAAAAACAATAAAACAAAAACCTCAAATGTAATGTCAATGCATGTGATACCCGTGGGCTCTGGTTCTTTATCTCACTGTCTTGGGCACAGGAGGTCTATTTTATTGTTTGTTTCATGGAATCTTCATTCTTCTTTCAATTACTCAACATATGACTTTCTTGTAGTCATTTTGTTGTGGCAGACATTGATTGTGCGGCCTTTCTGATTTTGTTTGTTTATTTTCATTCCATATCAGTTCATAGAAGTCTTCTAAGATCTCTGTTCTTCATTTTTAATACTACTAAAAATAATAATGACGATAATAACAAATACGTCTATATATCACGTTCCAGGAACTATACTAAGAACTTTAAAATATAATCTCATTTGATCCTTACAACTGGGAGATTGGTGCTGTTATTATCCCTATATTTATCACAGATGACAAAACTTAGACTTACCCAGGGCCATAATATAATTAAATGATCAAGGCTGAATTTGAACCTGTCTTCCTTATTCTAGGATTGGTACAGCATCATATCAGCTATTGCTGCTACTACTACTACTAATAAAATAGCTACAATTTATATAGTTTTTAGGGTTTGCAAAATATGTTTCATATTTTATTTCACTTGATCCTATCACAACCTATCAAATATTTACTTGGATTAGACCTACTGATTAGACATACAGATGAGAAAGTTGAGACTGAGAGACAACATTAAATGATTTTCTACAGATCCCACAGTGTCTGAGTAGGATTCAAACTGAGGTTTTCCTTTCTGCTTATACTCTAGCCAATGTGGCACCTAACTTCTTTATTATTTCAACAAATTTTGGGGTACTTCTCAGAACTCTAGCTTAAACCAAACCCAAAATGAATGCTAAGGATGAAGTAATTGATATAATAAATAATTGTCAAGTGGTCATCCAGTTTCTACTTGAAAATTTCCAACAAAGCAACCACTTATAGACAATATCAAGATCAGTATCTATCTATCTATCTATCTATCTATCTATCTATCTATCTATCTATCTATCTATCTATCTATCTATCTATCTATCTATCTGTCTATCTGTCTATCTGTCTATCTGTCTATCTGTCTATCTGTCTGTCTGTCTGTCTGTCTGTCTGTCTGTCTGTCTGTCTATCTATCTATCTATCTATCTATCTATCTATCTATCTATCTATCTATCTATCTGCCTACCATTTAGCCGAGCTATTAATGTCTTATTTTAAAGTATTTTCTTAAGCCACCTTTCCCCCCAATTCTGAAAATCAAAAAATGAGGTCTTCCAGAAGACACCACGTGCTTTTCCATTCACAAGTACATATTTAATTGAGACTTATGATGGACCATAATTTATTCATCCCAGGATGCACTTATGCATCTGCAATGTCATTATTTGAATCTGCTATATCATTAGTGGTTAAAATTCAAATGATGAATATTTATAAAATATGAATATTCATTAAGCCATATTCACATTTCAATATTATGATACACTGGCAAGTCCTACTGGCATGGGTAAAGTAGCTTGGTAAACAGTCTATCTATGGCACATGACCTCATCATTTTACATACTTCTACTACTTATAAGTCAGGGGACACATCCATGTAATATACCATTTCAGGGAAATTGTGAGCGATTCTCAAGAAAAGATATCATCTCATTGAATTCCAACTTCCCTTTCTTTTAATTTCACAAAAAGAATTCATTCAAATCAGTCTTTTTACAATATTTTCTACAGATGCAACTTAAATATGCAAAAGAATAATTTATCAGACTTATAAATCTCTGCCACATTCTTCTTCTACATTTTACTGACATCTGCATCTGACAGCAGTCTAATTTGGCCTTCAATTAAAATACAGAACAAATAGAGCTAGAAATATTTGAAACAATAATTCTTCTAGATAGCTAAACACTGATCTTTTGACTGACCTGGCCAGTGCATTGATCTCTTCTAAATCAATACTCTGAAATCATGAGACTATTTCAGAGTTCAGAATTCTGGGTCTGCTCCAGAGAGACTTTAGCAAGCCCAAAGTCCCCTGAGGTTTCCTTCCTTCTTTGGTAATGGCAGTTCTTTCTCAATACTTTTAGTATTTGTTTTGAAACTTTTTTTTTTCATTTAAAGGCTTGAAACACAACAGCAATCACAGACACACCACAATGTTTTACAAAACCAGAATCACTTCCCTCAACAGGATAAACTGTTCAACCAGCAGACCCAGCAGTTTATTCATTCTAGAGCAAAAGCCCCACTACTTCTTGGAGTACTTGAGCTGTCTTATTGTTATCTATTTGTATGACTATGAATGCATGATGAAGAATACGAATCAACCATGACTACTGCAAGAAGGCAAGGCTTAGCCAAGCTCCTATTGGTTTAAAAAAAAAAGTAAAGTATATTGGTTTCACAGAAAGTTTTTAAGCTTTTCCCCCAGAAAGGTTATCAGCCTGAAAATTTCGCTTCAGTTTTTCCCGCAGCAGTACATGTCTGAAGAGGCAGGCGCTATGGTTGTTAGGGATTTGGCCTCAAAGTTGGAAAGAGTAATTGTCAAGTCCTGACTCATGCATACTAGCTGTGTGACTTTTCTGGTGCCCTAGGCATGGCTTTAATATGAGAGACAGAGAGAGAGACAGACAGACAGAGACAGAGACAGAGAGAAAGACACACACACACACAGAGATACACATGTGTGTATATATGTATGTAAGAACATTACTCACTATGAGCTATCAATAGTGTGTAAATCACAATTCATATTAAGAAGATGGAAAGAAGGAAAGAAGAAATGAAGGAAGGGAGGAAGGAAGAAAGGAAAAGAAAACACTGTTTCTTATAATAGAGAATAGACATATTCCCCAGCTCTGAGATCTAATTGTGATTAAAATTTGCACTTGTTTCTTCCAAGTACCATGATCCCTGAGGCCCAATGAGCCAAAGTAACTGAGTGGTACAGTGGATAGAGTGTTGGACATTAACTGCTAAAAACTGGAGTTCAAATCCAATTTCTGACAATTACTAGCTATGAACCTAAGCAAGTCACAACTTCTCTGTGCCTCCACTTCCTCATCTGCAAAATGGGAATAACAATATCTAACTCCAAGAGTTGTAGAGGGTTTTGCAAGCTTTAAAAGTGTGATATAAATGTTGTTGGTATTATTATCATCATTTTCCTTGAGACTCTATTTGGTTCTTGGTTCTGCATTTGGGGTTTGTGGGATTGCCTTACTCTCATTTCTTAGACTTCACATTTATTGGGATCTGGTTTTCCAACTAAGGAAAACAGAAGCATGACTTTAGCATGGGTTACATAATCTTGGTCTACATAGTTTCATAAGTCATTTATGGCACCATAGTGAGTGAAGCGCACATCCTCTGGCCCCCAACACTTGTCCTCCCTTTACTGATAATACTGTTTTTGAACTAGAGTATTTGGACTAACCTAACACTGTGGGCAAAGTTGGGGCATAGCTATGTCCTGGAGAGCCAATAATAGGCAGGTAGGTGGTACAGTGGATAGAGTGCTGGTCCTGGAATTAGGAAGTGTCATCTTCCTGACTTCAAATCGGTACTCAGAATCTTACTAGTTGTACGATCCTGGACAAGTAACTTAACCCTGTTTGCCTCTGTTTTCTCATTTATACAATGAGTTGGAGAAGGAAACGGCAAACCACTCCAGCATCTTTGCCTAGAAAACCCTAAGTGAGGTCCCAAAGAGTCAGACACTACTGAAAATTGCCGAACAACAAAAACATGGGAAGTCAATGAAGATATCTCAGGCACAGTGTGGGAAAATTGTTTTTCACTCGCTTGTTAGACCCAGGTGCATTCAGAAGCTTATTCTTAGGCTCTGTTGAAGGGTTTGCAGGAAGCTATTTCACATGAGAGCAATGTCAGTTGTGGCTAGAAGCTGTCTAGGACTGAAACTTCCTAGAATAACTAAAAGGTCAGTTTTATCATTCCCTCCCTCATCAACCAATCTTAAAAGGTCACTGAGAGTGACAAGTGGTGGAAAAAGAGGGGTATTAAAATGGAAAGAATATGGATTGGAAGTGAGAGGACCTACATTCCAATCTCAGGTCTAGTATTTGTAACCTATATGGCCTGGGACAAATCACTGTCTAAGCCTCAGTGTTTTTGTTTATTTGTTTCTTTTGTTTTTTAATCCACAAATAAAACCCCTTACAGGGCTAACCCACTCACTCCAGCATCAGAGCCCCAGCAAGTAGCTGACTGCTCCTCACAGGCTTCTAGGAATGACCCTACAGAGATTTGGGCAGGGGAGGGAATTGGGATCCTAGTAGAATTATCTGTAAACAATCAGTAGTGTTCTCCCCATTGGTTGTTAGCCATGGAGAATTAACTAGCTAATTTTAGAGTCATATCTTCTCAGATAAGTATAGTAATGACAGTTGCTACAAAAACATACTCACTGGGTCATATTTTCCCAGTGTAGATTTTAGAGAAAAGTGGACTCAGGTTTAGACAGTTCATGTGACAAAGGGATGACACACAATTTCTAGTTGAATGGAAGTCTTTCTCTCCCTTCCTTAGGTCCTCATGAAGTTGCCCTGAAGTTTATTCATATTTCTTTGCATGGGTCACAGCCTTTGTAGAGTCTTGAAGCTACCCCATTTTTTTTCTCTTTTATTGGGGGGGGGGTTGAAGGGGAAGGGACAATTGGAGTTAAGTGACTTGCCCAAGGTCACACGGCTGGTGTTAAGTGTCTGAGGCCGGCTTTGAACTAAGATCCTCCTGATTCCAGGGCCCGTGCTCTATACACTGTGCCACCTAGCCACCCCTTCCCTGTTGTTTTCTGCCACAAAAATTCTAACTCCCTGAAATTGCCTTTCCTTGATGTTTCTAGTTCCTCTTAGCTTCCTGATGATACATTGTTTGTCATTGATTCAGTTTCTATAAAATCATGGCGGTACCATTGTGATAATGCAGTGACACTCCCTGCCTCTCTACTTATGGTGCCACACCATTTTTGGATTCCTTGTAACACACTAACACAATGGGAAAAAGGAAAATTATACCCACACTCCTTGGAAGCTCCAACAAAAGGAGCATCTTCTATTGTTTAAAGCAAACAGATAATGGATGTGGCAACTTAGGGTCTCAGGATCATAGAACAAAGAGCTGGAAGAATCCTCATATGGCATGCTGATACAACCTCCACATTTTGTAGATGAAGAAATTAAATCCAGTGAAGGTTCTGACTTGTCCAAGGTCACATATATATATATCAAGTAAGAGAGGCAGGATTTGAATACAGGCCTGCTGACACCTCTGTTCTATGCTGCCAACCCTTGTTTGCTGTCAATTAAGTTAAGAAGCTAGTTTATTAATCGTTATTATTTTCTTTTTTTGGTCTTTATTAATTTGTTTGTTTACTTTTAGTTTACAAGATTCATTTCGACAATCCCTTGAATTTCAAATTTTATCCCCCTCTCTCCTCTCCCATGGCAGCATAGTAAAGTATAGGATCTGTAAATACTTTCATATTAGACATTAGTCAGGTTATAAAAAAGGATTGCAACCAATGGAATGAACATTGGAAAAGAGGAAACAAAACCAAACAAGAAAAAGAAAGAGAGCAGGTAGTTTGCTTCAATCTGCATTCAAACTCTGTTCTTTCTAGTTCTTTCTCTGAATGTAGACATCTCTCTCCATCATGAGTCTTTTGGAGTTGTCTTATATCCCTGCATTGCTAAGAAGAGTCCAGTCTATCAAAGTTGGTTGTCACATTCATTGTGTCTGTAATTGTATACAAATTTCTCCTGGTTCTGCTCTTCTCACTCAGCATCAGTTCATATAAGCCTCTCCAGGTAAATATGAAATCCATCTGCTCCTCGTTTCTTATAGCAAAATAGTATTCCATTACATTCATATACCACAATTTGTTCAGCCATTCCCCAATTGATGGGCATGTTCTTGATTTCCAATTTCTTGCCACCACAAAAAGAGCTGTTATAAATATTTTTGTACATATGGGTCTTCCTCCCACTTCTATGATCTCTTTGGGATAGAACCCTAGAACTGGTATTGGTGGATCAAAGGGTATGAAATTATTTGTAGCCCTTTAGGCATAGTTCCAGATTGCTCTCCAGAATGGAGATAAGTTTACAACTCTATCAGCAATGCATTAGTGTTCCAATTTTTCCACATCCTCTGCAGCATTTGTCATTTTCCTGTTTTGTCATCTTAGCCAATCTGACTGGTGAGAAGTGGTACCTCAGAGTTGTTTTGATTTGCATTTCTCTAATCAATAGTGATTTAGAGCATTTTTTCATATGCTTATAGATATCTTTAATTTCTTCCACTGAAAACTGCCTGTTTATATCTTTGACAATTTATTAATTGGGGAATGACTTGTATTCTTAAAGATTTGACTCAGTCCTCTGTATATTTTAGAAATGAGGCATTTATCAGAGACATTGGTTGTAAAAATTCTTTCCAATTTTCCACTTCCCTGTTAATCTTGGTTACATTGGATTTGTTTGTACAGAAGCTTTTCAAATGAATGTAATCAAAATTATGCATTTTGCATTTTATAATGATCCCTAATTCTTGTTTGGTCATAAAGTCCTCCCTTCTCCATAAATCTGACAGGTAAACTATTCCTTGCTTTCCCAGAGTGCTTACAGTATCAGCCTTTATACCTAGATCATGCACCCATTTAGACTTGATTTTGGTATATAATGTTAGATAATGGTCTATGCCCAGTTTCTGCCATACTATATTCCAGGTTTCCCAGCAGTTTTTGTCAAATATTGAGTTTTTACCCCAAAATTGGGGTCTTTGTGCTTATCAAACAGAAGATTACTGTATTCATTGACTGCTGAGTCTCATGTGGCCCATCTGTTCCATTGATCCACAACACTATTCCTCAGCCAGTACCTAGTAGTTTTGATGGTCTTGCCTTTGCAAGTTGCTTCCACCATTGTAATTACCTATTTCCTGATCTTTAAAGTATATTTCTGTTCCTGGGGTACAGAGGGCTTTGATCCAAACTTCTCAGGCTGGGACCTAGGTGCCTGGTTGTTGACTTTGTGTGCTGTAGCCTCTGGGTGTCTAGACTGATGCCAAGGCCAGGACTCTCAGAGTTTCCCCTGATTTTCCCTGAGGCTCACAGAGTAATTTGTTGGGGAGGGGTGGTCTGTCTCTTGCTGGTCAGGTGATTTGGGGCTTGTTGGGACCCTTCTCACCCTTCACTTCAGACTCTTTACTGCCTCAGTTACACCCTTTCTCTGTGCCTCCTAAGCCTGATGCTATTTCCACTATTTCAGGATTTTACTCTGGGTGGGACATTTATCTCTGGATTTTGTACTTCAGGGAGGGTGATTCTGAGCAGCTAGAGTTTACTTTGCCATCTTGGCTTCTGGAAAATTATGTAGGTGATTTTTAAACTTCCAGACTGTGGGGTGATAGCCCCAGGAGAAGCTGCTCTCTGCTGGGGGCCCTGAGCTTTCTCTTACTCAGCTCTGATGGATCCTCTTTTCCCATGGTGTGACACTGGTGAGATGGCTGAGTATTGCCCTTGGGGAGGGTGAGTCTGCTGGCTGGAGCTCTCTACTGTAGTCAGCTCTCTAGTCCATGCTGGTGCAGCCCCCACATGCTCCACTGTCCCCCTGCCCCAACCCATGTGGGCACTTTCCTGGGCTGGATTCTGCCACGCTCTGTCTCCCAGTGTCTCCATTCAGATTCACTTTTTAAAGTTTAGTGATAGGATTCACAGAGGAGCTTACAAAAGTTACTGCTTCCTTTCCACCATCTAATCATCATTATTTTCTTAAAATCCAGCAAAAATTTTTAAAAGTCCATATGTAACATACACTAGGAAGAAAAAGTGAAACAATGAGACTCATTTATTCATATCCTATTTAAAATATATATTTACATGTATGGGTATGTAATATGCAAATGTACATCTACTTATAATAAATTTCACATGTAAATTTCAAATCCAAACAACTTGTTTGTGGTTTCTTCTGAACATTTTGCTGTTCTTCTCTATGCATTTTCTTTTCAAGTCTGTAATAACCATGTGATTCTTTCTTTTTGGTGGAGGAGGGAACAAAAGAATAACTGTCATTTTCTTTAATTCCCATTAAAAATAGAATGAAAAAAAACGATTGCAACATATAAGAATGAGAAGAAACAAAATCTCACATAATCTTTACTGAAAATGGATGTCATTCTGTAGCTGAATTTCATCACCTTTCTATCAAGAACTGGGTCTTTTGCTTCATCTTTAGTGCTCTGGAGTTGTGATTGGTGATTACATTGATCAGAGTGCTTAAGTCTTTTAAAATTATTTTTCTTTGTAAAATTTTTCTATATAAACTCTTCTAGTTCTGTTTATTTCACTCTGCATTAGCTCACAGGAGGTTTCACAGATTTTTCTGAAACTATCCCTTTCATCATTTACATTCACATACTATAATGTAGCTAAAATTAGAAGGGAAACAGTTAACTGAAGGGGAAAAAAATCTGTAAAGCCTGTTTCTCTGATAATGAAAATTGTTTAAGAAGAAGGAATAGTCTTACTTCCTCACTATATAAACAACTGAATCAAATTTAGAGGAATAAGAGCCACTGCCAAATTGGTAAATGATCAAAGGATAAAGGTAAGCAATTCTCAAAAGAAGATATTAAAACTATCAATAGCTTGGGGGGGGGGATTGCTTCATGACACTAATAATTAGAGCATTTCAAATGATAACAAATATTGAAGTTCTACCTTACCCATAACAGAGTATAAATGGAGGCAGAAAATGAAAAAAAATGAAAATATAGGAAAAGCTATAAGAAAACAATTACATCAATTGGAGCAGCTATTAGTGGTCTAGTCATTTTGGAAAGAAATTGGAAACTGTGCTCCAAAAAAAATCAATAAATTATATATACTATTTGACCTAACTAAACCACCACTAAGCCCCAAAGAGATTTAAAAAATGGGAAAAGTAAATATATGTTCCAAAATATTTAAAATAGCATTTTTTGTGGTGGAAAGGAAAGTAGTTCTCACCATTTGAAGTATGAATGATCAAATCGTGGTGTATGGATTTAATGGAATGCTATTTTGTTGTAATAAATGATAAAAGGGATGATTTCAGAGAAATATGAAAAATATATAAATGTAACATTACATGAACAGAAGGAGGAAAACAATAAAATTAACAACAGAATTATAAAGACAAACAACTTTAAAGATGCAAGAACTCTAATCAATGATGTGACTAACTATGAACCCAAAGACCTGTGAGGAAACATGCTACCCAATTCCTTATAGAGGGGTAATGACCCCAAGATTGAGAATGAAATAGTTATTTTTGAGCACAGCCAATGTAAAATTTGTTGTTCTACAACTCTGCTCACTTGTGTATTTTTTTTAGTGTGGATGTGTCTGTGTATTTCAATGAGGGGAGGGAGATAGAATAAATTGTCATAGATTTCAAACTAGAAGACATCTCAGTAGTTATCTAATCCAAAACCCTTACTCCAAACATTAAAAAATGGAGACCACGAGACTGACCCAAGATCCTACCCCCTCATTTTATATCTAAACAAAGAGGTTGAAAAAGGTTCAGTGACCTGCCAAGCATAACCCAGTAGTAATTAATTAAAAATAAAGTGAAAGAAAATAAAAGAAACATTTGCAGTTCATAATTAGTTTACTGTTCACAAATTAATAAATACTAACTTTTTTTCTGTCTTGGTTTCTAACTGTGCTCTCAAAGATCTAGTTTCTCAGAAGTTTAATCTATGTTAATTCTTCCAATAATTTGTAGAAACCCAGTGCCCTAAAGTCAGCTGTTCTTGGATCCCTGACCTTGCTCCTGTGGATTCATGGTAATTTGTATGGTCATAGAGGACATTAAAGACATTCCACTTGCTCCTTTAAATAAGATGCATGTTAACTTTTAAATTATAATTTAATTTGGATTTTTGCATGGTGAAATTCTTCATGAAAATATTTTTTTATTTTTTGTCATATAATCTCATACCATCTTATACATGGGGAAACTAAGAGAAAAACTAAGTGATTTTTGAAAGATTATATATATATGTGTGTGTGTGTGTGTGTGTATATATATATATGACATGGATTAGATTTAGAATAAAGTGAGGGGGTAGAGTGTATTGGAAAGACATTGGTTTCTTTCTAAGAGCACCAAAATTCCAGTTCTGGTGCTGTCACTGACAAGCATTGGGCCTCTGAAAAATCATCTCATTATGCTGGGTCTCTTTTTATTCAGCTATAAAATGAAATTGTTCATAAGATCATTCTATTGAAACATTGAAGAGATTTTGGAGATGATATAATCTAATGTTTTACAGATGAGGTAATTGAGGTACAAGTAAGAGGTGTGAATTTACAAAATCACAAAATGTTTTGAAGATGGGAGAGACCTCAATAGCCATCCAGTCCAAAGTATCTATCAAAAAGAATCCTGGGGGGTGACCAGGTAGCACAGTGAGTAAGAGCACCAGCTCCAGTGTTGGAATGACCTGAAGATCGAATCCCGGGCTCAGACACTAGCAACCACCCAGAAACACCTGGCTACGTAACCTTGAGCAAGTTACTTAACCTCAATTGCTTAGGGGTGGCCAGGTGGCTCAGCGAGTAAGAGCACCGGCTCCAGTGTCAGGATGACCTGGATCAAATCTGGGCTCAGATACTCAGCACCACACCCAAAAATAACTGGCTGTGTAACCTTGAGCAAGTTACTTAACCCCAATTGCTTAAAAAAAAAAGAAAACTGACATAGATTTCAAGCTAGAAGGGATCTCAGTCATCATCTAGTCCAAAACTTATTTTAAAGTTAGAAAATGGGGGTGGCTGGGTGGCATATTGAATAGAGCACCAACCTTGGAGTCAGGATGACCTGAGTTCAAATCTAGCCTCAGACACTTAACACATAGTAGCTGTGTGACCTTGGGCAAGTCACATAACCCCAATCCCCTGTCTTTCCCCCCTCCAAAAAATAAATTTTAAAAAATTAAAATTAGAAAATGGAGACTCTGGGGTTTTAAGTCAATGACCCAAGATCATTGACTCAAGATAATTCACTTTATAGAGCAAGAAAGAGGCTAAGAAAAGTTCAGTCACCAACTAAGCATGACACTATTAATTAGCACAGTTGGGAAGACCTCATATTTTCTGACTCCAAATCCAATAATATTTCCTCTCTACCACATGTTTTCTAAGCCTTAATAAGTAATCATCTAGCCTTTGTTTAAAGACTTTTAGTATGAGAGAGTCCCAAGTCATCCCTTTCCACTTCTGAATAGTTCTAACATTTGAAAAAAAAATATTTCCCCCTTACATAAAATCTCAATTTACCCCTTTGTGATTTCCACACAAATCCCATCTTTCTGCCCTGAGAGGCCAAGTAGAGCAAGTCTAATCCCTATTCCATATGACAACTCTTCAAAAATTTGATGATAGCTATCACTAGAGAATCTCTAAGATGCTTCCCAGGTCTAAAATTCAACCTAGTACACTCTGAGGCAACTAGTTGATACAGTGGATATAGCACTGGTCATGTAGTCAGGAAGAGATGGGTTCAAATCCAACCTCAGACACTTACTAGCTTCCTCAATTCAATTTAATTTTTTCTCTAATAGGTCAACTGGATAGTACCTGATAGAACAATTACTTAGTGCAATAACATTATTTCCATTTATTTGTTCATGATGTGTTTTAGATTATCAGCTCTCATATATTGAGGCTGAACTATGAAGGGGAAAATTGTGGTCATCTTAAAGAGATATAGAAGGAAGAGAAAGAACAAAGTTAAATCGAAACATAGAACAGGTCATGAAGGAGGAGCAGAGGAATTTGATCAAAAATATTTGAGCAAAAGGAGAAAATCTAGAGGAGGAGAAAAGAAGAAAAGGAAAGTAATCCAGGAGGAGTTTGCTAAGATAAGTTGATAAGACCATATAAGAGTTGATAAGATAATATAAGAGATTAGTAAGATAAAGTAAAAGAAGGTAGTTGTGGCCATCAAGACTAGAAAGAGGAGAAAATGTACTAGCTAAGGAGAGTAATAAATACTTTAAATTAAAGCTCCTGAAAAAAGGTTGACAGAGTAATCTACAGGGGCATTATTAGAAAGAGGGATGAGAGACTGGGGAGTCTTGAGTTAAATATAATTGGAGAAAAAGTTCGTATAAATTGATCTCAATATTCTCACTAAAGTAGGAAGCAATGTCCTCATCTGAGACATCTTAGAGAGAATGGTTTAGAAAGGTGGAAGAAAAGATTTAGAACAGCTTCATTGAGAAAGGAGTAGAGATATCAATTAGAGAGGAATAAACAGATTCCCATGCTTCAGTTAGAGCTAGGTTAAAGTAGGGTAACATGAATTTATAATGAATTGTCAGCATGCTTCTGAGATACATTAGTAGCTTTTTGAGTAAAAGCAGAAGAGGCACATGGTGGAAGAAAAATACGGCTGAGCTTTGGTAGCTGAAGAAGAGCTATAGAACCAGTACACCAGCAATGCATGACTACTAAAACATCAATAATTTCATGGTTTGTCATGATTCTGTTTTCTGGGTATGAGATAAAACAAAGAATTCCTTTAATTAGCAATGCTCTAATTGGTATTTTGAAAGAGTCTTCCATCTGCTTCTTAAAAGTTTTAGATTTTAGGGGTGGCTCAGTGAATAGAGAACTAGCCCTGGAGTCAGGAGGACCTGAGTTCAAATTTGGCCTCAGACACTTAAAGCAAAAAAAAAAAAAAGCTAGCCATGCAACTTTGGGCAAGTCACTTAACCCCAGTTGCCCTGCAAAGAGCAAACAAAATTTTAAAAAAAGTTTTAGATTTCGTAAATTATCATATTTTTTTTCTCAGTACAATGTAAAAACATTTTTTTTTTAATTTTGACTTCCAAATTCCTCCCCTTCCTTCCTTTTTTCCCTCCCCACAGCTTAAGAAGGCAAGCAGTTTGATATGGATTATACATGTGCAGTCATGCAAAACATATTTCCATATAAGACAAGTTACAAAAGAACACAGACAAAAAAGTATTCTTATAAATTTGACAGTTCTTGATATGTTAGAGAAATGAGGTTTTTATCAGAGAAACTTGCTGTAATTTTTATGTTTCCTGCTTTCCTTGGTTACATTGGTTTTGTTTGTGAAAAAAAAAAAACTTTTTAATTTATTATAAACAAAGTTATCTAGTGTGTGTCCCATGATGCTCTCTATATCTGGGTTGGTCAAAGATTTTTCCCTTATCCATAGATCTGACAGGTAAAATATTCTACAATTCCCTAGTTTGCTTATGATATCACCATTTCTGGCTAAATTATATACTGATTTTGACCCCACTAGTATATGGTTTGAGATGTTGGTCTATATGTAGTTCTTGAACAACTGCTTTCCAGTTTTCCAAGTAATTTTTTTTCAAAGAATGAATTCTTGTTCCAAAAGTTTGGATCTTTGTATTTATCAAATGCTATATTGCTATGGTCATTTACTACTGTACATTGTATACTTAAGAGATTCCATTGATCCACCACTCTTTTTTTTTTAGCTAATACAGACTGTTTTGATGATTACTCCTTTGTAATAAACTTTGTGTGGTACTGCTAGGCCACCTTCTTTCACACTTATTTTCATCGATTTCCTTTATATTGTTCATTTGTTCATCCAGATGAATTTTGTTATTATTTTTTCTCATTTTAAAAATATTTATGTGAAAATCAGAGTCGTCTGACATTATATAAATAAATTAATTTAGGTGGAATTGACATTTTTATTATATTGGCTTAGCCTACCCATGAGTAATTAATTTTTCTGTTGTTTTGATCTGTCTTTATTTATGTGAAAAGTATTTTGTAATTATATTTATATAATTCCTGGGTTTCTCTTGGCAATTAAGAATCCAAAGTATTTTATATTGTCTGCAGTTATTTAAATGCAATTTCTTTCTACTCATTTTGGGCTTTGTTGGTGTATATATTGAAATGCTGATAATTTGTGTGGGTTTATTATATATCCTTGGTAATCATATCCACTGAATTTTGCTTTTTGGTTTGTTTTTTTTTGTTTGTTTTTTTAGTTTACTCTCTAAGTACACCATCACATTTTCCGAAAAGAGTAAAAGTTTTGTTTCCTCATTGCCTATTCTAATTCCTTCAATTTATTTTTGTTCTGTGATTACTATTGCTAACATTTCTAATAGAATATTGGATAGTAGTGGAATAATGGACATTCTTACTTCATCCCTGATTATATTAGAAAAGCGTCTAGCTCATCCCCAAAAGATAATGCTTGTTCTTCATTTTTGATGGATACTGCTGATTGTTTTAAGAAAAGCTCCATTTATTCCTACATTCTTTCTTTTTCTTTTGTTTTATTTTTAATATGAATGGATGTTGCATTTTTTCAATTTTTTTCTTTATTGAGATAATCATATAACTTCTGGTGATTATTGTTGATATGGTTATTTATATTGATATGATCAGTTATACTGATGTTTTTCTTAATATTTAATGAGCCCTAAATTTATGTTGTAAAATCCACCTGCTTGTATGATCTTTCTGATTGTAGCATTTTATATTAAATTGCTACATTAATATTTATTAGGCAAATTGTTCTATATTTTTCTTTCTCTTTTTTTGCTCTTCCTGGTATGGGTATCAGCAGCATATCTGTTTTGTAGAAGGAATTTATTAGGACTCCTTCTTTGCCTATTTAAAAAAAATAGCTATATAACACTGGAATTAATTGTTCTTTAAATGTTTGGTAGAATTCACTTCTGATTCCATCTGGTCCTTGGAATTTTTTTCAGGGAGTTTATTGATGACTTGTTAAATTGTATTTGTTTTTTATTTTTTCCCTAAGGAGGGGTTAGTTAAATATACTATTTTCATTTCTCTTAATACTGGCAAATCCTATTTTAGAAATATTAATCCATTTTGCTTATATTGTCATATTTATTGGCATATAAATTGGGCAAAATAACTCCTAATAATTGCTTTGATTTAAACTCCATTGATGGTGAATGAACCCTTTTCATTTTTTTATACTGGTAATCAGGTTTTCTTCCTTTTTTTAAAAAATCAAATTAACCAATGGTTTATCTATTTGTTTTTCTATGAAACCAGCTCCTAGTTTTATTTATTAGGTTAATGGTTTTTTTACCTTCATTTTTTATCTTAATCTCTCCTTTGATTTTTAGGATTTCCAAATTGGTGTTTAATTGGGGATTTTTAACTTTTTTTTAATTTGCATACCCAATTCATTGATCTGCTCTTTATTTTATTGAGGTAAAGGTTCAGAGATATAAAATTTCCTTTAAGCACTGCCTTGTCTATATCCCACAAATTTGTGCATATTTTCTTATCATTGTCATTTTCTTTAATTATGGATTTTTTTATACAATTTGTTGTTTGGTCCACTCATTCTTTAAAATTAGGTTAGTTTACAGTTTGTTTTCACTCTCTCTTACCATGGTCCTTTGTTGAATCTAATTTTTCTTGCATTATGACAAGTAAAGGATGTATTTAACTGTTCAGTTTTTATGGTGAGGTTTTTATCTCTAATACACGATAAAATTAGATGTAGGTGCCATGCAATGCTTTGAAAAAGGTATATTCTTTTCTATTTCCATTCATTTTTCTCCAGATGTCTCTCACATCTAACTTTTCTGAAATTCTCTTCATCTCCTTAACTTTTTTCTTCTTTTATTTTTGTTTGAAGTATTTAGCTCTGAGAGGGGACAGTTGAAGTTCCCCTACCCAGTATAGTTTTAGTCTATTTTCTTTTGAAACTATTTTAGCCTCTCCTTTAAAAATTTGAATGCCATTCCATTTCTTTCACATGTGTTAGTATTGATACTACTTCATTGTCTATGATACCTTTCAGCAAGATGTAGTTCCTTCCTTATTTCTTTTAACTAGATTGATTTTTTGCTTGTGCTTTGTCTGAGATCATGATTGCAACCCCTATTCTGTTTACTTCAGCTGAAGCATAATAGATTCTGCTCCAGCCCCTTATCTTTACTCTGTGTGTGTCTCTTTGTGTTTCTTGTAAGCCACATGTTGTAGGATTCTGGTTTTTAATCCACTCTGTTATTAGCATTCAATTTGTGGGTAAGTTCATACCATTCACAGTTATGATTACTGTTCATTTCCTTCTATTCATTCTCTCTCTCTCTCTCTCTCTCTCTCTTTCTCTCTCTCTCTCTCTCTCTCCCCTTTCACCCTGTCATGCTACTGACCTACACCAACTCTCCCATCCATCCTTCCTTCTATAAATCTCCTCTGCCTTTTCTTATCCCACTCTTCCCCTACTTCCCTATACTTTATGACACTTTTCTATACCCAATTAAATACATAGGTCATTACCTCTTTGAGCCAATTCTGAGAGTAAGATTCAAGAAATACCTGCTAGCCCAATCTTTCCCTCCACTGTAAAAGGTCTTTTGTGCCTCTTAGTGTGAGAAAATTCCCCCTTTCTTTCTCACTCCTTAATTTTTTTTATACCATCCCATTATAGTCAACTTATACCTGAACTTTCTTACTATATATACTCCTAACTGTCTTAATAGTGATATAATTCTTTTTTTTAAAGCAATCGGGGTTAAGTAACTTGCTCAAGGTTACATGGCCAGGTGTTTCTGGGTGGGTGCTAAGTGTCTGAGCCCAGATTCGATCCCAGGTCATCCGGACACTGGGGTCAGTGCTCTTAATCACTGCACCACCTGGCCGCCCCTATCAGAAGTTTTATACTCAAGTTTGCTGAGTAGGTGATTCTTGGTTATAATCCTAGCTCCTTTGTCCTTTGAAATATCATATGCTAATCCCTCTGAGATGTTAATTTAGAAACTGCTTTAACCTGTGTGTTCCTGACTATGGATCCTCAATATTTGAATTATTTCTTTCTGTCTGATTACATTATATTTGTTTGACCTAGGAGTTTTAGAATGTGACTAAAATGTTCTTGGGAGATTTCATTTTGGGATCTCTTTCATGAATTTCTTATCTTCTGATTCTAGGATTTCAGGGCAACTCTTACTGATAATTTCTCTAAATTTTCTCTTAATGTGATGCCCTCTATGAATTCTCCTTCTAACTGTCCAAATCATGATCAGGTTCTTAAAAGCTAATTTTTCCATCACACATTTAGGGAAGTAAACAGTTTGGCCTTAAATAATCCCTTATTATGTCTCTTTTCTGTTTACCTTTTTCAACTTCTTTTTCATCTTATATTTTGAAAGTCAGATTTTTTCTCTTCAATTCTAGTCTTTTCATTAAAAATGCTTGAAAATTGTCTTTTTCAGTAAATAACCATTCTCCTTCATTATGAAAGATTATAGTTAGTTTTGATGGGTAAGTGATTCTTGATTATAATCTTAGCTCCTTTGCCTTGTAAAATATAACATTCCATGCCTTTTGATCCTTTACCGTAGAAGCTACTAGAACATGTATTGCCCTGACTGTGATTCCATGATATTGAATTGTTTCTTTCTAGCATCTTGATGTATTTTCTTGTTCCCCTCTAAAGGTTATAATTTTCCAGGAAATTTTCATTTTGGGATCTCTTTCAGCAGGTAAGAAGTGAATTGTTTTCTATTTGTAGGCTTCTTTTTTTTAAATAATGGTCAGGTAGTCCAGTAAGCTTTAAATTGTTTCTCCTCAATTTATTTTCTAACTCATTTGTTTTTCCAATGAGATATTTCACATTTTTAAAAATTATTTTTATTTTGTTTTATTTTTTTCTTGGATGAGTATAATCAACAGATCTTAAATCAATGAGTTAGGGCGATTTCTATACCAAGCATGAAAACAGTTTGTCCCAATGAACAATTTCTCCCTATAGAAGGATGTAAACAGTTTAACTCTACTGAATCATTGATGCTTTCTCTTTCTTTTGTTTATGATGACATATTATCTTATTTTTTTTACATTGCCTTATATTTTTATTTTGTTAAATATTCCCCAATTCCATTTTTTATTTTTATTTTCTACATTCATTTCCACAAGATTTTGAGTTATAAATTTTCTCCCCATCTTTCCCCTATCTCCCTATCCTAAAATAGCAAACCTACTGAATACCCCTTCCCTCAATCTGCTCCCTCTTATATCCTCCTCCATACATCCTCTTTCTAGTAGGGCAAGATGGATTTCTACACCCCAATGCCTATATATCTTATTTCCCAGTCACATGTAAAAACACAATTTTTTTAACATTTGTTTTTAAAATTTTGATCTCCACATTCTTTCACTTCTTCCCTCCTCACTGACCCCCACTGGGAAGATAAGCAATTCAGTATCGGTTGTACAAGTGTAGTTAAAGAAAAATTTTCCATAGTAGATATAGTGAAAGATTAACTATATTTCTCTCCATCCTATCCCTCCCCCCACTTATTCTATTTTCTACTTTGACTCTGTCCCTTTTCAAAAGTGTGTGCTTCTAACTACCCTCACCCCCTATCTGCCCTCCCTTCTATTATCCCTCCCCTTATCCCCTTCCCCTCTAATTTCCTGTAGGATAAGATTCCCAAATGAGTGTGTATGCTATTCCCTCCTTAAGACAAAATCAGTGAGAGTAAGGTTAACCCATTCCTTTTTGCCTTCCTGTTCTTCCCCTCCATTGTAACAGTTTTCTCTTGCCTCTCTTATATGAGATAATTTACCATATTCTATCTCTCCCTATCCCCTTCTCTCATTGTATTCCTCACTCACTTCTTAATTTTATTTTTTAGCTATCATCCCTTCCTATTCCACTGATCCTGTGCCCTCTGTCTATGTATACATATACACATATATACACACATTCACATATGTACTTATACATACATACACCCTCCTATATAAATATATATGTATGTATATATCTATATATACATATAAACATATATATTCCCTTTAACTATCCTGTATCAGCAATGCCATATTCACAATGCTTATAGAGATTACAAATATGCTGATATAATTATCCATTACAAAATACGTCATGTTTGCCATATGAGGAAATAAACTAGAAAATTTATTAAGATACCAAAAGACTGAGTCCCAAAACCAGAAAGTGAAAGCCATCAGAGTAGTTATGATATTGGCACAGGTAGATAAAGTAGAAAGCACCCACATTTTCAAGCCTTTAAAACAGAACAGGCTACCTCAGGCAAAGGTCCTCCTCTCCCCAAGCACAGCAACCACCCAGCGTCCTGGAAGCGCGCTCCCAGCAGCTCCGGCCCCTGGCAGTCCTCAGCAGGAGTCCTTAGCAGAAAGTCCTTAGCAGTCCTAACTCAAAAAGGGCTTCGCGCTGCCACTGCCTCTGCTGCTGCCGCCGCCGTTGCCACCACCGCCAGCCACCGCAGGAACACTAGCTTGGCTTCCGCTTTCTCTTGCTCCGCCCCTTCCTGCTACGTCAGCAAGTCCAACGGGGCATGGAAGATCTTTAAATCCCATAACCCTTACATATCCTCATACTGAGAAAAGTCTCACGAGTTACAATTGTTGTTTTATGATGTAGAAATGTAAATAGTTCAACTTTAATAAGTACCTTATGATTTCTTTTACCTGTTTACTATCTCATGCTTCTTATATTTGAAAGTGAAATTTTCTGTTCAGCTCTGGCTTTTTCATTAAGAATGCTTGAAATTCCTCTACTTCATTGAATAACCACATTTTTCCCTGAAGCATTAAACTAAGTTTTGCTGGGTAGGTGATTTTTGGTTTTAATCCTATCTCCTTTGACCTCCAGAATATCATATTCCAAGCCATTTGATCCCTTAATGTAGTAGCTGCAAGATTTTGTGTTATCCTGATTGTGTTTCCACAATACTCAAATTGTTTCTTCTTGGCTGTTTGTAATATTTTCTCCTTGACATGAGAACTCTGGAATTTGGCTGTGATATTTCTAGGAGTTTTCCTTTTGGAATCTTTTCAACAGGTGATTCTTTCAATTTTTAGCTTGCCCTGTGGTTCTAGAATATCAGGGCAATTTTCCTTGAGAATTTCTTGAAGCATGATTTCTAGGTTCTTTTTTTGATCATGACTTTCATGTAGTCCAATAATTTTTTAATTATTTCTCCTGGATCTATTTCCCAGGTCAGTGGTTTTTCCAATGATCTATTTTACATTTTCTATTTTTTCATTTGTTTGGATCTGTTTTATAGTATCTTGATTTCTCATAAAGTCATTAGCTTCCATTTGCTCCAATATAATTTTAAAGGAATTATTCTGTTCATTGACTTTTTGAAATTCCTTTTCCTCTAGGCAATTCCACTTTTTAAGGCATTCTTCTCTTCATTGGCATTTTGGGCCTTTTTTGCCATTTGAGCTAGTCTATTTTTTAAGGTGTTATTTTCTTGAGTATTTTTTTTTCTGTCTCCTTTAGCAGGCTATTGATTTGCTTTTCATTATTTTCTTACATCATTTTCATTTATCTTCCCAATTTTTCCTCCACTTTTTTTTCACTTGATTTTCAAAATTCTTTTGAGCTCCTCCATGGCCTATAACCAGTTCAGATTTTTCTTGGAATCTTTTGATGCAGGAGTTTTGCCTTTGTTGACTTCTTCTTGTTCCATGTTTTAATCCTTTCTGACCCCAAAAAAGGATTCTATTGTCTGATTGTGATTTCTCTGCTTGCTCATCTTGCCAGTCGATTATTTGACTTTTGAGGTCTTTGCCACGGTAGAACTCTGCTTCCAGAGTTGTGAGCTTTCTCCCAAATTGTTGTGGTTTTCCCAAATGTTGTCAGAGGTCTGAGGAGGGTGCCTCACTGAAGCCACCAAAAGCTCTGGAACACTGCCCACACACCATAGGATCACCACCCAAGACCATGATACAGATCCAAGCATGTCAAAGCAAGAGCGATTACCCTCTGAAGTGTCACTTGCTCCCCCTATTATCTGCAGGTCAGATCTGCAGGCCAGGAGCTTCTGAGCCAGCCATGTAGCAGCTGCTACTGCTGCCATACCTCCTCTTCTTCTCAATCTGGGTCAGGGGCTAGATCTTGCTCTTCTCACCCTTTCAAAAGAGTTCTGCACTGACCTTTTACTTTCTCTTTGGTGTGTATGGATTAAGAAGTCTGGAAACAGCCACAGCTTCTGGTGATTCACTCTCCTGAAGTCTTCTCTGGCCCATCTTGGCCACAGGGCACAGCTCATATGGGACTGTGCTCAGCTCCCGGCCTGGTGTAATAGACCCTTCCTGCCGGCCTGCTGGGCTACCTTCAAAGGGAGATTTGTTTCTCTCTGTCACTTTGTGCATTCTATAGCTCTAAAATTTGTTTAGAGTCATATTTTACAGGTATTGGAGATTGCTGTGGCTGGAGCTCATGGGATTTCGTGCTTCTGCTCTACCATCTTGACTCCACCCCTGATGACAACTATGCTTTCTCTTTCCTGTTTTCCTTTTCATGCTTCTCTTGAGTCCTGATAAAGTAAGCTCTGTGGAGCTCTTTGAGCTTGGCAAGACATCAAATATGCCAACATTATCTACTGGATCCCAGGCAGTTGTCTTGACTTTTGTCTTGCCACTGAACTTCAGTACCTCTAGAACAGAGAGTGAGACTGAAGACTGTGAAACTCTATATCACTTAAATCCAATTCAAATTCAAGTCAAAACCTCACTCTGAAATGTCCTGGGTCCTCTGAAATGAAGGACAAACATGATGTCTGATGAAGTCATTAGTTACCACTTTCCCAGTTCTAAAATTTAAGAAATTATTTGCTTCAGTGAGCTTTTTTAAACCTCCTTTTCCATTTGGTCATTTCTGCTTTTTAATTATAACTTTTCATCAGTGAATCTTTGTATCTCTAATTCAGTTTGGCCTTTATGCTTTTTCAGAATTTCATCTTTTCCATGGATTTTGGTGTCTCTTTTGCAATTTGCCCAATTCTATTTTTTTCCAGGTGTTTATTTTCTTCAGTACTTTTTGTTTGCTTTTTTGGAGGGGAGAAGGCAAGGCAATTGTGGTTATGTGACTTGCAAAAAGTCACACAGCTAGTAAGTGTTAAGCATCTGAGGCTAGATTTGAACTCAGTTCCTCTTAACTCCAGGGCCAGTGCTCTATATATTGTGCCATATAGTCACCCCTTCTTTGGTACTTTTTTGTGCTTTACATACCATGATGTTAACTTTCTTTTCATGGTTTTCTTGCAACACTTTCATTTCATTTCCCAATTTTACCTCAATTTTTCCTTTATGAGTTTTTAAATCCTTTTCAAGCCCTTCTAGGAATTCTTTTTGAGCCTCTGATCAATTCACATTTCTTTTTGTTTTGTTTTGTGTATGCTTTGTATTAAGCTATTTTAACTTAAGTCTCTTCTAAGTTTGTGTCTTAACCTTCCCTGACACAATTGTAACTTTCTATATTCAGGTTCTTTTTCTTTTTTTATCAGCCCATTTCCTGCCCTTTAAATTTATTTTAAAAATTTATTTACTTATTTTTACTTTTTAACATTCACTTTTATAAGATTTTGAATTCTAAAATTTCCGCCTCCCTCCCCTATCCCATCCACATGATGGCATGTAACCTGATATAGGCTATACAGGTAAAAGAAAAAACATATTTACATATTAGCCAAGTTGTAAAAGAAGAATCAGAACAAAAGTGAAAAACCAAGAGAAAAACAAAGGAGGGAGTGAGAGAATAATACATTTTAATCTGCATTTAGATTCCATAGTTCTTCCTCTGAATGTGGATAGCATTCTCCATCATGAATCTTTTGAAACTGTCAGATCATCACATAGCTCAGAAGAGCTAAGTCACTCAAAGTTGGTCATCACACAATGTTACTTTTACAAGTGCTCCTGTTCCTTATGCCCCTGGAAATGTCACTGTGCCAGTGTTCCTGTAGTCACAAACCCTAGTGCTACTTTCTGCCTTGAAACTGAGACTAGGAAAGGCCTCTTCTCCATTATGAGCAACTGTAAGAACTCTTCTTCCTGGAACTGTGAACAGGGTCCTGGGGCCACAAGAATTATTGTTCTTCTTTACTCTGGAAATTATATCTCTACCTGTATATGGGCAATGCAACAGGGTCCTGCTCCAAATGCGAGAAAAGGGTCCCCTGTAACTTCCTTCTGAGCAGTTGTCCCACCCACTCTAATCTGTGGGTCTATGAACTTAAAATTCCCAAAGCTACTAATAAATTCACCTTCAATGCTTGCTGCTGACCTGCCATGGTGTGGTCTGTATTGCACTGTGCTCTAAGCCCAACAACCATCCAGGTAAGACAGACATTTTCTGTGGACTTCCTAAATTGTCTTGGGCTAGAGAATTATTTCATTCTTTTCTTTTGTTTGCTTGGCTGCTCCAAAATTCAATTTGAGGTGTTATTTTAAAGTTATTTTAAGTGGAATTTGGGAGAGATCAGGTGAGGTCCTGCCTTTACTCTGCCATCTTGGTTCCCAAAGTGAGGATTAATTAAAAATATATTATATGCCAGAAACTATCCTAAGTGTTGATGATATAAATATAAGGTGGTGGGGGGAGTGGGAGGGGAAGAGAAAGACATTTCTTATCCTCTAGGAGTTTACATTCTAATGGGAAAAAATAACAAATAAAAGGTAGCTGCAAACCAGGGAGGGAAATTTCAAGTTACCAGACATAGAGCAATGATTTTTAAAAGTCTAAAAATGCAGTAATTGGATTAAAGGAGGCATGAAGATAAGGCTCCTCACAAAAGACTCCAGGAGAAATTCAACAACATAAAAGTTAGGGGTGGTAAGGAGAAGCATGCCTCATGAAGGGATATTCCAAGATGAATAGACAGTAGACCTTATTCTTTCCTAGTCCCATTGCTCTTAAATCAAGTAATTAGGTACAGATTTGTAGAAAACAAAGTTAGTTGCACCTTTATAATTATTGGTAATAGTTTGTATGACAATGGTCTTAATTACTCCAAAAATTACATTAAACATATATTTAAATCAGTCAGGACCAGATTTTTTTTTTCCTTGTCTTCCCCTCTCTATCCTGGTTTTGGTAGTTTTTGTATAATTCTTTGTAAAATTGGTTTAAGACATTTATTTTCATTTTGATAATTTGTGGAAATCAATAATTTCCTTCAAATCTTTATTTTCAATAGTACACATATGTACATAGTAGGTTCTGATGATTTTTATTTGTTCCCATAAGTTCCTTTTATTTTTTTTTAATTGGGGTATATTATTTTCCTCTTTTAAACCATTTTTCTAAATAAAAGCTTGCCAGTATTACTATTACTATTCTTATCCCTAAAATAGCTTTTAACTTGTTTAATAACTGTGGAGTCTCCCCCATCCCATTTTCCACTACATAATTTCTGTCATTTTGCTTTTTACATTTTGGTTCTTTTCATTTGCTAATTTTCTTGATGCTTTTTTTGTAGCCACATGATGGCTTTCTTATTACCCAAATTGTTATGTTAATTCCTGCTTATGTGTTTGTGTATGTATATGTACATCAATAAATACATGCACATATAGTATACATGTGCACATATATACTATATTAATGTTTTGCATAGGCATTTATATTATTAACATATTATATGTATGCCCATTGCATGTGTGTGCATATATACATAAATGTATATATTTAAATATGTAAATGTGTGTTTATATATCATGCATACATTTATTATTTTCTGATAACTTTTTAAAGGAAATGCCATATCTGGTAGTCTATGGGATATTACTTCATTTCCTCCTTCTCTTTTCTTGAATCTTCAAGTTCCCCCTATATCCTTAGTCCCATAGATTATGATGTTGGTGGTGCTACTTGATGATCCCCCTTGGTTCTTTCTTTTATCCATTTGTCATATTTCTTTCAAAAAATAGTCAAGAAATGAGACAGATGATTTTGTAGCTTATTTTTCCTTGATATACTTACTTTATCCTGTTTCTTTGTTTGGATTGTTTGCAATTCCATTCACTTGTTAATAAATTTTTGGAAGGAATCTTTGAATGACTGTTTTGCTGATCATCCATATTTCTTTTTAATAATTAGGCTTAGCTGGTCACATTGTGATATTTTGAGTTGCAGGTTGAATGTGTCTTCCTTTTGAGAATATTTCATTACAAACAATTTTCTAATTTCTTGTGATCTCATGCTAGAGGGTGCTACAGTGGATAAAAAAGTGGGCCTGAAATCAGAAGACTTGAGTTCAAATGTGACTTTAGACATTTTATAGCTGTTTGACACTGGGCAAGTAATTTAATTTCTGCCTCAGTTTCCTCATCTGTAAAATGAAGATAATCATAGCACCTACTTCCCTGGGTTGTTGTAAAGATAAACTAAAATAATAATTGTAAAGTACTTAGCATAGTACCTGGAACATAGGAAACACTATAAAAATGCCAGCTATTATAATTCTCAGTTATCCAAATTGAGGTTCCTTCGTAGCTAATGGCATTTCACCTGCCTGCTTGAAAAGTTTGTGGTGAATATCGATTTTAGACATTTTTCCAATATATGCCTTGAAGGTTTAGATGTGGCATTTTCTCTACTTATGATCTGCATATCCATTTGATCAGCACTTTGTTGCCTACTTTTAAAATATCTGGATATTTTCTGTATTATTTCCAATTGAATAGGAACATTTTAAAATTTAAATCATTTTTTTCTTGGAGAAACATTTTTTTACTTATTTTTTGTGCTACCATTCTTTAAGGTTATTTACTCTGGTTTCCATAGAATTCATTTTTAAAAGTTGTCTTTTGCTTTTCCTTTGTACCAAAGGAATTTTTGATTTCCAGATATGTCATTGTCTTTTTCAGAGTTTCTACAATTTGAGAAGATTCTCCATTATATCTTTCCAATGTCTAGTTTGCTATTTGATTGTTAATTCTTCATTAAAAATCACAATTGCCAAACTAATTTCCATCCCAACATCATCTTGTAAAGGTGATATTTCGCTTCTGAACTCTTCTCAATCTTTTTACTATTGTTCAATGATCTCCATGAAGCCTACAAAACTGAAATTTTCATTGGGATATTTCAATTAATTTTCCTTCAAAATATAATGTATATTCAAGAAGTTATGTTGTTTTAATGGTTTTTTTACTTGTTGATTTTACTGTCTTTGTAAGTCTCACTGCTGGTTTATTTATTCATTAGTTAGTTTGCTTATATTTTAAGAACTGAACTTATACCCAGGCTTTTTCTATTGAATCTTTTTTTTTCATTCTTTTTCTTGTATTCCCAACATTTTTTTATCTTTTCCAAAATAATTTCTCCTTCTTGTGGCAGAGGAAAGAACACCTTTTATCTCCTCCAGACTGTTGAAGCTGTGGGACTTTACCATCCTACAATTGGGAAGTGTAGAGGTATGACTTGGTCTCTATTAAACAGTGAGAACTGAGCACAACTAGGCTTTCAGTTCTCTTTCCTTTAGGCAGAAAAACATCTCCTTTCTCCAATTTCACACTGCCCTGTTTTCTGGCATTCTCTCAAACCAGATATACTCCCTTTCTTGGTGTGTAGGCAGAGATAATAGTTTCCTGGTTTTCTGGTGTGATGGGATATAGGGTTCAGTCTGAGTCACTATCATAATGAGAAGGGGAGGGCAGGTTAGAGTTGCCATAATTGGATCCTGATACACAAGCCTGTGAGATTGAATGTGATTGTTGGGCCTAGCATGTGGGAGGAAGTGCTGTAAATTAAATAAATAATTGTGTAGAATTATGTATAAACATATGTATTATGTATACATATACAAATAAATAGATAATATATACACATTATATCATACAGTAATATAATCAGTAATATTGCATTTAAATTATATAATATAAAATACAATGGACAATATATTATATGTTAATATTATAATAATTATATATATACCATTATATTAGGTTGTTGTCCCTTCTTGAAGAGGACCAAAATGACACCACTATGTTAGAGTTCAGTTGCAGACTATCCAACTGTTGCTAATCAGACCCACATGACCTAAAGACGCTCTACAACAGGTTGGGCCCAAATAGTCCATGTGAACATTTGGAGTGTATTTTCTAAATCTGCACATCTCATGTTTCTTTTGAGTTACTTCAATTCTTCTCTGCTCATAGAGCACAGGACCTTCTTTGATGAGGACACACCATGCTGGGTGATCCTATACCAATGTCTACCATGCCACACAATTCCAACGTTTTTCAAAGAGACTTTGAGAATGTCCTTGGGTCTCTTCTGACCACTGTGTGAGAGTTTGCTTTGTATGAGTTCTTCATGAAATAGTCTTTTACACAAGTGTACCTTTGGCATTCAAACAACATAGCAAATCCATTGGGGTTGCATTTCTGTAACAGAGTTTGAATGCTTGGCAATTTGGCTTGAGGAAGAAACTCAGTGTCTGGTACCTTGTCCTGCCAGGTGATCTTCAGAATCTCCTGAAGACAATTCAGATAATTCTGTTTCCTGGCATGCAACTAATAGACTATCTAGGTTTCCCAGGCATACAATAATGAACTCTGTAGACCTTCAGTTCAATAATATCTCTTCTCTCCCACACTTTCCTTCTGAGCCTTCCAAACACTGAGCTAGCTTTGGCAATGAGTGTATCAACCTTATCATCCCTGGGAAGTACACTGCCAAGTTAAGTGAACTTATCCACAGTGTTTGAAATGTCTCCATTTGCTATAACTGATGGTTCCACATGTGTACGGTAAGGGGCTGGCTGGTGCAGCACCTGTATTTTCTTGGTGTTATTAGGTCAAAATTAGCAAGATTACATAATCTATATCTGTATTTATATATGTAATGTGTGTATGAGTGCTTTTTAGCTGTCTTATATATTTCATAGGACTTATGCATTTTTTCGTATCTTGTTTCTAACACGATTGTTACATTTTCTTTTTTTTTCTTTTGAGTTTATTAGATTGAGAAATTATGCTAAAAAAGATATACCTAATCATCTTTCCCATTAAATGACTGCTCTTGTAAAATGTAAATTATTCTATAAAAATTTTCACAGGTAACAAGTTAGGTTGGCTCACACCCAGTAGGAATAATTTTGGTGCCATGAAATTTTTGGTAAGTTGAATTCTTATAAGGTCACAACATTCTCTGATACACAGAGTTAAAAGTGTTGTTCTGGGATTGGGGCAAGTGTTTCTTGATTTTAAAAAGACAGATTTTTGTCAAAGTGAAAAGTTTGAGAACATTAAAAGGAATAGGGAATCTTTGAAATGTTAACCAGGTCCAACTACTTCTCAGACTTAATTATAAATTCCAAACATTGGATATTTGTAGGACGTACACAATTAAAACCCACTTGTGTACTAATAGAAAATAATAAATGCAACATGATATATATCTATCTAGCTGAACATCTAAGCAACAGATCCTTTCCAACATTCTTTTTTTCATGAATTTGTGGTAGATTAACATTGTCCCAAGACTTCAGACAATTAATACATTGTTATTTGCAAACAGGAGTATTTAGAGGAATATTACTATTCTGTAACCCTTCTGTATCTTAGGATTTAAAAAAGATCACCATATTACAGGTCAAAGATAAACAACTTTCAAGATCTTTGTCTCTGTCTGTCTTTCTGTCTCTCCCTCTCTCTCTCTTTCTCTCTCATCCTCTCTTCCTCTGTATGTATATGAGTGTATGCATATACATATATGCATAAATATATGTATGTGTCTATATATGTTTATTTCTCTAAATACATCTCTCTATATAGATATCTATAGTTATATATCTAGATATATGGTCATCAAATGAAAGATAAGATAGACACAAATACATATACACACATATATATGCTTTTATGTAGACACACATATATATCCATATACATTAAATGCATATACATGCACATCATGTATGTGTACATGTGAGTCTGCAGATGAATGCGTGTATTAATATATATGTGTATAAAAACTTTACTAGATGCTCATATGCAATGAATGACAAAAGCAAAAGAACATTTTGTTTGGCGTAATTAACATAGCTTCTTGAACCATTTTGAAATGAACATAGTGGATATTTTGAATAGTCTTGAAGACTGCATTATTTTCTACTGAGTCAAATGCTTTATAAAAAAAGAAAATAGTGAGATTCTTTTTTATTATGAATTTGACCAGACAAATGACATATGGAGGAATCTGTGTTAAGGGCCACTCCAAGTTTAGTTCTCAAATCCTTAAACCTGGAAAGATTCTCTTAAAAAGGGGGGAGATCATAACTTGTGCTTTTACATTTCCTGTATCTGAAGAAAATGGGCAAGAAAGATACAGAGTACTGACTTTTATACTTGCTTACATCTATCTTTAAAAGCTGTGCAAATGATTTTGACACACATCTAGGCTATTCATGATGAAAAGAAGTGCTGAGAATAGTTAGGTTTTTTAAAAAATTATTTTCTACCCTAAACAATAATACAATACATACAATCATTCATGTTGCCTGGGAATTGCAGAAAAGATGACTGACAAAATAAAAAGTTTGAAAATAAGCCCTTTCTATATATTCTTAGAATAAAGAAATTTATAATTTAATTTGAAGCAAAATTGTATGCAATCTATCTAAAGATTAAAGTGATGAAAAATAGTTATGATCACCCAAGACAATAAGTAAAGATTAGTATTTTGAAGGATACAAAAAAAAATTCTCCCTTTGACCCTAAGAACATCCTTGTCAGTGCTTCAAACAGAAGAGAATTTTATATATATATATATATGATGTAATTTGAGGTATTTACCAGGGGTTGTTAAATCTATAAATCAGGTCATATTTGGATACACAGAAACTCCCTGGGGTCAGTGACTATTTAATAACTACAATACTTTTAAAATAGATTGTGCTAAATAAAGAAACACACACACATACACACATATAAAGAGCCGATTTACAAGCATTCAACCTTCCCCTCCCCCCAAAAAAAATCAGAACTGTTTTGTAGATTTAGTATCTACATCCTTAAATCATCTGTCTGACCTGGAATGCTGTTTTATTTATTGGTTTTCTACATCTTAATGGTATTCCTATTATACTAGTACCATGTAAAAGTTATACAATATTTACCCAGCCAGTTAATCTATGTATGAATCTACAAATGGCCAACATGTATTATAAATCCTAAGGATGACTCATGGGACCCTTCAATAAGTAGAAATGCTATTATAAATATAAGGTGATGGCAAAAGAACTAGAAAAGGGAGTAAAGTGGTTATAATGTAGTAGAAGAATCATTTCTACCCTTTGTCTCATTTCAGTTATATAAAAACACAATGATCTTAGCAAGACCCTCTTTTTTGATTGGCATTCCTATTTCTCTTATTGACTTCCAATTGGATATTCCTACTCTCTTCTTATTTACTCATTTCTACTTGACTACACAAAGTGGATTATTTAAAACCTTTTTGAACCTCCCCCATAAATGAACATACATAAAAGGTTATTTAATCTTTGAATTTACTGAGAGAATAGAGTCCAATTGACTGGAATTCTCTCAAATCTTCTCTTTAAATACTAAAAAATTACCAACATCATTGCTTTCTCTTCTTTGTTCTCTTGCCTCCTACATATATGTCACTTGGAGTAGGTTCTATCCATGTGCAAAAGGATTTAGACTTTCTCTAGTTGAATCCAGCAAAAAAAAAAAAAAAGAAGAAGAAAAAGAAATGCATAGATGTTGCAAAGAAAACAAAAAAATAAGCTGGATAGAGAGGAATTTTTCAGATTAATTAATTTCAAAAGGTATCGGGCTGCAATGGAGCACACCTTATTGAAATTACAGGAAAAAGGGGTGGCCAAGTGGCGCAGTGAGTAAGAGTCGGGAGACCCGGGATCAGTTCCAGCTTCAGATACTTGTCACCCACACAAAATAACTGGCTGTGTAACCTTAAGCAAGTTACTTAACCCCAATTGCTTTGAAAAAAAAATTACAAGAAAAAATAGGTGGGTGAATATATATTTCTTTTTCATATGTGCTTTGACTTCGATAATAGACACAGATTTAAAATTGTAAAGGAATACAGACACCATTTCATGCTATACTGAATTTTATAGTTGAGAAAACTGAGGCTTAGACTAAACCTTGACTAAGAGGCAAAGGTAGGTCTTAAACCAGATCTTCTTGACCCAAACTATACTACTTGACTCTCTTTGCCATGCTGATTTTCTCTGGTCCTTTCCAAATCTGAAATTCCATGAAATTTTTTTTTCATTCTGAAAGATCTAGCCTACAATTTCAACACAGTAGGCTAGTCAATAAGCATTTATTTAGTGCTTATTATGTATTATATTGTATTATATATATATTATTATTATGTATATTCCTAATTCTGAAGCCACTTTACCTTCCAATTTTTTTTTGTTAAAACAGTTAAAATAGCCTTAACCAAACCACAAATCATATCTTTGGAACCCTTCATCAACATGCTAATTGTAGATGAGGAGAAAGAACATATGGTTCAGAAGACAAACCCTAAAGTGGGCTCTCAAGTTGACTACCAGAAAGAATTAAAGAAAACCAAGGACGTCAATTTTAGCCCATATCGATGGCAAAAATAATTTTCCTGTGACTGTTTATATTTCTACAGGTGGAGTGACTTTACAGAATCAAATAATGATATACTGATGAGTCACAATATCGCCATGATTTTTATATTATCATCTCTTTCATGATCATGAGGGATGAAAATCTTTACAAAAACCTTTGAATCTCCTAATAGCCTGTACATTTCAAAAACAGAAAAGAAGTAAAGCAGCTGAGACATAGTGACCTCATTAACAGGATCACGAACCTCAAAGCTGACAGGAGCCAGAGAGGCCATCTCTTACCACTTGTGCCTGAAAAGAAATAATACCCCAGCTTCATAGAAGAAAAGGGATCACACGATCTTCACCTGAAGCAAGGGGATTCCAGCAGTTTTCAAGTCACCACATTCCACTTTTGAATTGTTAGGAAGATTGCCCTCCCCCCTCATTTATTTTTATTTTTGCTTTTTGGAGGGCAATTGGGGTTAAGCGACTTGCCCAAAGTCACATAGCTAGTAATTGTGTCAAGTGTCTGAGGCTGGATTTGAACTCAGGTCCTCCTGACTCCAGGGCTACCTAGCTGCTCCCCCCCCCATTTTTAATGAGGGTCTCAGTTTGCTTGTATGTAACATGGGGACAATTACATTTAAAAAAGGAAGAAAAAAAAAGGTAAAATCTTCAAAAAATGGACCAGGGAACTTGAATTATTCGTGGCAAAATTCTATGACATATTATTGAAGATCTAAGTTCAAGACTTACCTTTGCCTCTTAGTCAAGGATTAATTTTTTAAGCCTCAGTTTTCTCAACGATTTTAAATTTATCAGCATCCAAAAACATTAATCCTTTTTATCTATAAAATCTTATAATATGTGATATGTCTTTTACCTGCAAATTCTATGACATATAATTGAAAGCAATTACAAAAGCCAGTGGTATTCAAAGAAAGCCAGACAGATTTCTTTAGTTCACCTCAGAATAACATTTATTTGATATGATAATTTTTGATGGATTGACAGAATACTGAAGACAAAATAAACCTATAGGCCTGAAAGGTGTTTCAATTAATCAGTCAGGTCACAACATTTTATTAAGTATCTTCCATGTGTCAGTAACTATTCTTTTTTTTTCTGGAGTGGGGGTCAGACAGAATGTAATGGCCTTTATTTTATATAGTGAAAAGACTTTAATAATTAGAACAGAACTGTCAAACCTGGAAAGGGCTGTCTTGGGATGTGATGAGCTTCCCTGTTGAATAAGATTAAAGATCCATCTGTGTGTGTTTATGTGTGTGTGTGTGTATTTGAATATGTACACTGTGGTAGACATTGAAAATATAAAGATGAAATGGAAAAAGTTCTTGCCATTTAAGAAGTTATATTCTCTCTCTCTCTCTCTTTCTGTGTCTCTCTCCGCCTCTCCCTCATCTCTCATTGGGTGGAAAACTTTACATACAATATGATAATTAAAACATATTAGATGTAATATGATAATATATTCCATATAATCATATATAAGATAAGATTATAGTTACATACATAATATATTCACATATATTAATGTATTTAAATTTGCTATCAACCATGTGTGGGATATCCTCCTTCCTTGTCTTCCCATTTTTGAATTTCTAGATCACTTCAAAATTAAGTTCAAGTTGCATCTCAAGCTGCATGAGTCTTTCCTTTATTCTCCCAAGTAGTACTCTCCCTCTCAAATTGCTCCAAATCTACCTTACATAGACTCAAATATTTACCTATAGGTGCCTGTTTTCTTTGTTACTTTGAGTACTAAAAGCTTTAAAAGAGTGAAGAGAGAAGGTCTCTGATTAATATGGGGGAGGGGTGAGTGGCCCAGACTACTGCTGGATGTGGTCTCCAAGCCCCATAAGTGATATTTGAAAGGTCATGGAAATGGAAGGTGTTTCACAAATATGGAGAAGAAAAATGCTGAAAGAAAGACAGGAAGTAGAAAAAGGAGGGGAGGAAAGAGAGAAGAGGAGAGGACAGGATAGGACAGGACAGAACAGGACAGGACAGGACAGAACAGGACAGGGTTTGAAAACCATAACCCAGACAACATGACTTTGTTTCCTATGGAAATTGTAGAATTCACCATTATAAAAATGGTTGGCAAATGGCTAGAAAAGGAAGCAATGATAAAGCGTCAACATGGATAACTTCTCCAAGAACAGGTTACACTAAAATAATCTCATTTTTTGGACAAAATATTATCATGATGCTCAGATCATTTTGGATGAAATAAAATTATTAAATTTACCAACATACAAAAACTTTAATCCTTTTTATCTATAAAATCTTATAATATTTGATGTGTCTTTTACCTGCAGTGATTTATTTTACATAATCTTGAATTGAGTTCATAAGATTTTGACACATATTCTTCAATTCTTCATCATGACACCATACTTTTTATGACATTAGACATTAGAAATACATTAAGATGAAATTTGGTAGGAATAAGTGAAAAAGCTAACACTTGAGGGGGGGAAGCAATTTAGCCATTATAAGATGTCATATGATGATCAGTTGAAAAAAGTAGGCATGTTTAATTTGAAAAAGAAATGATTCAGCAGATATACATAGCTTTCAAGTACCATACTAGATAGGATTAGCAGTCCCACATAACTCCCATATTCTATGTTTTATATAAAACCAAAACCTAATATTATACACAACAGGGAACCTCTAATAAATTCCTAATAAATGCAAGAACAAAGTGAGTATATCTCCTCATCCCATTATTTTTTGACATATCTTGGTAAATTTTTATTACGGCAAAGGAAAGAAAGGAATAATATTGACCATAAAGTATATAAAAGTATCTTTATTTGTAGAAGACTTGATAATTTGCTTGCAAGAACCAAGAGAAAGAAAGAAGGAAAGAAAGGAAGGGAGGAATGGAAGGAAGGAAGGAAGGAAGGAAGGAAGGAAGGAAGGAAGGAAGGAAGGAAGGGAGAGACTATTAATAGTTTTAATACAGTAGTAGGTAAATAAAATAGTCATAAAAGGTTATAAAAGATCTGGAAAATGATCATGCTACTGGTACATCAGAACAAGGAAAAAGAAGAGAAAGTAAGCTGTCTCAATCAAAAACTCAACTTTGAGGAAAGGATGCTTTATTGATACAATAACAACAACCAATAATAAGACTCTTGACCTTCTGTTGTGACTTCCTTGACTTGATATTTCATTTCCAAATGACGAATTCCTATTTCCTTCTCAGCCTTCTAGATTTTAGCAATCCTTTGTTCCTGACCTAGGCTGGCTTTTGATTTACATTGACTTATTTATGTCCTTTATAGCATTGCTTTTTCTCAAGTAGGTAATTGACCTCCCCAGTCTAGGGGGTATAAAATTATGATCTGATATGCTCTGAATGGAATTAGTACAGCCTAGTAAGGATGACACAAACCACCTAATACAGCTCACTTCATTTTCACGTGGATCTAATTCTTACCTTGGATTTCGTTTCATTTAGTGAAAATCTACCTTTCTAAAATCCTTATCCTCTGCATAGGCAGGAGGAAATGCAATGACAGTGGCCCCGACTCTATATTTCCCTTTGCTTGGGTTTATATGTAGTATGCCGAGCAAATAGTACCATAGTTAGACAGTAAATGGTATTTTTAATTTCATATGGAAAATAGTTTCACAGATTGTAGGCCTGTGATTAAGGTTGCATCATCAGTATCATGATCCCTAAGCAGTGACTATGTCAAATGTACATCAGGTCATTTATATTCACTCACAGTTCATTCAGTCAAAATCCAAGCCTAGGATTCAAATAGTAATTTCCATTTTATAAAACTTAACACCTCTATTCCGTTTTACATTTAATAAATGGGATGCCATTCTATTGACCAGCTGGTCTCTTTGGAAGCATTCAACATTTGTATTCCATATGTCTTCAAAGAATGTTATATTCAATATTTAATACAGTAATATGAGACTGAACCAATCCAAGGCAGCTGGAGGCTCCTTTATTTATCATGATTTGTGCTTAGTTTTAGTGGAAGGGAGGGGAAGTTGGGAAGAATGAAAGCTTCACCCAGTCAGACTACTTTCCCTATGCATGAGGAAGGTAATTTTCTAACACTCGATTAATGGAAAGATCTAAGCAAGATTAACGGGCCACCCCAGCTTCCTCCCACAACCCAGCAGGTACTGAAACACTTTAAAGGAACTGTTTGCATCAGAATTCTCCCATGTACGAGGACTTAAATCTTCAAAATATCTTTGAAGACCATCTGCTGTGATGCTTCATTTTTAATGAAAATGGAAGGGGCCAGTCACAACTAACTCTAATACAGAAGTTCTTTCATAGAATCCTGATTTTAGATTTAGAAAGAAATTTTAGATAGAAAAACATGTTCATTCATGAAATAATGAACATTATAATTGAGGTGTAATCACAGAAATCATAGAAGATTAGAATATAAGAATTTGCAAAGTAGCTACATATCCTGACATGTTATCCTTCAAAAATAGAAAAATTATTGTACTGGACATCTATCATGATTTTCACACTTTAATCTATTTAATGAGCAGTATATTTTAGAAATATAATTCAATTTATGTAAAGAAAAAAGGGGATAAACACCAATATTTTTCCCAGACTGATGCTTATAAAGTTCAGATGACGTTTCTTTTATGACATTTGATAGAGTACTATTGTCACACTTCATCCTCTGTTACCTTTTCTTGTTTCCATCTTTTCATTACTTTTAAACATTTAAAGTTGTTGTTGCATTCCCTGTATATCTACCATGGTTACAGATTTTGAGAGAATATAGCTAAAATCCCATGGACTAAAATGCTGTATCGAAAGACAGCCGAGGAAAGATGGGAGATGCTCAAAAATTAAATTACAGTCATAAAGTGAAAGAATCCCAATTTTCTTCCACACTGGGATTGTTTTACTATGTCTTTATAATGTTATTCTTGAATATCTCCTATCGTTCCTGTGCTATCTTTTGATACAGCATTTAAGTCCATGGGATTGTAACTACATTCTCTCTGAACTCTTCCAAAATCTGTTTTCCTAAAACTAGGGTACATATTGGACTACATCAATGTCATTTCTTCACTATCACAAAGTCTAGAATGGACAGGTCAGTTTCTTTGAGGGTTTCAGTCATATGTATCCCACTAACCAGTTCCTCCAGATTAGCAAAAAATCAAGTTCAGAATTTTTATTTCTCCACTTTTTACTAAATGAAGTTTTCACTAAAGCAAGTCATTAAGTAATTTGTTGCTGTTAGAATATGTGGTGCAGTAGACGGAACGACGGGTCTGGAGTCAGAAGACCTGAGTGCAAATTCCAGCCTCAGATATTTACTAGTTTGTGACCATGGACAAATTACTTAATCTCTTTTTGCCTCAGTTTTGAAACTGTAAAATGGAGATAATATAATATATTGGAGATATATAATATAATATAATATATTGGAGATAATATAACTACCTTGCACAGCTATGAGAATCAAATGAGATGTGTTCACCTTCAAGACTCTATCTTGAATCTCTCCCATCATTCATTAACTCTTTCACTACAAATTTCTATGCAATTCTACTAGTGTTCTCCTATCAACTTACTATTCTGCTATCCACAGAAGCTCTTTTCAAACCTCCCATGGTTCTCCTTCCCCCTACACTCTCATCTGAGAATCTTGCTCATATTTTACAGAAAATATTGAGGCCATTCACTGTGAAGTCCGTCTTCTGTCCCCCTCCTCCTTCTATCTCTCCTATCTCCTATTACCAGGTTACCTTCTAACCACTTTGTCCTAATTCATCCCAGCCTCACATGATGAAGTTGCTTCACTTACAACCTACACTAAACCTTTTACTTGTTCAACTGATTCCCTTCTGTCCCGTCTCCTCCAATACTGCACTCTGTTCCGTTGCCTCCCTACCCTACCCCACCCCCCAAAATTATATCTCTCCCTTTCTGACATTCACTCAAATGTCCTCCATCATGCTTAGCCCCTCTGGTTCCTAGATGTCCTCAATGATCATGTGCTTCTTTACATATACTGTTACCCTACCTCCCTTTACCTATCTTCTTTTGAATAAAGTAAGCCCTTTTCAAACCATACTGTAATTATTGAATTCATTCCACCCAATGTCCCTAATTCTTATGAGGTCTTGTTCCTCATTTGTTGCCTAACTTCAGACATTTATGTATAGTTAAAGGAAGGCCGGGTTTTTTGTTTCTTTGTTTTGTTTTTACTATAGGCATCTTTCTTTGCTTTTCTTTTTTCTTCTTCTTTTTGCCTCTAAAAATTGGGTATTTCAACTGCTATCCTTCCTTCTTTGTGTCTACTCTCATTGGTATCTAACTTGGGGAAATACATAGGCACTTTTCTCCTTCCCTCAACCATTTATAGTTTAAAGAACTTTTAATTAGATTTATAAGACATATAGCAAATGCATTCTTACTAGCCTTTATTAATTTTATTGCATCTCTGGCCAGGAATCTGTCATTCACATATTGTAAGTCATGGTCAGAAGACCAAAATCTCTTCTGAGGTACCACCCGAATCACTAAAATTGAATATTTGTCATTTATTTTTATTAGCTTTAAACTACTCTCTATTATGTCAGTTACATGCACAGGAAGGAAAAAAAAAACAGTAGTTCTATTGTTTTTATCAGGTTGACAGATACCTGTCTCAGTACCCTCTGAGCAACAAATCACCAAACATTGTTATCCTTATCTCCTTCCTTTGACCCTTACTGAACTATCTCTCTCTCTCACACAACTACCATGGACTTACTATGTCACCCTTGGGAGGAGAAGCAGTTTCTTCCACCTTAAAGAATGAAATTACTTTTACTCTAAAAACATCAAATCTGTTTTTAGGTTCAAATTACACCATTGCCATTTTTCTTCCCTTTGCACAAAACTCATTTGCTGTCAGATATCTTGCTAAGGCTTCACCCTAGCTCCTCCACCAACACAGCTCTCCCATTTAGTCCTCTATTCAAGGGAAACATCTTTAAAAACACTCCATTATCCCTAACAATTTGGGAGGGAGGAATAAAAGCTTTCTTTGAGTCCCTTCAACTTCTTCTCCAGGACAGATGATAAAAAGATATTACAATTATCTGACAGTGGTCAAAATACTAAGTAGAATTCTTCATTCTGGTTGAGATTTTCACATTGCTTGTTTTTCTTTGTTCATTTATCTGTTTTTGTTTTGTTTTCCATATGTATACATAGCATATTCCAATCTGTTGTCAATTCTTGTCAATTTTAACTCTCATATATATGCTTCTATCTCCTCTGATAGTAACACAATCCTGGTATAGGCTCTTATCACCTCAGGCTTGGACTACTGAAATAGCCTTTTGGTTGGCTTCCTTCCCTTAAGTTTTTTTTTTTCCAATCTATTAACTACTTATTCATCAAATTCTTCTGCACAAAGTGCAGGTATGACTAAATCACCCACCCCTCCAGTTTACCTCCCATCCCATTAAATAAACTCCAATGACTCCCTGTCATATTGAACATCAGATATAAATTCCTCTGTTTGGCAATTAAAATCCTTCACTAATTAACCTCCTCCTACCTTTACAAACTCCTTCCACCTTTCTCCCCCTGTATATTCTGCTTTCCAGTGACACTGGACCTTTGTTGTTCTTCATATAAGATATTTAATCTCTGAATTTTGACTCTTTTCACTAATTATTCCCTATGTCTTAAATTCTCTCCTTTACTATCTCCACTTTGTGGTTTCCATGGCTTTATTAAAGTCCCAACTAGATTTCCACCTTCTACAAGAATGATTCTAGCCCTCTTAATGTTATTTATTACCTTCTCTTTGTTGATTATCTTCTACTTTGTTATTCAGTTGTTTTTCAGTAATATCTGACTCTTTGTGCATGTCTGCATCTCATTTGGGGTTTTCTTGTCAAAAACACTGAAGTGGTTTGTCATTTCCTTCTCTAGCTCATTTTGCAGATGAGGAATTGAGACAAGCAGGGTGAAGTGACTTGCCCAGGATCATACAACTAGTAAGTGTCAGGTCAGATTTGAATTCAGGAAGATAAGTCTTCCTGACTCCAAGATAGGCACTCTATCCACACTCTATCCCATCTCCTGATTTTTCTGTATATATTTATGATTCATAGTTGTTTTCTCTCTTATTAGACCATAAGCTCTTTGCAATCAGGGCTTGACTTCTGTCTCTCTATGCCCAGAACTTAGCATAATGCCTGGTATATAGTTAGTCCTTAATAAAGGTTTATTGATTGACTAATGAGTATATATCTTTCAAGTTCCAGTTTTCCATCTCCTCTTTCCACAAATGTCTCAGGAAAATACTGCTTCATGGAAATCTTCATAATAGATTTACAACCATAGGTCTATAGCTTTCCAAATGGAAGTAACCTTTGAAGTGATCTAATCTACTCCCCTGATTTGTTTTTCAGTTCATAGCCTAAACAGGCTAAATGACCTGTGCAAAGCAGCAAAGAGGGTAAAGGGAAAGAGAATGTGTTTGAAACCAACTCATAAGATCATGGATTTAGAGCTGGAGGGGGCCTTCACAGCCATCTTGGCATGCTTCCTCACCTTATGTTTGAGGACAATGGAACTTTGAGTGATTAAGTGACTTGCCTTCGGCCATAGAGTTTGTAAATAGCAGAGCCGAGATTTGAATCCAGGTCCTCTCCCTCCAAATCCAGCAGCACTCTTTATAGTGGATGAGTAGATGTGGCTGCTTTCAAATTCACATTTGTATGGAACTTTTGATTTGTCATAGGGCTTTTACATACACATTCAGTCCTCACAGCAACCTTGTGAAACAGATAGCATAGGTATCACAAGCTACCTTTTACAGTGAAGGAAGTTGAGACACAGTGAGAATAAATTATTTGTCCATCGTCAGATACCAACTCAGTGAGAAATTCAAGATCAGAACCCTGGTCTCCTGACTATCGAATTAAGTGTGGAGACAAAATAGGAGCAAAGCTTTGAAATCCTCCCTAACTAGTTCCTTTCATATCAGGAGCATGTCATGAAATACAATATCACACTGCTCTCCAACCCACACATTTGAAAGCCAAATAACCATTTTTATTAAGAATTTTCTGTATATGCTCATAGGCATCAATAATTTTAATTAAATTATTTACAACAGCAGGCCATCTGGATTGGGCTTTCTGGAAGTGGGGAGATATTTGAAAGTTTATTTTTAAACTATTGATAAACTCGGTGAAAGAAAAATGTTCTAGAAAGACACAATAATGAAATATATTACCTCACAAAGAAGAGGAAAGCTTTTGCCGCATTCTTACTTTAGCTTTTTTGTCTATTGCTGGAAACAAGTTGTTTGCTGTTAAATGGTCATTTATCTTGTCTGAGAATGGAGATAACTTGTGAGAGCATCCTTAGAGGTCTCAAAGAACAAATAACAACAGCTTTCATAGAACTGGTCTAGAGATGATAATTCATGACAGTCTAGAAATGAGAGAGGAGGAGGAAAAGATTTCCCATAAGTGATATAAAAATTCATATGTGTCGACAATGATGAAAAAATTTCCAGTTTTAGGAAGAATAAAAGGGTCTATATGATGTCAGCAACTGAAAGTGATACTTGGCCATACTCAGGTCCACATCCCACAGTGATTGTCTATCTTCTGATACCCCAAGACAATTATTATAATCATTATCCATTTTAGTAAATGATAACATGTCATTTTATATTGTCCTCCATTTCAGGTTCATAAATCTGGTTTCTATCAGTAAGACAGTCAATGCTTTGATGGCATGAGTCTTGCCTTATATTTCTTTTGGATATTCCATTTATGAGGGTAGTGTCAGTTCCATAGTCAATATCTCATTACTACTTCAAAGACTTACAAAATCTCGGTATTGGACAGTACCTCACTGGACCTTTAGTCCAAATTAAGAATAAGAATACTCTATACTATCCCCCACAACTTATTTCACTTTACAGACAGTAGTGGAGGGAGTGCTAACTCTGGTTTCAGAATATGTGGGAATGCATCTTGATTATGATGTTTACTAGTTGGGTAAATCAATTCATGTCACTGGATTACAATTTCCCCATTTGTAGAAAAGAGAGGTTGTAATCCCAAACAAGAGCAGCTTCCAAGTTTCGGATTACAAGTGTAGTAAACTCCATTTATTCAGTAACAAATTAAGGCAAAACATTCATAGAAAATCAAAATACAGCATTCACCATGTATAACTCAATCATTTAGTAATTCCTCAATTCAATCACAAAGTACAAAGGTTAAAGTGCTCCACCCCTGAGTAGTACATTCATATAGTCAATCACAAAGTCTTCTCTCTTCTCAATTGGAGATTAGTTTACAATCATAAACAAAGCACATTCATTTAGTCAATCACAAAGTCTTCTCTCTACTCAACTGGAGATTAGTTTCCAATCATAAAGAACATTCATTTGGTCAGTTGCAAAGGTACAAAGGTCAAAAGTTTCCCACCCCTGGATCACAATTGAATTACAATATCATCAATCACCACCATGCACGCTCTCAAAGGGCAGTGGAGAGCACAAAGGCCATCCACCAATAGGTTACAATATCATCACAGCATTTAATACCCGAGGCAAGTTCTCAGCAATTTCTGTTCCTGGGAAGACAAAGCTTAACAAAGACACCATAACATTCATGAATATTGCCAGCATCCTCTTCAATTCACCTTCTGCCTATGAATTCAACCTAGGCCCAATAAGGTCTGAGGCCTCTATCAACAAACAAATCTGACAAAGTAACCTCAAAACAGACAGACAAGATGCTGGCACCACAGTCATGCCTTCTCAGTTCTAGGCAGCCTGGGGTGTCAATTCTCAGAAGTCCTGGGCAGCTCCAACTGGCCCTCAGCAGTCTGGGCAGCTTTGGCTGGCAGTTCTGTCTCTCTCTCAGCAACTCTGGCCCCTGGCAATTCTCTCTCTCTCTCTCTCTCTCTCTCTCTCTCTCTCTCTCTCTCTCTGCCTCCACAATGCTATTCCCAAAAGTTCTTCTGACCTTTCTCAGCTTGGGCTTCTCCCTATACATAGCATCAACTCCTCCCTGTTCAGTCCCCTTTTGTCATGTCAACAAGTCCATCCCACTTGTGGGATTCACAAGCTCTGGGTCTTAACACTTAACCTGAAAACCAGTCCAATACAAGGAGATCTTTAAATTCCATTACTGTTACAGAGAGTTGGTAAAAATTTTTTCTAAGGTCATTTCCAGCTGCACATCAATGATGGTATGAATAAAATAATAAAACCACCATGAGAGGCAGTGTTTCTGAGTTGATAGATAGCTCTCCATCAATTAAGGATAGTCTGGATTCCAGTTCTGTTTCTGACACATATTGACTGAATGATTCCTTACATGTGACTTAAATTCTTAGTGATCCCAGACAAGTTTCCAAGAGAAGAGAAAAAGAGAAAGACAGAGAGACAGAGAGACAGAGACCTATAGAGATAGGGAGATTCACCAAATTAGTTAACATCTACTTCTATTCACTAAGAAGAACAAGTCTTTACCCCATCATCTATTACTACCTTCTCTATGTTATTCCCAAGAGTCTACCATTTCATCTGACCACTATCCCAGATCTTTTTATACCCTCATGAACTTGCTAATAGTTCTCTTGGGTGAATGATTCTGTTTTGGAGGGAATGTTTCCTCCCATACTAGAGTTCTTCCCATTTATTTTGAGTGAGACCTTCATACTAAATCTGGGTTACTTAATTCCTATTTAAAAAGAAAAAAAAATCTCTTGCATCTTTCACCAAGTTCAAGTGATAAGACAAGGGAAAATCCCCCTAAATATTTTTGATGAAATAAAATAATTTCTTATGAATTTTACTCAGTTATAAGTTTTATAGCTCAGACTGGAACAAGAGCTATTGTTAGATACTGCCTTAAAGTAAGACTCCTTTATTGAGTCAGAAGTGACCTGATTTAGTTGAAAGAACTTATAAAGGCAACTAGATATCTCAGTGGAGAGCACTGAGCCTGGAGTCAGGAAGACCTGAGTTCAAATCTGGACTCAAACATTTACTAGGTGATCCGGATAAGTTATTTAACCTCTGCCTTAATCCACTGGAGAAGGAAATGACAAGCTACTCTAGTACTTTTGCCAAGAAAACTTCGTGGGCAATACAGTCCAGGGGGTTACATAGGGTCAGGCGTCACTGAAAAACTGAACGACACGGAGTGGCCAGGTAGCACAGCGAGTAAGAGCACCGGCTCGACTCAGGATGACCTGGGGACCGAATGCCGGGCTCAGACACTTGGCACCCACCCAGAAACACCTGGCCATGTAACCTTGAGCAAGTTACTTAACCCCAATTGCTTAGGGGCGGCCAGGTGGCTCAGCGAGTAAGAGCACCGGCTCCAGGGTTGGGATGACCTGGATCAAATCTGGGCTCAGATACTCAGCACCACACCCAGAAATAACTGGCAGTGTAACCTTGAGCAAGTTACTTAACCCCGATTGCTTTAAAAAAAAAAAGAAAGAAAGAAAAACTGAACGACAACAACAACAACAATCTGTCAGTTGAGGATTTTAACTAACAGACTGAAGCTAGAAGACAGCAGAAGCAATGATGGATGGGAGATAAAATTGAGTGAGGCAAAAGGAAGAAGACTAAAGTAGGCAAAAGGCTCCTCCATGTGCCTGAGGAATTTTAGAATTCATGTCTTAGCACTGTACTCACCTAATTGGTGAGCTCTCATTATTTTTAACTGGCACCAGAAATGACCATCGTGACATTTCTCCATCCTGCTTTTATGTGTGTACTATCCACTGCCACCATCCTGTGGGAACTATAATTGAAATAATATTACTACTGCTTCTGGAAAGGAACGTGTCATCATTGTTCCACTCGCTGTCCTTGTGACTTCCCAGGTAAAGGCGCATGCTCTTCCCCGACAGCCATTCACCAATATGTGTTACCTTCCCCTATTAGAATATGCACACCGTGAGAGCAAGAATTGACTCATTTTAATATTTTATCCTCAAGACTTAGTATAATTCCTGGCAAAGAGTAAACACTTAATTTTCTTTTTTTTTTTTTCATTTGTCCATTCAATGAATACAACAGAGAGCAAAAAAGGTCAGATAGGTTCCCTACGATGAGGCAAGAAACTCAGCAGAAAACATATTATAGGTAATACCCTCTGATGTGTAGCATAACCGAAATACATATCTGTAGAGTTGTGGGGTTTACTTACATTCTTTCCTCTACTTTTTTTTTTTTCAGGCAGAAGAGGATAAGAACAAAGGAAGGAGAGAATTATTGAATGTGAGAGAATAGAATGCATGATAATAGTTGACTGAAGTAACAGGGCAGTGCAAATTGCAATAGGATTGGGGGAGACCTAGAAAACAGGGAAAGTCAGATAAAGTTCTATAGTGCAAGCAAAGGAGGTAACTAATCATGCGTTAATATGTATGAATGAACCACTCTGTGTGAAATTAAGAACACTTGAGTTTACATGAAGCAAGTATCAGGGTATTTTATAAGGATATACAGTATATATAGATATGTGATTCCTCAGGAAGGGGAGCTCCCTGTGTGGGAACTCTATTCAAATGGAGATTTGGCTTAGCTCTCCCTTGACTCAATCCTCAAGAGAATTGCCTGACACTAAGAGAATGAACTTAGTCATCCAGTGTAACATAGGTACACAGTGTAACATAGGTATCATAGGCAGGATTTGGATGTAGGTCTTCTGGAGTACAGATTCAGAATGCAAAAGGATTTTGACATGCTAGAACATGAAGCTGAATCTATCTTATGAAATTCAGTAGGGATAAATGTAAAATCTTCAATTGCGATACATAAAATAAATCAAAAGTCTAAAATGGTAGTGGTAAGAGGTATGGATAAACAGCAGAGGGGGGGGAAGTGTTGGGGGGTGTTCTTTTTTTCCTAAAAAAAATCCTGGGATTTTAGTTAAATACAAGCTAATGCTTCAGCTATATTGAGAGAAAGATTTTCCAGGGAGAAAGAGGCACAAATCATACCCTAATCTATCCTCATCAGATATCATCTCAAGTATTGTGTTCAGCTATGGGCATCATAGCTGAACAAGGACATTGATTAGCTGGAGAGCATCCAGAGGAGGGCAGTCAGGATATTGAAAGTAATCGACCACATGTAAAATAAGGATAAATTGAAGGAAAGAGGAAGGTTACTACAACCCTTGAGGTGCTCCTTTTGAATAGGAAATTCTTGAATATGAAATCAAGGTGTCTCCATTTTGTGGATCAGGAGACAACTATCCTCTATGTCCCCATGTCTTTTTCCTCATGGTCCTAGCATAGCACTTAATCTTATCAGAAATCGTGTTGACTTGCCAGATCTTTTGCCAAAATATGACTTTCTCTGGTTGTAGAACTTTATTCTCTATAGCCTTCTGAGGGGAGGCTCAAAAGTAACAGAAAGGTTAAAATATCCTTGGGACTGTGGGACAAAACCTTCGTAATTGTTCCCCATACAAGTGGATGAAGGGAGATGGTACCTTTTATGTAACCCTCATGAATATCTGTCACAAATCCTCTTAAAGCCCAACACATACCATTTTTTGGCCTGAGTCTCCCTCTTCAAGTAGGTTATGCTACACACTGAACACAGCCACACATGCAAAGAGAGAAAATTCAAGAGTTATAATTACATTCACATGTTGGCTAATTGGGCCCTTCGGGGCCTACTTCCTAATTATAAGAGGGCATTCTAAGAAGAAATATCACCGAAAGCAAGTATGTATAGAATGCATATGAGTTTAAATGGGAGGCACTAGCTGTATAAAAGCTGTAAAACTTGATAGGAGAGGAATGTGGTTATTTGCCAGATATCTTCTACTCATAAAGCAAAAAAAAAAAAAAAAAAAAGAAAATCCCCAAATTGGTGTTGTTGACAGAAGATGTGACAAGATTGTGTTGACTTTAAGGAGGACAAATCTAAAAAAGTCTCCTAGTATATACTTTAGACTTAAGTCATTTCTTATCATTCAAAGAGATATGAAGGAATTCTTGGCTCATGGCGCCACTAGGGATTAGAAATTACATCTCTCCTTCCCCAACCCCCTTCCACCCTCCAAAAATCTCCTCAAAATGAAGGATATTTCAGATAAGATTTTTGGAGAGGCAAATTAAATATATAAATTATAAAATGTGAACTTCAAAATCTTTTGAGGATCCACAGGCTTGTAATGCATATGTTTTAATGACATTGTTTATTAATAAAGCTGAAGGTAGATTTTTATCATACATTGGAAAAGTGCATTTTATTGCTTTGATAAATCTCAAGGTACAATTTATCGTTATTACTCTGTTCTCCTTTAGCTCTCAGGGATCAGGGCTGGCAGTGGGTGGGGAAAGAACATGCCCATTTGTGAGCAAATTAGGGAACTTTTACAAGGTTGTAATTCATTTTGCTCCATATCAAGTGGGATCCTTTTGACATGCCTATAAAAGTCTGGATGTTTATAGTAGATGTGTACGTAATATTACATTACACCTCGTAACAGAGATAAACTGGCAGGAACCCTAAAGCTAAATAAAAGCAAGATTGTCTTTATCTCTTAAACCTGTCATTTTAATTTTCCACACTCGACGATACCATAGCAGCAGGCTGACTTAAGTTCCTGGTGGCTGTTAGACCTCAGTCTTGTAATGTTTTGAATTTAGGACCTAATCAAATTTCTTTGCTTTTAGTATTCTTATCTTGATTTATGTGAATGGGACTGTGGTACCCAGCTAAGGATACCCGAAGGAATATTGTATTTTACAGCATTCTAAATGCAAATGCTGCTTCCAGATTTATGCCACGGACAATGTAACCACACCATTAAAAATGGATTTAAAATGAAACAGAGGGGGGAAAAATGGAAATGACAATTTTAGTGTCCAAAAACCTTGAGGTCCTAGCCCTGATGTTTTAGCAAGAGGCCTGATCTTCAGTACCAGAGGTAGAACAGTCAACAGCCAGCAGTTTCGAAGTCTACCTTCTGCAGAGTTGAAATTAAATGCCCAGTTAATACAAAGGAAAATTTCCCCTGTGCAAATCTAATCAAATCTAATATGTCTATATTATAACTACCATTTCTATAACTATTATAATTCAAGTTCCTAATTATGAGCCCAGTTCACAAAAAGAAAATTGGCTTTCCTTTGTACAACATTTTCCATCAGAAACGAGGAACGTGCGTTTAAGTACACAGGTTTGCAATTCATTATTCTCCTTATTTAAATACCCATTATGGGCCTGAATCAGCCTTTAGACACTGATGTTGAACTCCCATTGCAGGCCATGCTGTGGAGGAGCCTTGCTCAGCAGTAAGTAGCAAAGGAAGAAATGATTTTTGGAAAAGAGAATGCCCAATGCCTGGTTTGTGCTTGAATAATCTTCCCTGAAGCAAAGCTAAGTGTGTGGAATCTGGTGATTTAGATAAACCATTCAGGTTTAACCAGAAAAGGAATCAAATTCTGTGGTTCCCTTCCTTCCCCAGGATGCTTTGGTTCACTTTCCTCTGCAGATGAATGTTTTCAACCCTCTCTAGATTTAACAGGACATGAATCTGAGAAATCATTTTTTTCTAGAAAAAGAGATTTACTTTTCGTTTGTGCAGGTGTCCTCTATTCCTTAGGTGGTCCAGCCCAGTCTACGGTTTCTTTCTCTTAAATACACAAAATATAAAACATAGGATTGCCAATGAAACAAAAGGTTAGTGAAAATAAAGACATGTTTATCCCTATCTATGTTCATGGATCTCATGAATTCTATTCAAAGATGCCTTGTTGGGGGAGGAGAGTGGTCCATGGACCCCAGACTAAAACCCTCTGCTCTAGAGTCATAAAGGCTACAAAGGAGTGAATAGCAAATTTTTGAAACTCCAGAACATGTTGATTGATTTCAAACAAATGGACAGGATGCTATCAACCATGATAGGATTATCTTCTAAAAGTTCCTTTTTAAGTCAGTTGCTTGAAAATTGGAATGTATTCTACCATAGAAACAATCTTACAAATAGTGTTTAGGTTCACAGACTAGTGCACAGAAACCTACCTAAACCATAGAAACTCATGAAGGCCATCATGAACTCAACAAGGAATTATGAACTGTTCCCATGGAGCTAATAGCAACAACTGCGGAAATAACATGTGAAAGATGTTTATGATACTTTAACATTGCAAATCACTTTACATACATTTTCACAACTAAGTCTCACAACGATATTATAAGACAGATACTACAAAGCATTAACATCCCCATTTTTAACACAAGAAAGCTAAGACTCATAAGATTTAAATGGCTTACTTCTGGTCAAATAAATATTAGAAATCAGAGGCAGAAACTGAAAACATTGCTCTGACTCCTTAACTAATCATTTCTATCTGACACTTCGATTATCTTCATAGGTAACCACTCGTATATGCTTCACATCGCAAATAACTGTCTACACAGACTATCTGTTCATTTGCTTTGCCAGTTGAAAATGCTTCCCTTGTTACTTCTAACTCTGAGTGCTGTAATCAAATAAATATCACCATTGCTTCTGGAAAAAGGGGGTCGATTTTCATCCCTGTGACACCCAATCCAAAATGCCCTTTTTTTTGGTCACCATTCTTCAATGTATCTTTCTCACTCTAATAGAATATAGACTCCTTGTGACATAGGATATCTCCCTTTTTGTACTACAACCCAGATCATAGTTATGGTATCTGGCCCAGAATAATCACTTAAATGTTTCTTTTCTCACTTTTTTATTCATTCATTCATAAACATGGATCCTTTAATTAGTTAAGAATAGGAGTTAAAACTAGGAAAGCAGTTGAATAATCCTAATAGTAGTTCAGATTATGAATTATGCCCTTTCAGCTCCTGAACATGGTCCCCCCTGAAGCCTGAGACTCAACCTTGGCCCCTTAAGAGGCAGCTTGATACAGAAACAAAAGGAACATTGGATTTATAGTCAGACCTGGGTTCAAATTCATCCTTTTTCACATCATATGTGTGTTGGTGGCTTTCACTTAACTTATCTAGCACTAATTTTCCTCATCTTTAAAATGGGAGAGTAGATTATATAACATCTAAGACCAACACTAAGGCTATACTTTTGTTTCTAGGAATTTTTTTCAAACCTATGCTCCAAGTTCTCTGATCCTCTCACTATGAGTTCCAAGGCCTGAACAACTAGACCTATAGATTGATTTTTTTTGGTCTTTATTAATTTGTTTACTTTTAGTTTACAAGATTCATTGTCACAATTCTTCTCCCTCCATCCTTCCCCCCTTCCCAAGGCAGCATAAAATCAAGTATAGTATCTGCAAATACTTTCACATTAGGCATTCGTCAGGTTATAAAGAAGGATTGTGACAGATGGAATGAAGAATGGGAAAGAGGAAACAAAACCAAACAAGGAACTGAAAAAGGAAATTGGGGCAGCTAGGTGGTGCAGTGAGTAGAGCATTGGCCCCAGACTCAGGAGGACCCAAGTCTGGTTCTGGCCTCAGACACTTAACACCCACACAAAAATATTAGCCGTGTACCCTTGGGCAAGTTACTAACCGCAATTGCCCTCCAAAAAGCAAAAAAAAAAAAAAAAGAAAATCCAAAAAAGGGCAAGTAGTTTGCTTCAATCTGGGTTCAATCTCAGTTCTTTCTCTGGATGTAAACATCTCTCTCCATCATCAGTATTTTGGGTTTGACTTATGACTCTGGATTGCTGAGAAGAGTCCAATTTATCAAAGTTGGTCATCACACATACATTGTGTCTGTAATTGTGTACAAATTCCTCCTGGCTCTACTCTTCTCAGTCATCATCAGTTCGTATAAACCTCTCCAGGTAAATATGAAGTCCATTTGCTCCTCATTTCTTATTTCACAATAGTATTCCATAACATGCATATACCACAATTTGTTCAGCCATTCCCCAATTGATGGGCATCCCCTTAATTTCCAATTCTTTGCAACAACAAAAAGAACTGCCATAAATATTTTTGTACATATGAGTCTTTTTCACACTTCTATTATCTCTTTGGGATACAACCCTAGAAATGGTATTGCTGGGTCAAACAGTATGAAATTATTTATAGCCCTTTGGGCATAATTCCAGATTACTTTCCAGAATGGTTGGATAAGATCACAACTCCACCAGCAATGCCTTAGTGTTCCAATTTGTCCACATCATCTCTAGCATTTGTCATTTTCCTGTTTTGTCATCTTAGCCAATCTCACTGGTGAGATGTGGTAGCTCAGAGTTTTTTTTTTCTTTTTTTTTTAAAGCAATTGGGGTTAAGTAACTTGCTCAAGGTTACACGGCCAGTTATTTCTGGGTGTGGTGCTGAGTATCTGAGACCGGATTTGATCCAGGTCATCCCGACACTGGAGACAGTACTCTTATTTGCTGAGCCACCTGGCCACCCCTAAGCAATTGGGGTTAAGTAACTTGCTCAAGGTTACACGACCAGGTGTTTCTGGGTGGGTGCTAAGTGTCTGAGCCAGGGATTCGATCTCCAGGTCTTCTCAACACTGGAGCCGGTGCTCTTTCTTGCTGTGCTACCTGGCCGCCCCCCTAAGAGTTGTTTTGATTTGCATTTCTCTAATCAATAGTGATTTAGAACATTTCTTCATGTGCTTATAGATATCTTTAATTTCTTCCTCTGTAAACTGTCTGTTCATATCCTTTGACCATTTATCAATTGAGGAATGACTTGTATTCTTATAGATTTGACTCAATTCTCTGTATATTTTAGAAATGAGTCCTTTATCAGAAACATAGGTTGTAAAAATTCTTTCCCCATTTTCCACTTCCCTCTTAATCCTGGTTACATTGACTTTGTTTGTACTGAAGCTTTTCAATTTAATGTGATCAAAATAATCCATATTGCATTTTATAATGCCCTCAAATTCTTGTTTGGTCATAAAGTCTTCCCCTCTCCATAAATCTAACAGTAAACTATTCCTTGCTTTCCCAGATTGCTTACAGTATCATCCTTTATACCTAGATCATGCACCCATTTAGACTTGATTTTGGTATATGGTGTTAGATAATGGTCTATGCCAGTTTCTCCCATACTATATTTCAGTTTTCCCAGCAGTTTTTCACAAATAGTGAGTTCTTATTCCAAAAACTGGGGTCTTTGGATTTATCAAACAGTAGATTACTATAGTCATTAACTGATGAGTCTGGTGTACCTAATCTATTCCACAGATCCATTACTCTTTTCCTCAGCCAGTACCAAGTAGTTTTGAGGACTGATGCTTTATACCGTGTTTCCCCGATAATAAGACATATCCCAAAAATAAGCCTTCCCCTTACTGTGTAAGATTCCTCTAAAATAAGCCCTCCCCCGAAAATAAGCCCTATTGAGATTGCTACTGTAGTGAAGGTGACCCCCTGCGCTACACACTACATTACGGTACCCTCTGTATGCACTGTCCCCCCCCCCGTGAAATGCACACCGCGCTCAGAGCTGCATCCAGTCAGAGCTGCAGCAGTGAGCGTGTCATCCTGTTCTTCCCCAGTGATTTGCTTATTGAATAAAGGTACATTTTTTTGTTCACATTTACCTGTTTATTAAAATTGCTGTCAATGTTCATTAAAATAAGCCCTCCCCTGAAAATAAGCCCTCTGGTGTTTTTCTGTCCAAAAAAAATTAATAAGACAGTTTCTTATTATTGGGGAAACACGGTAGTACAGATTAAAATCTGGTCTAGTGAGTTCACCATCCCTAGCATTTCTTTTCATTAATTCCCTTGATATTCTGGACCTTTTGTTCTTCTAAATGAATTTTGTTACTATTTTTTCTAGCTCTGTAAGGTAGTTTTTTGGTAAACTGATTTTTGTGTATGTGCCATGTACCACTGAGAAGAAGATATATTCCTTTTTATCCCCATTCAGTTTTCTTCAGAGATCTGTCATACCTACCCTCTCTAAAATTCTATTCACCTCCTTAGCTTCTTTCTTGTTTATTATGAGGTTTGATTTATCAAGCTCAGAGAGGTGGAGATTAAGTTCTCCCACTAGTATAGTTTTGCTATGTATTTCTTCTTCTAATTCCCTTACATTCTCCTCTAGGAATTTGGATGCTATATCACTTGGTGCATATATGTTAAGTAATGATAGTGCTTCATTTTTGATGGTACCTTTTAGCAGGATATAGTTTCCTTCCTTATCTCTTTTAATTAGATCAATTTTTGCTTTTGCTTTATCTGATATAAGGATTGCTACCCCTGTTTTTTTTTTTTTTACTTTAGCTGAGGCATGATATATTTTACTCCAGCCTTTTAGCTTTACCCTGTGTGTATCCCTCTGTTTCAAATGTGTTTCTTGTAAACAGCATATTGTGGAATTATGATTTTTAATCCATTCTGCTATCTGCCTCCGTTTTATGAGAGAGTTCATTCCATTCACATTCAAAGTTATGATTATTATCTGTTTCTTTCCCTCCATCCTATTCCCACCCCTGCTAATGCTTATATTTTTTCTCCCCTTCTCCCATCCCCTCCTTATTAGTTTTCCTTTTTACCACCACCTCCCTCAGTATTCCCTTATCATCATCCCCCCTCTCTTTTCCTCCCCTTCCCCCTTACTTCTTCCCCCCCTACTAACCACCCCCCCTTTTCATAGCCCTTTCCCCCTCCTACTGCCTGTAGGATATTTTTATACTTAATGAAGTATGTTATTTCTTCTTCACACCAAGAGTGACAGGAACAAATCTCATGCAAAGCTCCTCTCACTCCCCTCTTTCAATATGATACATTTTGGATCTCTTCTACATAGTGTCCTATTTTTAACTTATTATTATTCCCTTCTTGCACCAGAACCAATGAGGGAAAATCTCATATAATACTCATCTCCCTCCGTTCTTTTCCTCTGCTATATTGTTTTTATGTCACTTTGTGTGGCATAATTTACTCTTTTCCACTTCATTCATTCCTCTTCTTCCCTTGCAGTCCCTTTGTGGACTTTAATAAGATTTTTTTCATATTGTCATTTTGTGTAATTTATACTCATACCCCTACTTGTCTATACACCGTTTGCTGTTATTAAATAATGGTTAGTGTGTGTGTGTGTGTGTGTGTGTGTGTGTGTGTGTTTTCCTTGTTTACCTTTTTATGTCACTCGCATCTTGTAATTGGAGGTTAAATTTTCCATTGAGCTCTGGCTTTTTCATCAGGAACGTCTGGAACTCTGTTATATTGTTGAATGACCATTCTCTTTGCCTGGAAGAATATGTCAGTCTCTCTGGGTAGGTGATCCTTGCTTGTAACCCGAGCTCTTTTGACTTGCAGAAAATTCAATTCCACTACCTCTGATCTTTCAGGGTAGAAGCTGCCAAGTCCTGTGCAATCCTCACTGTGGTTCCTTGATATTTGAATTGTTTCTTTCTGGACACTTGAAGTGTTTTCTCTTTTACCTGGTAGTTCTTCAGTTTGGCCACAATATTTTGAGGACTTTTAAATTTGGGATATCTTTCAGCAGGTGTCCGGTGGATTCTCTCGATTTCTATTTTACCCTCAGGTTCTAGTATCTCAGGGTAGTTTTACTTAATGAGCTCTTGGAGAATGTTGTCCAGGCTCATTTTTTCATCATGATTTTCTGGTAGGCCTATGATTCTCAGGTTATCTCTCCTGGATCTGTTTTCCAGGTCAGTTATTTTTCCATTGAGATATTTTACCTCTTTTTCTAATTTTTCATTCTTGTTGTTTTTTTGACTAATTCTTGGTTCCTCAAAGAGTTATTTGTTTCAATTTGGTTGATTCTGGTTTTAGAAAATCAGTTTCCTTGCTTAGTTTTTGGAGCTCCTTTTCCATATCATACACTTTTCTTTTTAAGGAGCTGTTTTCTTCATCATAATGTTTTTCTAATTCTTCAATTTTTATTTTAAAAGAATTATTCATTTTGTCTTCTATCTCTATCATTTGGTTTTCAAAATTCCTTTTTAGCTCATCAAGGAGAGCTTTCTGTGCTTGGGATCAGTTCACTGTTGATGTTTCAGCTGTGGGTGTGGAATCCACATTGTCTCCCTCTGAGTTTGGTTCCTCCCTTTCAGGATAGTAGGACTCCAGAGTCTTTGTCTTTGCATTCTGCTTTCTACCCATTTTGAGGCAGGGCCCAAGCTTTACTGTTGAGGGTTTTGCCCTGGGGAAATAGTTACTATGCTTTGTTTTGTTTTGTTTTCTTAGGGGGGGGGGTGGAGCAGGCTGGATTCACTTTGCCATCCTGGTCCTTGGAGGTCTTGGTAGGGGCTTTTTTTTTTTTTTAATTTCTGGGCTATGAAGTGGTAGTCCCAGGAGTATTTGCTGTCCTGGACAGGGGCCCTGCATTTGGTTCTTCCCTTGCTCTTTCCAGTCCCAGCCCTTTGGTGATAGGCCTGGTAGTGGCCCTTGTGGTTGGTGGGATGACTTGCCCCCCTCATTGGTCAAGCCTCCTCCCAGCCTACCTCTGCAAACAGTGCCATTGCCTCCTGGTCTGCCCCACCTATAGATTGATTCTTGTAAGCCTTATGATCATCTGAATCATATGTTTGCAGAAGATTTAGTTAAGAGGAAGGAAATAAACATTTAGAAATGCCTACTATGTGCTAAGTACATTTCTTTTAAAATGTTATCTCTGTTGTTAAGTGAACAGTGGTTTGGTTGTGTGCCAAAGACTGTTCAGCTCCCATAGATGCAGGAGGTAAATACTAAAAGTCTCTAGACATAAAGAAACTGGAGGGGACATTCAAGAGAATCAGAGACATCCACAACAATGCTACAACAAGGTTCTGAGGAAAGGAAACACCACCAGCAGGAAAGACCATAAAATAAGAAATAAGGGATGACTTAGGTGGAAGGAGATGTATATGTTGGTCAGCAATGTATGTTCATAGAGAGTGAAAAAAATATGTCTTTAGAGCTAAATGGACCCAAGAGGCCATATCATATCATCCTTTCATAACAGATGAGGAACTAGATCCCAGAGTAGTGAAGTTACTTGTCCAGCATCAAATGGGTAGTGAAGAATGGAGACAGGATTTGAATTCAAGTCCTTTCTCTCCAAATCCAGATATTTTGTTTTGAAGAAAAGAACTGCCAACAGATGTAATATTTGGAGACTAGCAGAGATCAGTGACTTTCATGCAAGGAGAGTCCAACTTCTCTTAGGTAACTTGGGTTTCTGTGAGTATCTGGCAAATACAGAATCTAATTCAAACCTGGTTGTTTTAGAGCTGCCCCTAAGGGAATCATTGCAACTCTATTGCTTATCTATAACCATTTTCTACTGATGAAAAGAAAAATCTAACTGCAAATTTATGGACAGAATTTTATAAAGGAATTATATATTTCCTTGTAAGAAGAGTTTCTAAAGGAAAGAAATATTTTTTCTCTCAGTACATTAGTGGGTAAACTGATACTGATTGTTCCTCTATCATCATTCTGAAAAAAAAAACAATAATATTTTATTATGCACAAGGACTGACTATACCTTTAATAGAAAGGAATATGGAAAGCATTAAGTGCAGAGAAAGTGATTTTGAACTGAAATATTATTTACATAGTAGTTTCCTTTTGTCATTTGGTGGAACTTATTTGCATCATTTATTTAAGATGTTTTTAACTAACTAGGGACCTGGTCACAATGGATAGATAAAGAACAATAATTATTACTTATTATTTGGTGGTTATTTTCTTTCTGTGCCATCTCCTGTGCAATTCTTTTAGGGCAGGGTTCCTCCTCAGTTTAAAAGGAGCCATTCAGTCTGGCTAAAGATGGGGGGAAGTATATCAAGATGAAAAACTAGGTAATTATACTTATCTTTACTTTGGTTAATATAAGAAATGAAAGAATGTTTATCAGTACTAGGATAATCAGACCATCTTGTTTACCTGATGCCTTAAAAATGTCTTTTCTCTGTCTCATCTGTTCTTCTACTTGGAAAGTATCAAGGGAAAACACAATCCTGATAAGCAGTGCTCAATTAGACCCCCATTCACAGCAATGAATAAAAAGAACAGAAGTTCAGAATAGCCAGCCTTGTCATCTTCTTCAATCTTGAGACAGTCCTTATTTACTCCTGTTTGATAAAAATTAATACTAATAATTGCAAACCAGATTTCTTGAGAAGTCAGAGGCAGAGAGGGAGACACAGAAGAGGATGATAAAGAGACAGAGACAGGAAGAGAGAGACACAGAGGGAAACCTAGGGACTGGTACTGAGAATTCATTGGAAATGAGAATTACTAGGTTAGAAAATTATTTCTGCACAATGAAAGTTGTTTCCTTCTCCAAAACTTCTAGTTTTAGAAAATTTCTATATAATAACACACACGTGTGTGTATGTATGTGTATGATATACATATAAACAGAGAGAGAGAGAATGTATATGTTTGTATATATAGTCACCAAAAAAATTAGTGGGTAATCTAACATATTTCTATACAATATATGCTGTGTGTGTGTACAAATACCATATATATGTTTCTTTGTTCCAAACTGGAACATTTTTTGTTATATACCATGTTTCTGGACTGCTCTGTGTGTGTCTATATGAAGGCATAGAAGTATGTATATCCACACATGTGTATGTTTAGTGAAGGCAAATAGTATTGGATATATAAAAGTATAATTAGTAAACTAAATTGCCACAGGGGAAAATCATGAATAGAGAGATACATGGATAACCAAAACTTATATAAATATATACCTGTGTGTATAAATAAGCAAATATTTATAAATACATATGTGTGTGGATAGATAGTTATATGATAGTTTTATATGTAAATTAGATAGGTAAGAGGTAGATATGTTAATAAATATAGAAGTTTATAGATAAAGAGATAAGAGATATAGATAAGTAGATAGATAGATAGAGAGTTTGTATAAAAACATGGTATGATTGATGCTAATGCTTTTCTTCATCCACTTATAAATATAAGGAGTAAGACAAATAGGCATATTGAGACACCTTGCATATATGATCTCACCAAATAGTTTCCTCCTTCCATTGGCACAGATGACAACCAATCCATACCTTACTTCTTATTTGCTTTTGGTCTATATATTTTTCTATAATTCCTCCATAGAATTTTTACCAAATACTCTAGAGGTTGTCCTCCTACCTTGTTCATATTTTGAGGACACTAATTTAACATTCAGGCTCTGGATTTCTTTTTTCCCCTCAATATAACATGTTCCACTTTTATGCTCCTATTTGTTTTTCATGACATCTTTTGTGCCAGACCTTGAATTTCATTTATCCTTGCTAATATGTCATGATATAACATATGCCATTTCACTGCCCTTTGACTTATCAGTAATTTGGATTTCTTTAAGCATGATAAAGTGTTAGAAGGAATACAAGATGTTAAAAAGGGCTTTTTTTTAAAGAAGTCATTTGAGATTTCTAAAAATATCATCTAATTTCCTAAGTATGATTCAATTTTAAGCTCCGTGTTTATCTGCTGTGTAAAGTACTGCCCACCATTGCTTATTTCTACACCATTTACTTGTTGTAATAACATCATCAATATTTTTCTATTCTTTGGAACCTCCCCCCCTCCCTGCATTTGAACTCCCTTTTTTGCTAAAGTTCTTCTTTGATCACTTATTATTATGGAGAGTTGACTTTGGGCTCTCAAAGGCACTGAGGCAAAGAAGCATGAGCTCTATGCAATTTCAAATTTGGTAATGGTGACTGAATTTGTTTTCTTTGTATTAGTACACTAAAATTCATACATGCATCACTTTATTGGCCATAGGGTAATAAATTTGGGTGGCCACAGCCATTATCAAAGATCATATACCATGTCATTGAACTCTTGTGATTTCTATACATGACATGACTATCAGACCTAATAAAGCCATAGATCCCTTGATTTTAAAAGCTGAGATTAAAGCACTGAAAGATTTATTTTTTACAAGTGTACATTTGTATATGTATATATGTACACACATATGTATATACATATGTGTGCATAATTTTTTGTTCATTTTTGTCTGAATGAGTATCTGTAAAATTACTGTGACTCCACTGTGAGATTCTACTTTCTTTTACAATGTGTGGGTAAAATCACTAGAAGCCAAAATAATGGTTTTACTGTCATTAAGCATGAGAAAGATTCCAAATACACACAGTTAAATAATATACATGTGAAAATCGTGGCCTCATTGAGTAAAACAGAGAGAATCATATAATTGAGAATATTTATGCTTATACAAGATATCTCTAAAGTCGTCGTGCAGTTCGAGGCTTTACTATTAGAGTTCTAAGCTATAAAAGCCTGAAACTTCACTAAAAGGTGGGGAAGTTTTAGAATAAATGTATACTATTTTATTAGACTTTACAGATCATAGCTTTCTATCATGAAGTCATTTCAATGTTATGTGGAAAAAGAAAGGCGGACTGAGCATATCGCAAGGCCCAATGAAAATCTGTGCACAATTTGGTATGCTTCATTGATATCCTCAGGATTACAGGAGAAGTCATCACATAGTGTCAGGCACTAGGGGGAGAGAGAGAGAGAGAGAGAGAGAGAGAGAGAGAGAGAGAG
>NW_027185876.1:11151873-11154983 GCF_028583685.1 Petaurus breviceps papuanus | reverse complement strand
GACTCTGTGAATTTATTCATGATGACCCCAAAAACAAACCATGAAACTTCAACAAGGGCATCATCTTCCTGATGTCATGGTTCTCTTCAAGAAAAGACAAACAACAATCTTATATGTACCTAATTATTTACATATTGCTTCCTAAATTATAACATAAGATCTTTGAAGGAAGGGACAATTCTTGCCTTTTTTTAGATCCTTTACTCCTAGCACAGGGTCTGACACACAATAAGTACGTAACAAATGCTTATTGCTTATCTATCGTGGATATATTGAAATGGAGATGTTTAATACGCAAATTCTGATGTGCGATGGAAATTCAGGGAAAGGACTGGGGCTAGATATATCATTCTATGATACATTGACATAAAGATGGTAACTAAAATCAATTTCACCAAATGAAAGAGTGTAGAGAGAGCAGATGATGCAGGTCCACCCACAGTTAGGAATGACCTGGGTGATGAATCAAAAAAAGGTGGTTAAGTAGGAATGTTCAAAAGAGGAAAAACTAGGCAGAAGAACTAGAGTAGACTAGTGTTGCAAAAGTGGGAGACAGAGACAGAGAGAGAGAGAGAGAAGGAGGGAGAGAGAGACAGAGACAGAGAGTATATTTGAAAAAACATTGATCAGCGGTGTCAAATTTATTAGTGGTCAAGAAGGATGAAGACTGAGAAAAGACTATCAGAGATGCAATTAAGAAGGAAGACTGAGAGAGCAGTCTGATGGAGCAGATGACAAGTGAAATTGAAGTATTTTTCTTGAGAATGAAAAAGACTGGGGCAGTTAGGTGACACACTGGCCTTGAAGTCAGGAGGACCTGAGTTCAAATCCAACCTCAGACACTTGACACTTGCTAGTTGTATTACCTTAGGCAAGTCATTTAAGTTGAATTGTGAAAAAGAGAAAGAGAGAGAATGGGAGATCATTCAAAGAGGTTTTTAGATGAAGATTAGATTTGAAAAGGGAGCTCATTCTGAATGGTGTCATTTTCTCAGTAAAGTAAAAAATGAGGTTCTCAGAAGAGAAGGTGCAGGAAAGAGGAATTATGGGATGATTGAAGAGATTTGTAATGGTTTCTTAGGAGAGTTAGATAGGAGATCAGTTATGAAATAACAATATGACTGCCCTGTTATAGTGAGAAGAAAATCATTGGAGGAAACAACCAAAATGGCTGAGATCGAAGAGGATAGATTCATTGATCTAGAGCTAGGAGGGAGGTCAATGGGTACCAAATACAGTTCTCACATTTGAAGATGAAAAGGTCAAGGCCCAGACCCATTAAGTGGCTTGTACATTTGAGTAAGCCGCCCAAGTGAAAGCTGAAGCCTGGTGCTCTGAAACCAGAGCCAGTGTTGTTTCACCTCTTCCAGAATGCCACCCTAAATTTGGTAAGCTACTAGAGTGAAGGGGCTGAGCCATGTACACAGCCTTACTTCCTCAAATCCTTGCTCAGTGTCTTGCACATATGGTAGGGGCTTAATAAATGTTGTTAGATTAAATTACATTAACTTCTCAATTTACTTATTAATAATACATCTTCTTGGTGTCATATGCACAGTGCTTTTGAAAAATAGAAATTAAATTAAATAATCTATGATTTGTACTTTATTTTTCACTAATTCAACTCCTTCTTACCCATTTTAATTAGGAATTATCATGAGTTAATATGGACATTTTAGTTTCAGAGTGAGATTAGATCCATACCCATACTCCTCTAACAGAGAGGAACCTACAAAATGAATTTAAGAATAATTAATTATTTTGGGTTCCTTTATTCACCCTCTGTACTCCCAACCTCCAACAGCCATTTAGATACATGGTTTCATGAAATATTCCCATTTTTATCTGGCATGAATTATCTTTTGCTCTAAGCCATAGTACCATAAATCCATAAAATAACACGTTTTTCCCTTTATGATTCTTTGAAGAAAATGTCAGTTGAAATACAAATATACCCAAAAGGCAGAGTAGCAGTTGGTGAAGCACCAATGTTTATGCTTAATCTACACAAATTCAGTAAAGCTCAGGGTTTAAATCATTCTGGTGGTCGAATGGTAATAATACTACAGATTGCCTCTTCATACATTAGAGCAACATTTTCAAGGATGCTCCCACTATGAAGATGAATACAAAATATTCCAGAAATAATGGATTGTATTTCATAGCATCATAGCTTTAGAGCTGGAAAAGACTTTATTGGGCATTTAGTTCAATTCCTTCAGTTTATTGATGAGAAACCTAAGGCCAAAATCGGTTAAGTGACTGTTGTAGAACTGGACTATACAGGTGCTTAAATCTACAATATACCATGTTTAAAGGGAACATGAACCAATTAATTATACAGGTTAATCAAAATGTATTTCATTTTAAAGGTAGGAATTTTATGGGTAATGTTCTCATCAAAATGAAGAATCATCAAATTCTTGACCCCCAAGTGTTATCAGATGAAATGACACTTTTATTATGACTATTTTATTGTTTACTCTTTTTTCCTATGACCTTTCTTTACATACTATATTCTAGTTATAGTGGTTTGTTATTTCTCAAATAATATTTTGTCTACCTCTGAAATTTAAATTAATGTTCACCATGCCTAGAATGCATTTTCTCATAAGCTCTGCACTTTAGAATCTTTGGGTTCATATGACACCTTTGGTAGGCTAGGGAAAACTTTTCTTAACTGACAACAGAACTTTTTTTCCACCACAAGTTATCTTATTTTATCTATAAACCACCCCATATCCTCAATTTATTGTAAGATTTTTATGGACAGAGGCTGTTTTTCATTACTGTCTGTTTTCTTCAGCATCTACTACAGTTCCTTTCATATAGAACATGCTAAATGAATGATTATTTGAATTGATTTGAATTTATAGAATACTTTCACATACCTTAGGCATCAAGCCAGATTTATAGATAAATCTAAAAGGGAACTATGACATTCTTGAAAATTCAAGTCAACAAATATTACTAAAGCTCCTAACCTGGGTCAAACAATCCAGACAATAGGGATATAAAAAGGGCTATGCTGGAGTCAGCTCAAACTGACTCAAGGAGCAGATTGTTAAATTATCAGTGTGAGCATTTACCTATCAATCAGTACTTGATTT
>NW_027185876.1:11118579-11151773 GCF_028583685.1 Petaurus breviceps papuanus | reverse complement strand
ACACACACACACACACACACACACACACACATACAAACACACACAAAAACTTTCAAATAAGCCCTGCCTTTAAGGAATCTATATTCTATTGAGGCATAGAATATATTTGCACAAGTAAATACAAGGCATATAAAAAGTAACACAAATTTATTTTGAAAACAAGATAGAGATAAGAATCTGGGGGAGCTGTGACCATCCTTAGTTAAAAGATTGCTCCTGAGTTGTGCTCTGAAGGAAGCCAGAATTTTAGTGGAGAGAAGACGACAGAACAAATTTTAGTTTTAATGGAGCATTTGCATAAAGAAGAGGAATCGGGTTATGGAATGTCTTATACAGGAGAGATCACTTTGACTGGAATGGAGAATTTGTGAAGGATTAGAAAAATCAGTTGGAATCAGATTGTGGAAGGCTTTAAATGCCAAGCTGGAAAAAAATATATATAACATTATAGAAGTAATAAGGAGAGATTGCCAGTTTTCCAGAAAGGAATTGACATAATCAGATCAATGTTTGAAAAATGTCAATTTGGAAGTTATGTGAAGGATTATTTGGAAAAGGAAGGAATTGGAATCAAGAAAAGTGATACTTTAATAAAAAGGCCATTGCAATAGTGTTAAGAAGAGGTGATAAGCCCCTGAACTTGATTAGATGCTGCATGAATGGAGAGAAAGGAGCAGATATAAGAGATGTGGGGAGAGCATCAACATGACAGAAAATGATTGGGTGTGGGATGTGATGTAGGAAAAAAAAGAAAAAAAGTGATTATAGGATTGCAAACTTGAGTTAATAGAAGCATGGTGGTCTCTTCAACAGAAATGGGGAGGATTTTGTGGAAAATATAATCAGGTCTGACTTGCACATTTTCAGTTTGAGATACAGGAATTCCAAGTAGACATGTCTAGCAAACAGCTAATGATAAAGATGTAGATCTTAAAAGAGGAAATGAATCTAGATATATAGGGTTTGCTTTTTAAGGGGGAAGGCAAGGCAATTGGAGTTAAGTGACTTGCCCAAGGTCACACAGCTAGTCAAGTGTCTGAGGCCAGATTTGAACCTAGAGTCCTCCTGACTCCAGTGTTCTATTCACTGTTCCACCCAGCTGCCCCTACATATATAGTTTTGAGAGTCATTTTCATAAAGTTAACAACTGCACTCATAGATTGTGATCAAAACCTACACTTGGTAGGTAGATGAAGGATTGCCAAGGGAACTGAAAGAAGTGAGTGATTCTATAGGTAGGAGCCATTGAAGATGACAGAAAAAAAAGTTCAAGATAACTAAGTGGATAGGAAATAGCATCAAATGTGCAAGTTAATGGATGAGCCTTATAAAGAAGAGCCCCTTCTTCATCAAAGATTGGATCAAATGAGGAGCGAATTGGAGATGATAAAGGGGGTTTTGAGGTATAAAGTAAGGGAGATGGGAAAAAAAATATATATATATACATAATATTCTCTATTCTCTCAGTAAGGTAGTATGCAAATTCTTCTGGAAAAGAGGAAATGGAGGGAGGTGGTATGGGAGGATTGAGCCCTCACACATAGCAGAGACTTACAAGACTGTACTCCAAACTTCTGCATGATTTCCAAAAGTTTCTTCATCCTAAAAGAACACCTCAGACCTGAAAGTCACACTTTGGAAATACTCTCTCCTTCTGAGACCCTTCTCTCTGATTGTATGACTCCTCCCAGAATATCCATTTAAGAAGGTCACTCAGATCAACTATCTCTTTATTTTTACCCTGCTGCAATATCAATTTCTTCTTCTTTCTCCCACACCAGGAACTTCTCTCCCCACTCACACCATTCAGCTTTCTTTAATTAGAATATAAACTTATTGAGGGTAGGGATAGTCTTTCTTCCTGTGTATCCATATTTCCAATGCTTAGCATAGTTTCTGACACAAAGTAAGCCCTATCCCAAATCTTACCTAGCGCTGATGAGTTGGATCCCCAGAGCAAGCCTGTCTAGGCCTTCCCTTGGTGTCTAAAGAGTAGTCCTAAGAGATTAGAGATTTTTAAAAATTATTTGAATAGGGATGGCTAGGTGGCACAGTGAATAGAGTACCAGCCCTGGAGTCAGGAGGACCTGGGTTCAAGTCTGACCTCAGACATTTGACACACAATAAAACTAGCCATGTGACCTTGGGCAAGTCACTTAACCCCAACTGTCCTCCAAAAAGCAAAAAAAAAATTATTTTAATAAAAAAATTTAAATGGTAAATAAAAATATTTTTAAATAGGCTAATGAACCTCTACCAAATATACTTTCTCCCATGATTATTATGTGATATCATTAAAAGACTTAATAAGCTTTATGAAATGTGGAGAGGGAAAGGGAATAAACATTTATGTAGATCTAACCATGTGTCAGGCAGAGTGCTAAGGGCTTTACACATATTATCTGATTTGATCTTTACAACAACCCTATGAGGTAGGTGGTATTAAGGAGACTGAGGCAAACAGAGGTAAAGTGAGTAGCCCAGCATCATAGAGCTAGAAAGTGTCTGAGGTTGGATTTGAACTAAGGTCCTTTGACTCTAGATTTTGTATTCTTTCATTTGCCCAATCCAGTGGTTATAGTAAAAACAATGACTATAAAATATCACCTCAAAAGATGTGACACACTCTCACACAAATACATAAATAGTTCAGGAAAAAGTAGGTCCTTTTGGACAATGTATGTGTCAAAAAGGCAACTCCCCTCTGTGGGAGCGTTTGGCAAGCTGTAGCTGTTTTTTTTTTTCTGTGTTCTTTTTTTTCCCCTGAGGTCCATATAGAACCACAAATCTACCCTCATCCTTGGGACAAGTCTGGTAGAGTCAGCCAGGGAAGAAGAAAAATGGTGTAAGGCCAAAGTGAGAACTCAGTTGAGCTCAGAAAACATAAATTTGTAGAAAGGCTCATCAGTACCCTTTGACTTTCTCTAGGAAAACTCAACAGTATATGAAGAAGAATAGTGGAGGCTGGGGAGGTTAGGTGGCTCAGTGAATAGAGCACAGACCCTGGAGCCAGGAGGACCTGAGTTCAAATCTGGCCTCAGACACTTACTAGCCATGTGACCTTGATCAAGTCACAACCCCAATTTCTCTGCCTTCTCCCTCCAAAAAAAAAGCAAAAAAAAAAAAAAGAATAGTAGAGGCAGATATTCAGCATAACCTGATGATACTATTGATATGTTATGGTATGTTTCGACTGATTAACCTTAGTGAAAAGACTAGGAAGTGAGGCCAAAGCAATGAGAATAGTGAGGGTTAGCTTATAATAAAAATGAAGAAAGAGTTTTGGGTGGTTGAAGTAGGAGAGATTATAAAATAGGAGGCCATGTTCAGAGAGATGAATTTTGTAGTTCTAGATTATGAAGGTAGAACAATTTTGGATGATGGCTAATTTCAGAATTTGGTCATCTCTGGATATAGTAGATTTTGAATGAAGATAGCAATGGTATTAGGTATCCAGGTGGTATAGTATATAAAGTACTGAGCCTGTAGTCAGGAAAGACCTCAGTTCAAAAGCAGTCTCAAAAGCTCAGTAGCTGTGTGACTCTTTTATTTCAGCTTCTCATATATAAAATGAGCTAGAAAATTAATGGAAAATCATTGCAGTATTTTTCTCAAGAAAACCCCAAAAGGGTCAAAAAGAATTGGACACGACTGAAAACAACTAAGCAACAAAGAAATGCTAGGAAATTAGAAGAAAGTCTGGGTATTATCAGTAAAAATGATACAATTTCACCTCCACATTATTTCCCTAAATGCAAAATCAAAACAACAATCAACCCCTACTAGCCCCTGATAACTTCAAGTGAGCCCATCTACCATCCTTGTTGAAAATAGGAATATGATTATACAACATTGGTTTCAAGTAAAATGCCATCAGAGATTTGATTTTACCTAATGCAACAGAGAGGAAAAGCAATATTGATGGAGCTTCAGTAACCCATGTTAGAATATTTCATCCTTAAAAGGCAGCATAAAATAATGGATTCACATTGGATGTTGGATCGGAAAGACTTTGGGTTGAATTCTCCCTGAGATACTTGATAGCTCTGTGACCCCAGATAAGCTAAAAAAATCTTCTCTTAGTTGAAGATTTCTCATCTATAAAGTGAGAGGAGAAAAGATCAACTATTTCACAGTGGGAAGGGAGGAATTTTCACTCTCCTTCCTCTTCTGCATATCCATCCCCATCAGCTTTGACCTCAGAGTATTAAACTAGTAGAAAATATATCTAGCAAGAAGCACACACACACACACACACCAGTTTTATTGAAATGGAAAATTCAGGAAGGACATATTAGAAAACTCAGTGAGAGCCAGATTATGGATGGTTTTAAATGGCAAACTAAAATTAAATGTATTTCACATTTGTTGTTATGGGGAGAAAATGATACAATATATGGAAAGTGCTTTACAAATGTTACTGTTATATAAATTTGAATTATCATCACAGAATCCCAGGAAAGACACCAAAGTCGCAAATACAAATCCAAGTTAAAATAAAAGAAATTAAGAAAGGTATAAGAAAGATATAAGCCTTTCAGTGCAGAAAAGGAAAAAATAGGGTGCATAGAATCAGTTGCCTCTTGGCAGGATTAACAAAACAATTAATTCAAGTAGCAACTTCAGTAACAGAAAATTAGATTGTGAGCTCCTTGAAAGCAGTGAATGTTTTTGTGATTATTTTTATCCCCAAAAAGCCTGGCCCAAAATAAGTATGTATTACATGCTTGTTGAATATTTCACTTGAGGTGCACTGGTATAAGTTTGACTGTTTTGAGTAAAGAATTCCCTTCATAAACTCAACTGGCCTTCATGATCATAAGGAAGGCCACATTCAAATCATTAGCTTCACCTGGTGATTAAGGAGTCCCCTGCTCTAGCTTGAAAGGAGAGAATAGTTCAGTTCATATCTAAATCCTATGGGGAAGAACCATAGTATCCAACTGTTCAACAACAACCAAAAAAATATCTGGGCTAGGGAAGTATCTGACAATGAGAAAGTTCCAAATAAAATGAAAAATATATCATATATTTTACATTCAATTTTAAAAATATCTAGGTTCTTAATAGTATTCATCTTGAAAATAAAATTTCAGATTCTGAAGATGCATACAGGATTTACTGTGAAAGTCAATTGAATCCCCTCAAGGTATCTTCTGCAAATGGAAAGACAGACTTCAGTTCATGACTGTGAATTTGTTTATACAGTCAGAAACATTTAGTCCAAAGATAGACAGTAGGGATGTACCCATAATCAGGATGCCATGCTGAAAACTGCTTCTTGCCAATAGAGTACTTTAATCCTGTTTTACAAGGAGATGTATAAGTATTGTAGTTGTCTTCTGTTACATTCACCAAAGTACATTATGGACAAATCTGCAGAGGAAATGGATTTTGGACATGATCCTTAATATGATGTGGTCCATTTTTAGGACTTCCATTCAAAGGTAAGTGGCTATAATGAGGTTTCTCTTAAATGAATTGTCCTTAGCTGTACCATGAAATTTCCTTTTTCTTTTCAAGAGCTTATGATCTGTAGGATGCCTTACTATTTCTTGATTTGTCTGTTACAGATCCACATATACTTTCAAAGAAAAAAAATCTTTCCCTTGATAGGGACATACTTGTTTTCTGGATGGATTTTGCACTCTCTTGTAAAAGGTTCTTTGTGGGTGGTGTGTGTGTGTGTTTGTGTGTGTGTGTGTGTGTTGGGTGTTTAGTTAAGGTATCAAAATATGTCAGTCTTCTGAACAAAATCTCTAAGGCCCTCAGTTTCCTAACCTATTAAATGAAGGGCCTGAAACAAATAAGTAATCTCTTCTACCTCTCATATTCTAGAATTCTGTGATTGTAACAGAAAGTAAAGTTGTGGTCTTCAGAAGGTCAGTAAGTATTTTTATTTGCTTGTTTTGTTTGTGTTTGTTTGTTTGTTTTTTCTGTTAAGCACTGACATCTTCAGTTAAGCCTGGTCCAATGGTGAGATCCTGGGCATCAGATTACTGATACTGTGGAAAAAGGTCAAATTCAGACTTGTCCAGTGTTTCAGTCTCAGTCTCAGAAAAATAATGAAATACTAGTGAACCATAAACTACAATAAACTTCAAAAGATTTATTTATTGCAAAGGACAAATTAGGGATTGGGGCTAGACCTGTGATATCATTGATATAGAAAACTTCTAGAAAATAAAACCAATTGAAGTAAGCACTTTCTTGGTGATCCACATTCTTATGAAGTTGATTTGAGCAGTAAGAGATTAAAGACACAGTCCACAAATTAAGAGATTTAAATTAGCAGTAAGAGATTAAAGACAAAGTCCACAGTCACACAGCTAATTTGTGACAGAAATAGGAGGTGAACCAACATCTTCCTGGCTGTGATGATGGCTTTCTTTTGACAGTGTAATATCTCTAACAGTTGGAGAAACAATAAAGTTGTACAAGTATACAATTTCTAAAAACAGAATGTTTTAGCTTCTTTCTCTACCTTCACCAGGTTTCACAATGTATTCCCAAGTTTTGTTGCTGTTCTCAGTTTAATGAGTAATTGTAACTGTCCAAGTTCTTTAAAGTTGCATCTATCTTTCAGGACTTCTGTATTGAGATTTGTCTGCTCTGTCTGTGTGTGCGTGTGCATGCGTGTGGTCATGCATGCATACTTCTTGTTAGATATAGTGGCCTCTGTTGATTTGGTAACTCATATCAAGGCTAATAGAGGGCATGGGGGAAGAAAGGAGAAATCCCACCCTTGCTGTGTTCTGGTTTAATTTCTTGTAATTTACAGAATTTGTTTCAATGTCTGGTCATCTCTATGGTCACTCAAAAATCTACTATATTCAGAGATGGTCAAATCCTCAAATTAACCAACATCCAAAATGGCTCCATCCTCATAATCTAGAACCATGAAATTCCTCCCTATAAATATGACTTCCTATCTTATAAACTCTCCTAATTCAATCATTCAAAACTTATTCTTCATCCTCACTCTCACCCACAATTCTTCTAGCCCTTCCTATTCATTTTACTCTTGCCTTGCTTCCTAGTGCTTTCACTCTGGTTAACTAATTCAAATATACCATAGGTTACTCTTAAATACTTTTGTCCCCTTATACTATTGGGTCAACAATTCACCTCTAACTGAAATTCATATAAGCCCCAGTCATTTAAGCACTAAGAGGTTTGCCTAACCCATTTCCTGGGCCAATCACACTGTTTCATATTTGATCCAAATTGAGACACATTCACATCTAATGACTGTAGGGAAACTTCTTTACTTACAACCTCATTATTATGACTACATCAAATGAGGTACAGATGATTCTTTTCCAACAGAAATATGGAAGTCCAGCTTTCAGTCTGCTTTGTCAAATTGAGTTCTCACACAAATGAACTTTTAGGTCCATTGAAATATCTAGATAAGTTTGATTAAAATAAAATAAATCACATCACCATCATTCTTGAAGGGTCATGAAGTACTTACCACATAATAGCCCAATGATATGAAACCTACCAATAATATAGTTTATATTTTATAAATCAAGAAAATGAAATTCAATAAGGTTATGAAGTTCATAATTGGTGCAAGGACTTGAACACAACCTTGTGATGCCAAAATTATTGCTTGTTCCATCAAACCTTATTACCTCTATCTATATATATAGCTTCATACAAATATGCTATAAATTATGTTTTCTAGTTACTGACTAATGATTAACAGAATGATCATCAAATTAGTTTAACAGTAAGATACTTACAAAATTATTTTCAAGTAATATATATATATATGATGCTCAGAAATATTCATTTTAACTTCTTTTTATCTATTTTTATAGTCAACTAACATTCATTCACTTCCCCTTCACTCCACTTCTCAAAAAAAGAAAAAAAATGAGAATAGATGAGACACAAACATGCTCAACAGAGAAATTCCACATCTTTTCTCTGGAAGAAAATGCCCAATTATATTTCATATTTATTTGTGTCTAAGTCATATTGAATGAGCAAACCTTATTCCCTTTACAATACAATGAAATGAAGTTAATTGATGCTAAGTATCCTACACTTCTCTCCTCCCACACAATCTCCTTACTTTCCCTGGTCAATTTCTGTCAAAGCTTATTTTGAAAATTTACCTTTAATTCCTTAAATCATTGTCACACTATCCAAGAATTTTAAACTCTAGCCATTGCAAAAGCAGCATATAGAGAAATCTTTATCCATGTCGCAGGACTGAATTAAACTAAAGCTAGCATAAATTTAAGTTAGCCTTGAGTATAAGCAAAGGGCCCAGATTAAAATGGAATTATCACTTATTCTTGAACATCATATGCAAAGTAAATAGTGGGTATGTCTGGAAAATGATGTTGCATGAATGAAATAAAATATTACTGTGTAATAAAAAGTGGAAAGATGAAAAGATTCTTTTGAACAGATGCAAAGCAATATAAGTTTTTTTTTTAATTGAATTGCAAGAATGAATTTGCTTTATTGCTTTTCTTCATTATACAGAATGGTTTACACTGAAGATGGTGAGAAAACATAGTAATCCCTAGAAATGAGTATGAATAAAAATAGAATTAATCAACAAAATGTAGGAGGTGGAGCCAAGATGGTGGTGTAGGAGCAGGAAAACTCCATGGGGTCCCCCAATAACCACCTCAAATGCCTATAAAATATGAGTCTAAACAAATTTTAGAGCTACAGAACCCACAAAGTGACAGAGATAAACAAATGTCCTGCTGAAGGCAGCCTGGCAGGCCTACATGAAGGGTCTATCACAGCAAACTGGGAACCCAGCCCCACATGAATGCTTAGTGGCCACAACCAGTAGCTAGAGCAGAATTTGGGAGAGTGGATCACCAGCATCTGTGGTGGTTTCCAGAATTATCAACCCATAAATGCCAAAGACAAAGTAAAAGGTCAGTGTGGAATTTTGTGGGAACAGGGGCCCAAGACTGTGGTCCTGAGAATGCCCCTGGGGCGAGAAGGCAGAATCAGTGGGAGGCACTGAGGCCATGCAGCCACCCCCACATGGTTGCTTCAGAGCTCCTGGCCTGCAGATCCTAGGGGGACCAAGCAACCATTCCGAGCGTAATTACTCTTGCTTTAACGTACTTCGATCTAGATCACTGTCTTGAGTGGAGGTCTGGTGTGTGACAAGTGAGCCATAGCTTGTGGGGGCTGTAGATAGGACAGCCAACTAAAAGCTCTTGCAGCTGTGAAAACCCCAGAAATTTGGGACAAAGCTCTCCTCTCTGGAAGCAGAGTTCTACTGAGCTGAAAAGTCAAGTAATTGAGTGGCAACATGATCAAGCAAAGGAAGCAAAGCAAGCACAGCAATCAAGCCTTAGATTCTTTTTGTGCGGACAAAAAGGATCAAAGCATGGAAAGGGAGGAAGATAACAAAGTCAGAACTCCTGCACCAAAAGCTTCCAAGAAAAATATGAGGCCATGGAGGAGCTCAAGAAGGATTTTGAAAATCAAACAAAAGAAGTGGAGGAAAAATTGGGAAGAGAACAGAGAATGATGCAAGAAAATAATGAAAAAAGAGTCAACAACCTGACTGAAGAAAATAACAGCTTAAAATATAGACTAACCCAAATTGCAAAAGAGGCTCAGAAAGCCAAATGAGGAGAAGAATGCCTTAAAAAGCTGAATTTGTCATATGGAAAAAGAATTTCAAAAGCTCACTGAAGAGAATAATTCCTTCAGAATTAGATTGGAGCAAATGGAAGCTAATGACTTTATAAGAAATCACAACACTAATAAATAGATTAAAAAAATGAAAAAAATATAAGGCAATGTGAAATATATCATTGGAAAAACCACTGACCTGGAAAAAATACCAGAAGAGATAATTTAAAAATTATTGGACTACCTGAAAGCCATGATTGAAAAAAGAACCTAGAAATCATCTTTCAAGAAATTCTCAAGGAAAATCGCCCTGATATTTTGGAACCAGAGGGCAAAATAAAGGTTGAAAGAATCTACCAATTACCTCTTTAAAAAGATCCCAATAGGGGCAGCTAGGTGGCGCAGTCAATAGAGAACCGGCTCTGAAGTCAGGAGGACCTGAGTTCAAATCTGGCCTCAGACACTTAACACAAAAACTAGCCATGTGACCTTGGGCAAGTCACTTAACCCCAATCACCCTACAAAAATAAAATAAAAAGATACCAAAAAGAAAACTAAGAATATTGTAGCCAGGATGCAGAGTTTCCAGGTCAAGGGGAAAATATTACTAGCAGCCAAGAAGAAACAATTTGAATATTATGGAAACACAATCAGGATAACACAGGATCCAGCAGTTTCTACATTAAGGGATCAAAGGTCTTGGATTATGATATTCTGGAAGTCAAAGAAGCTAGGAATAAAACCAAGAATCACCTACCCAGCAAAACTTAGTATAATGTTTCAGGGGAAAATATGGTAATTCAATGAAATAGAGGACTTTCAAGCTTTCTTGATCAAAAACACAGAGCTGAATAGAAAATTTGACCTTCAAATACAAGAAGCAAGAGAAGCATGAGAAGGTAAACAGGGAAAAGAAATCATAAGGAATTTATAAAAGTTGAAATATTTATATTCTTACATGGAAAAATGATAATTGTAACTTATGAAACATTTCTCAGTATGAGGATAGTTGAAGGGAATAGAAATCTATCTATCTATTTACATATATATATATATACATAGAGAGAGCGAGAGATGTATACATACTTTATATATCTATATAGGAGGGTATATGTGCGTATGAATACATATGTCAGTGTGTTTATATATGTTTACAGGTGTACATAGACAGAGGGCACAGGATCAGTTGTATAGGAAGGAATGATATTTAAAAATAAAATTAAGAGGTGAGAGAAGAATATAATGAGAGGATATAGGGAGAGAAAATAGGCTAAATTATCTCATATAAAAGAGGCAAGAGAAAACTGTTACAATGGAGGGGAAGAATAGGAAGGCAAAAGTGTATGGGTCAACATTACTCTCAATGAATTTGGCTTAAGGAGGGAATAACATACACAGTAAATTGGTGTCTTACCCTACAGGAAAGTAGGGGGGAAGGGGATAAGAGCAGGGTTTTAGAAGGGAGGGCAGATGGGGGGGGTAGTTAGAAGTACACACTCTTGAAAAGGGACAGGGTAAAAGTAGAAAATAGAATAAGTGGCCAGCAGGATAAGATGGAGGGAAATATAGTCAGTCTTTCACAATATATCCACTATGGAAATGTTTTGTGTAACTACACATGTACAAACTATATTGAATTGCTTATCTTTCCAGTAAGGGTGGAGGATGAGGAAAGAAGGGAAAAATTCTGGAATTCTAAGTTTTAAAATTAAATGTCTTAAAGTTATTATTATTATTATTATTTTGTTTCTATTTTTACATACAACTGGGAAATAAGATACATAGGCACTGGGGTATGGAGATCCATCTTGCCCTACTGGAAAGTCAGATGGGGGATGGGAGAAGATATAGGAGAGAGCAGATTGGTGGTGGGTATTCAGTGTGATTGCTGTTTTTGGGTGGTGGGTAGGGTAAAGACGGGGAGAAAATTTATGACTCTAAATATTGTGGAAATAAATGTTATAAACTAAAAAGAAACATAAAATTTTAAAAATGTATTAGGAAGAAAAAAATCCTGGATTTTATGAGACAGAGAAAGAGAGAGACAGAGACAAAGACAGAGAGAGAGAAATAAATTTAATGAGAGACAGAGAAGTAAATTGCAATTTACTTTTCAATGAGAAGAGAAAGCAATTTTTTCTTCAGTAAGGAAAGGTAGAAGGTAGGAAATTCACTCCTATACTTCTCCCAGACTATAGGATCAAAGCATAGCAGGGGAGGTGAAAACAGAGTAAAACCCCTACCATTCCTCTGCAGCCAATTGCATTTTAATGCTTCTAGGCTTGCCTTGACCTTGTCTTCCTCCTCTCTACATTCCCTATTCATGAGGAGTCTTTGTTAAAGTGGAATTAAGATGTTTATACTGAATCTTTTCAGTCACTGACTTGCTATACAAGAATCTCAGATTGTAGCTGTAGCAGCAGTACCACATCGTGATGCCTTGAAAACTTTGGACTTCACAAGAGGAAAGGTAGAATCACCTGTGGCTTTTTATCAGAATCACAGATACAGAGTGGAGAGGTCAGCATCATGAATCTCTAGATGTAGGTTCAAATAATAGAGTGCAAAACAGCTCAAACCCTTCTTTCTCTAACATGTCTGTCCCAGTTCATCAGTTCACCCTTCACCCCAACGGCTACTGCTTTCCAAATTACCGCCAGTTTACCCTGTATCTAACTTATTCATTGGCTCAAGCATAGTTATTTGCATGTTGTCGATCTCCAAATGAGAGCTGAACAGGAACATTCTTATAGGATAAAGAGAGAAGAGTCCCAGTGGTCAAATCTGAGCTACCTTAGGGTTGGAGTATTTGAGCCACTTGGCGGTCACATAGAAGGCTAGTAGAAGACTTGATTATTATGACCATTAGGGACACACAGCCTAAATCCATTTTGTCACATACAGCAAAGTCTTTGCCTAGTTTTTTCCTAGTCTATGCTTATGTCTCTATATCTCTATATTTATATCTATCTTTTCATGTTTTTGCATATAGAATGGTACAGTGAAAAAAGTACAAAATTTGGAGTTCGAAGAACTTAGGTCAAATGTTAGCTCTTCTGCTTGCTGCTTATGGCAACATATCATATTAGTTTGTATGTAACTTGTAAAATGAGGAGGCTACCCTAGGTTACCTCTGAGGTACACTAGACCTCTAAATCTATGAACTTTTATATCAGTGACATAATGGGGCTTATATATGTAACATAATAGATATAGTTCTTGCTTTAGAGTTAGGATGACCTAAGGATTCTGTTCCTGACTGGAAACCTTACTAGTTATGTGACCTCAGACATGTCTTTTAACTTTTGTATGCTTTAGGAATACCCCTAGAACCTTAATGCTGAATCAAAGGTGGGTTATGATACTTCTCAGGAGAGAGTTCCTCAGTAGGAATTCCCCAAGCTGAAGAAATCCTAGGCTCTTCATGTACTTGTACATATGAACATTTACACATGCACCTTTTTAAAAAATCATTCAGGACACAACATTTCAAAGAGCCTGAAGACAAATTAATTTGTATTCTTCATCCTCTAATATTAGGTTCAACTTGTGTGCATGGTAACACTTTCCCACTTCTTAATTTTTTATTTGGTCTCTACCCTCTTAAATCTATTCCCATCTTTCTAGCTGATATTCTTTCTCTACCATTGACTCTTACTTCTCTTCCTCTTTTTCCTTCTATAGGCTTAACAAAAGTGCCCCTCAAGGCTCCAGTTTGCCCCCCCCCCTTTTGCTCTGAACTCTTCCTTGTGGATCTCCTATTTGTTCTAAATTGTTTCTGTGAGAGCATGGAGCCAAGATGGCAGCATAGAGGTAGGAAAACTCCTTATCTCCCCTCCATAACCACCTCAAATACCTATAAAAATGACTAAACAAACTTTAGGTCTACAGAATCCACAAAGTGACAGAGAGAAACAAACCGCAGCAGACCAGTAGGAAGGGTCAAACTCAGCATGCTGGGAGCTGAGCCCAACCCTGCATGAGTCTGAGGTTTTAGCCTCAGGGTGGCCCAAACAGCCACAGCTAGAGGGACATCAGGAGAGTGGATCACCAGCAGCTGTGGTGGTTTCCAGAATTATCACCCCATAAATGCCAAAGACAAAATGAGAAGTCAGTGAAATTTGGAAACAGGGGGTCAGGGATTGCCTCTGGCCCCTGGAGGGAGAAGCAGCTGAGGCTCAGTGTCCACCACCATGTGGCTGCTTCAAAGCTGCTGATCTGTGGATTATAGGGGGACCAAGCAACAAGTATGACAGGTTAGAGCTCTTGCTCTAACCTGCTTGGGTCTGGATTGCTGTCTAGAATGTAGGTCCTGGGGTATGTGACCAGTGAGCCAGAGACAGTGGAGGCTTCTGATAGGGCACCCAAATAATATAGAAATAATCTTTCAAGAAATTCAATTTCCCTGATGTTTTAGAACCAGAGGGCAAAATAGAGGTTGAAAGAATCCATAGATCACCCTCTTGAAAAAGATCCCAAAAAGAGAACTCCTAGGAATATTATAGCCAGGTTCCGGAATTCCCAGATCAAGGAGAAAATATTATAAGCGGCCAAGAAGAAACAATTTGAATATTGTGGAAACACAATCAGGATAACATAGGATCTGGCAGCTTCTACATGAAGGGATTGAAGGGCTTGGAATATGATATTCCAGTAGTCAAAGGAGCTGGGATTAAAACCAAGAATCACCTACCTAGAAAAACTGAGTATAATGTTTCAGGGAAAAATATTGTCATTCAATTAAATAGAGAACTGTCAAGCATTCTTGATGAAAAATCCAGAGTTGAGGGGTGTCTAGGTGGTGCAGTGAATAGAGCACCAGCCCTGGAGTCAGGAGGACCTGAGTTCAAATCCGGCCTCAGACGCTTAACACAAAAACTAGCCATGTGACCTTGGGCAAGTCACTTAACCCCAATTGCCCTACCTTCCACTCTCCAAAATAAAAAAAAACAGAGTTGAATGGAAAATTTGACATTCAGACACAAGAAGCATGAGAAGGTAAACAGGGAAAAGAAATCATAAGGAATTTATCAAAGTTGAACTATTTACATTCCTACATGGAAAAACAATAATTGTAACTTATGAAACTTTTCTCAGTATGAGAATAGTTGAAGGGAATAAAAATGTGTGTGTATATATATATATATATACACATATGCATACATATATACATACGCACATACATACATATATGTCTATATATGAGGGTAATGGGCATATGAATACATATGTGAGTATGTATATATATATATATATATGTGTGTGTACAAGTATACATAAACAGAGGGAACAGGATCAATTGAATAGGAAGGGATGATACTTAAAAGGTGAAATTGAGAGGTGAGAGAGGAATATAAGGAGCACCTAAGTGGTGCAGTGAATGGTGAATGTTATTTCCCTGGCCCTGGAGTCAGGAGGACCTGAGTTCAAATCAGACCTCAGACACAACACAAAAATTAGCCGTGTGACCTTGGGCAAGTCACTTAACCCCAGTTACTCTACCTCCCCCCTCCAAAAAGCAAAAAACAAAAAAAACCAAAAAAAAACAAATAAATAATTTGTTTCAATGACTATCTCTATTCACAAAGCTTTCAAAGTCATGTCTCCACCTATGACCATTTTTGAATTAGCCTGATCTCTTTAACTCTCAACTTCCTTCCCTGGATATCACAATGGATCCTCAGATATCCCCTCAAATGAGTAATTATTTGTCACTTCTCTTGGCCTACTTTGCAATTCACTCTTTCTCTGAAAGTATCATTCATTCTTTCTTCTATCTTCCTGAAGTTGGGATTATTTTTGACTCTTCTGCTTTTATCTTCATGCCTCATCAGTGTGATAATGTAAAAACAGCACTGGATTTGGAACCAGAATAAATGGAATTATAGTTAGATTGTTGTAGGCACAGCTCTACCATTTATCAAATCACTCTTTTGAGCTCATTTCGATATCTGTAAAATGATGTGGTTAGAGTAGGTGACTCTAGGGTCCCTTCCAGTTCTAAAAAGGTAGTAATGTAAATTGCCAGGCACTATAGATTATAACTTAGTGTACTCTGTTAAAACTTTCCCCTTCTTGTTAATACTATCTATCATTAACATACTGATCATCATCATCATGATGAATTATTGTAGCCAGTTTATAAAATTTCTTCCCATTTTCATTATCACTTTTATGCAAATCAACCTTAATGCTATTTTCTGAATAATTTTTTAAGCATTGTGTTTATTTTCTTATTGGCTTTCAAAGCGTTCCATAATCAGGCAAATGTTTTAAAAAGAAATGGTGCTTTTATTATCTAACTCTTTTTCCCCAAACCTAGAATGCCTGCCTTCTGCTTTCCTCTTGAAAATACTTACCATCTCAAATGTTCAAATTTAATATTACCACTTCCAAGGATCCTTCCATGAATTTGGGAATGATCTATCCCATTAAATTTTGTAACACTTTTGTCTAGCAACTTTATAATGAAATTGCTGTGTAATGCTGCAGATTATAACATCATATGTGTGTGTGTGTGTGTGTGTGTGTGTGTGTGTAGCTAGAAGTTATCTTGGAGGACATCCAGGTCAACTCACTAATTTGTTCCATGAATCAAATGGAAATGTAATGAAATTGCTGTGTAATACTACAGATTATAACATCATATATGTATATATAAATATCTGTCTATGTATGTATATGTGTATATCTATATGTATAACTAAAAGGAATCTTAGAGGACAACTCACTAATCCAGGTCTACTCACTAATTTTACCATGAAGAACACTAATCCTAGAGAGGTTCGGTGATTCCCCCAAGGTTAATGAAAGGGTTAGGATTTGAATTTAAATATTCTGATATCAAAGCTATTTTTTCAAATCAAAAATTTTCAAATCAAAAAATAAAATTTTTTTTCTCCTATTCTACCATATTCCATTTATAGATCACTGTGTTTTTTCTCTTTAGTATATATTGCTCAATTAGTTCCAAAGGGCAGACACAGTGTCTTAGCCACTTTTTCTTACAAATATCTAACACTGTCATAATACTTTGAAAGTTAAGACAGCAAGAATTTACTATATGTAAAGCACTGTATTAAATACTAGGACACTAACCTAAATTCTGGACAGTAGAATGTTAAAATGGGATAGTATTATTTTTTTTCTTAATTTTTGTGTCACTTGATTTTTCTCAGTTCATCTTCTATCTACCCACTAGGTCCTGATGCCTTTAGAAGTTTGAAATTGTCTCTTGGGAAATTATGATGATTCTTTTCCCATGTGATCTCATGTTAGTACTCTTGGATATGGTTTTCCAAGAATGTTTCTTTGCCTAGGGATAAAGATAGAAAATAGGGTCTATGATTCCATTGATGTAGAGAACTCCCAGTTGATGAAACACTTTATCAGTTCAAATTGACAACATTTCTTTTTTTAATTTTTTTTTAGTATTTATAAATTTGTTCCTTTACTTTTAGTTTCCAAGACATAGTTCCACAATTCTTTCAGTTTCAAATTTTCTTCCCTGCCCTCCAATCCCTCCCCCCCACACATGGCAGCATACAATCAAGTACAGGATCTTCAAATACTTTCACTTTAGACATTAGTCAGGTTATAAAAATGGATTGTATTGGATGGAATGAGGAAACAAAACCAAAGAAGAAAAAGCAGAGCAGGTAGTTTGCTGCAATCTGCATTTCTTTCTAGTTCTTTCTCTGAATGTAGATATCTCTCTCCATCAAGAGTCTTTTGGAGTTGACATAACCCTGCGTTCCTGTGAAGAGTTCAGTCTATCAAAGTTGGTCATCACACATACATTGGGTCTGTAATTGTGTACAAATTTCACCCGGTTCTCCTCTTCTCACTCAGCATCAGTTCATATAAGCCTCTCCAGGTAAAAATGAAATCCATCTGCTCCTCGTTTCGTATAGCACAGTAGTAGTATTCCATTATATTCATATACCACAACTTGTCCAGCCATTCCGCAATTGATGGGCATCCCCTTAATTTGCAATTCTTTGCTACCACAAAAAGAGCTGCTATAAATATTTTTGTACATATGGGTCTTCCTCCCGCTTCTATGATCTCTTTGGAATACAACACAAGAAGTGGTATTGCTGGGTCAAAGGGTATGAAATTACTTATAGCCCTTTGGGCATACTTCCAGATTGCTCTCCAGAATGGTTGAATCAATTCACAACTCCACCATCAAAACATTAGTGTTCTAATTTTTCCATATCCTCTCCAGCATTTATCATTTTCCTGTTTTGTCATCTTAACCAATCTGACCAGTGAGATGTGGTACCTCAGAGTTGTTTTGATTCGCATTTCTCTAATCACTAGAGGTTTAGAGCATTTTTTCATATGCTTATAGATATCTTTAATTTCTTTTTCTGAAAACTGCCTGTTCATATCCTTTGACCATTTATCAATCTGAGAATGACTTGTATTCTTATAGATTTGGCTCAGTTCTCTGTATATTTCAGAAATGAGGCTTTATCAGAGACATTGGATGTAACAATTCTTTCCCAATTTTCCACTTCCCTCCTAATCTTGGTTACATTGGCCTTGTTTGTACAGAAGCTTTTCAATATAATGTAATCAAAATTATCCACTTTGTATTATATAATGCTCCCTAATTCTTCTTTGGTCATGAAGTCTTACCCTCTCCATAAATCTGACAGGTTAACTATTCCTTGCTTTCCCAGATTGCTTACAGTATCGTCCTTTATACCTAGATCACGCACCCATTCAGACAATTTTGGTATATGGTGTTAGATAATGGTCTATGCCCAGTTTCTGCCATACTATATTCCAGGTTTCCCAGCAGTTTTTGTCAAATAGGGAGTTTTTATCCCCCAAACTGGGGTCTTTGGGTTTATCAAAGAGTAGATTATTATAGTCATTGACTGCTGAGTATCTTGTACCCAATCTATTTCATTGATCCACTGCTCTATTCCTCAGCCAGCACCAAGTAGTTTTGATGACTGCTGCTTTAGAATACAGATGAAAATCTGGTATGGCTAGGCCACCTTCCCTAGCATTACTTTTCATTAATCCTGTTGATACTCTGGAACTTTTGTTCTTCCAAATGAATTTTGTTACTATTTTTTCTAGCTTTATAAAATAATTTTTGGTAGATTGATTGGCATGGCACTAATTATGTAATTTAATTTAGGTAAAATTGTTATTTTTATTATATTACCTCGACCCAGCCATGAGCAATTAATGTTTTTCCAAATAGTTAGGTCTGACGTTATTTGTGTGGAAAGTGTTTTGTAGTTGTGTTCGTGTAGGTCCTGGGTTTGTTTTGGCAGGTAGATTTCCAAATATTTTATAATGTCTACAGTAACTTTAAATGGGATTTCTCTTTCTATCTCTTGCTGTTGGATTTCATTAGAAATATACAGGAATGCTGAGGATTTATGTATATTTATTTTATAACTTCCAAATTTGCCAAATTTATTGTCTCATGTAGTTTTTTATTGATTCTCTAGGATTCTCTAAGTATATCATCATATTATCTGCAAGGAGTGATAGCTTGGTCTCTTCTTTGCCTAATTTGATTCCTTTGATTTCTTATTCTTCTCTGATTTCTACTGCTAACATTTCTAGTACCATATTGAATAAAAGGCATGATAATGGGCACCCTTGTTTCACCCCTGATCTTATTGGAAATGTTTCTAGCTTATCCCCATTACATATAATACTTGCTGATGACTTTAAATAGATGCTACCTGTTATTTTAAGGAAGGCTCCATTTATTCCTATACTTTCTAGAGTTTTTAATAGGAATGGATGTTGTACTTTGTGAAAAGTCTGTTCTGCATCTATTGAGATAATCATGTTGTTTTTGCTAGTTTTATTGTTGATATGATCAATTATACTGCTTTTCATAATATTAAACCATCCTTGCAATCCTAGAATAGATCCTACCTGAGCAAAGTGTATTATTTTTGTGATAAGTTGCTGTAGACTTTTTGCTAATAATTTTTTTAAGATTTTTGCATCTGTATTCATGAGGGAAATTATTGGTTTATAATTGTATTTTTTCATTTTATCTCATCCTGATTTAGGTATCAGTACCATATTTGTGTCATAAAAAGAATTTGGTAGGACTCCTTCTTTAATGTTTTAATTTCCTCTTCTTTGGAGGTAGATTCACCCTTTTCATTTTTGGTACTCATACTTTGGTTTTCTTCTTCTTTTATCATATTGACTAAGGGTCTATCAATTTTATTGTTTTTTTCATAAAACCAGATTTTAGTTTTATTTATTTATTCAATAGTTTTTTAATTTCAGTTTTATTAATCTCTCCTTTGGTTTTCATTATTTCCAATTTAGTACTTAATTGGGGATTTTCAATTTTTTCTTTTTCTAGATTTTTCAATTACATGCCCAGTTCACTGACCTCCCTTTTCTAAAATTTATTCATGTATGCACTCAGGGATATAAAACTTCCCCTAAGAACTGCCTTTGTTGAATCCCCAAATTTTGGTATGTTGTCTCATTATTGCCATTCTCTTGAATTAAGTTACTGATTGTTTCTATAATTTTTTGTTTGACCCCCTCATTCTTTAGAATTAATTTTTTTATTTCCCAATTAGTTTTTAGTCTATTTTTCCATGGCCCTTTATTGCATATGATTTTTATTGCATCATGATCTTAGAATGATGCATTAAATATTTCTGTCTTTCTGCATTAAATTGTGAGGTTTTTAAAAAAAAATGCCCTAGTACATGGTCGATTTTTGTGTATGTGCCATGTACCGCTGAAAAGAAGGTATATTCCTTTTTATTCCCATTCAGTTTTTTCCAGAGATCTATCATATCTAGCCTCTCTAAAATTCTATTCACCTCCTTAACTTTCTTGTTTATTTTGAGGTTAGATTTATCAAGTTCAGAGAGGGGGAGATTAAGGTCCCTCACTACTAGAGTTTTGGTACCTATTTCTTCCTCTAATTCCCTTAACTTCTCCTCTAGGAATTTGGATGCTATACCACTTGGTGCATATACGTTACATAATGATATTGCTTCATTCTCGATGGTGCCCTTTAGCAGGATATAGTTTCCTTCCTTTATCTCTTTTAATTACATCAATTTTTGCTTTTGCTTTATCTGAGATAAGGATTGCTACCCCTGCTTTTTTTTTTTTCACTTTAGCTGAGTCATGATATATTTTCCTCCAGCCTTTTACCTTTACCCTGTGTTTTTCCCCTGGTTTCAAATGTGTTTCTTGTAAACAGCATATTGTAAGTTTATGGTTTTTAATTCATTCTGCTATCCACCTCCATTTTATGGGAGAGTTCATCCCATTCACGTTCACAGTTATGATTACTATTTGTCTCTTTCCCTCCATCCTATTCCCTACCCTGTTTATGCTTTTATTTTTCTCCCCTCTTCCCTTACCCTCCTTAAGAGTTTTCCTTTAGACCGCCACCTCCCTCAGTATTCCCTTCTTATCAGCCTCCCTCCCTTTTGCTCGCCTTCCCCCTTACTTCTTCCCTCCCTTCTGACCACTCTCCCCTTTCTTAGACCTTCCCCCATCCTACTGCCTATAGGATATGATAGATTTTTATACTTAATGTAGTATGATATTTCTTCCTCGAACCAAGATTGACAAGAGCAGATCTCTTGAAATATTCCTCTCCCTCCCCTCTTTCGCTCTAATATATACATTTTGTATCTTTTCTCAATAGAGTCCTATACTTAACTGGTTGTTTTATTCCCTCCTTGCACCAGAACCAAAGAGGAAAAGCTCATATAGTGCTCTTCTCCCTCCCTTCTTTCCTCTACTATATTGTATTTGCCTCTTTGTGTGGCATAATTTACCCTTTTCTGCTTCATTCTTTCCTCTTCTTCCATTGCGATCCCTTTGTAGCCCTTAATAAGTTTTTTTTTTATCATTATTTTGGGTAATTTATACCCACACCCTCTATTTGTCTGTAAACAGTTTGATCTTATTAAATAACAGTGTGTGTGTGTGTGTGTGTTTTCCTTATTTACATTTCTATGTTTCTCTTGCTTCTCATAATTGGAGGTTGAATTTTCCATTTTGACCTCTGGTTTTTTCATCAGGAAGGTCTGGAAGTCTGTTATATCCTTGAATGACCATCTCCTTGCCTGGAAGAATATGTTCAGTTTTGTTTGGTTGTAACCCCAGCTCTTTTGCCTTGGGAAAATTGACATTTCTGAAACTTATTTTGATATTCACTGTAAATTATTCTAGAATTAAATATAAAATTTGAGGGTGAAATTATATTTATTGATAATTGGAGAAGGAACAAGTTCCTTGATTAGAGCATAACTATGTTTAAAGAGTTGTTTTATATTCTTGAAATATGCATAGATACTAAACTCAGTAAATTCATTATTTCATTCAATAATTTGAATTGTATACTTTGCATTGTGAAGCACTGTGGGTTTTTTTTAAGATATTTTCATAAGACAGAACACATATAAATGCCATATCTTATTAAACTGTCCTTATACCCATATATACATTCACACAAATACCCTATGACTTTTACTATAATACTCTTTTCTAAAGAAGTACCAGAGATTGAATTACTAGTAATGGAGATCATTGGGGTCATGGAGGGAGGGAAAAATGTGAAAAGTAGAGGAAAAGTAGAAATGATCAATAAACTTCATATGAAAAATATGTAACATTATACATATATATATAATACATAATGAGAGTTAATATGCATATTATACCTATGTGTCAAACACTGTGCTATTCTTTACTAATACTATTTTATGTAATCCTCACAACAACCCTGAGAGGTAGGTGCTGTTATTATCCACATTTTATGGATGAGGAAACTGAGGCAAAAATGGTTAAATGATTTGTCTAAGGTTACACAGAATGTGTCTAAGACTGAATTTGAACTAAGGTATTCCTTATTCCAGGCTATCTGCTATACACACATAACTGCTCCATACTTTTTTTTTTTACATTCATTATCTCATTGGCTCTTCATAGCACTCTTAGGAGATGGGCTCAATTTAAATCTAGCCTCAGACACTTACTAGCTATGTGACTATGGATAAGTCCCTTGCCCCATTGTTCTCAGTTTCCTTATCTATAAAATGAACTGGAGAAGGAAATGCCAAACCATCCAATATCTGCCTAAAAAAAAAAATCTCCAAATGGAGTCATGAAGAGTCAAATATGATTAAAATAACTGAACAACAGTAACTACTGCAGATATCCCCCATTATATAGCTGATAAAACTGAGACTCCAAACAATTGAGTGAGTTGTTTATGACTATCTGATTCCTAAGTGTTTTCATCAAAATTTAAACATATGACTTTTCTGATCTTGAATCTTTTTTTATCTCCATTTTAAAATTATTTTTTAGTTTACATCATTCATTTCCACAAGATTTTGAGTTACAAATTTTCTGCCCATTTTTCCCCTACCAACCACCCCAAAACAGCCATCCCACTGAATTTGAGCCTCCCCAAATCTGCTCTCTCCCATATCTTCCTCTAATCTTGAATCTTTTGCACATTTTGCTGCACCAAGATTAAACTTCCACTATCTCAAAAACTGTAAATTAACTAATTCTTGGTAATCCTCTTTGATGGGCAGGAATCATTAAGTTAATTGATCATACTTTGTTTTTGGTTTTGCTTTATGGAGCAGGGAAGGCAGAGCAGTTGAAGATAGGTGATTTGCACAAGGTCACATGGCTAGTAATTGTCGGGGGTCGGATTTGAACTCAGGTCCTCCTGACTCTAGATGCAGTGCTCTATTCACTGTGTCACCTAGACACCCTGATCTTATTGTTTTAAGGGACATATTTCACTGAAAATGTCATTCTCACCAATGGAGAGATCATATAGAAATCAGTAGAGATGATAAGACTTTTTCTTTCAACTACACACTTCCTTTTGACATTGAGAGTGTAGAATAATCAATCAATAAGTGATAATAAAAATAATAATTCAAATGTTTAGAGAATTTTGTGGGTTGGGCAAGCACTTTACACCTACTACCTCATTTTATCATCAGTACAAAAACTAAAGATGAAAGCTATTGCTATCTTCATTTTATACATTAGAAAGCCATTGTATATTAGAAAAACAAAAAGTGAAATATTGGAACTACTAAGGACAGAATTGAAACCAAAATATTCCTGAATTGTCCAAGTTAAGACCCTGTCCACTATATCATGTTGTCTCACACAGAGAAAACTGGCAATAAATTTTGAATAAATGAATAGAAGAAAATTCTTGTTAATTGAACTTGAGTGGGGCATAATCACTATTCAAATAATACTTATAAACCTAGCTCCTGAGCTCCCTGGTTTATTTTTAACAAAACCACATAGAAATTCTAAGCTCTCACTCCCAATCTTAATTTGTCCCTTTGTATTGATGAGGCATTTTTCAAGCAATTGAATTAATGCTAAAACAGTATAATGTGAGAAAAGGGGATATTTTGGTGGTATCTATCCATAGCAGTAACTCTTTTGATTGAGTATAACCTTCATTTAATTCAAATGCTTGGTTAGTTCAGGAAAAAGAAAAAGAAAACAAAGAGCTCAAACAAGAATTATTTTAATGATTTTCTGAGTTTGAAATATTATTTGATTGCTTGGGCAATGAAATGTGGAGATAGACCCTCTATCTTAATGAGAAGATTTTCACATTTTGTTTTGCTTTGGTTTTTTTAGAGTTAATGAAACTTTCGACTTCTTTTGAGGCTGTTTGATTTTTCAGATAATTCTTTGTTTTCCCAGCAACCTTTGGAATGGGAACCCTTCACAATCTTTCCCTTTTACTTCCAATAAGGAACCATATGTCCTCCCATTCCTTGAACCCACTCTCCCCCAAAAGAGACCTTACAAGCTGCCATCTAACAATAAATGTATAATGTATCTACCTCTACCATAGAGAAGGAAAGAAACAGTGCATGTTGTATAGAAGAGAGACATCTTCACATTCTGGCTAAAAGTAGAAGAGTAAATTCTTGAAAGAAATTGAGTCACCAAAATAAAATTTTTTGAAAATGGACTTAGCACTGAATCACTAATTTATCACTCTTCGACAGTTTAGGAATATTTAATTGAATAGGTGACTTTTTTATTCGTTCTTCAGCTTTGTGTTTAAAATATGGTTAGTGATATTGTAAAATATATTATAGGATTATGGTAAAGACCAACCAAAATTAAATATGCAAAATGTTTATTGTAATCGCAATGAGCTATAAGTGAGACATTACTAATTCTTTTACTATCTAATGAAATAAACTTGCTTTTCTCTAAACTGTTGACCATCTATTATTGCTATGACTTTCCCCCCCTCAGAAACAATCAATGACACAATAGGATGGTAAACTCAGTTGACATCTAGTTTAATACTCTAGTCAAAAAGCATCATTTTTATAGCATATCTGTGCTTAAAGATTCCCAGTTAGGTGAAATCACTACTTCTGGAAGCAAACAATCCCCCTTTTGAATAGCTCTAGTTCTTAGCAACTTTTTTTCCCTTTTACCAAACTGAATCTGAATATTTGCCCCCTTTTCATCTTTCATATATTATTTACAATCCTTCTTGATGATAACCTTTCAAATGCTTGAAAATACCAATAATCCCCCAGCCTTCTTTGAGTCATAATTCCTATTAGAAGAATGACTTTTCTATCCCTTCCAAATTTTATGTGTGTATATGCACACACATATATGTATACATATGCATGTATCATATATATGGATATATACATATATGCACATATACATGCAAGTGTGTATATGATATTCTATAAAATATAGGATGCCTCATTTTGTCTTTAAAAAACAAATGTAAGTTGGAGCATTTATGAGTATCTTGTCTAGTAGGATTAATCTTTCTACTAGAAATAAGATACTGGATTTTAAACTGTTTATTCCAGTCTTAGATGTAAAGACTTGAGAGATGTGAAAGAACATGGAGAGAAAAAAAAATGGCTTCAGCTCTTAGCTACTATTTGTTAAGATTCATATGTGGAAAAAGTACCCAGAACAACTTGGTATATTTCATAAGAACCATTAAGGAATATTTTAAAATGGATGACTTTGTTTTCTTTATTAAGAAATTACCATCTTGAAAATTGCCATAACTAATAAACTAAGTTCTCTTCTTCTTTGGCCAATGTCTCTTTTAGTTCCCCCTTTTTTTCCCTATATGTTCATATTTTCTTTGATGCCTCTATACAACTAAGAATTACTTACAAATGGGGACATAGATAAGTAGATGGAAGTTAGGTAAGAAGAAAGTAAATACCAAGATCTGGTTAGATCAGTAAAGGTCTCTGGTAGGAGTTGACTCCTGCCTTGAGCCTTGAAGAAAATTAAGATTCTAGGACAGGAGAACATATTTTCCATGCATGGGGTACAGGCTATGCAGAGATACAAAGACTGAAAATGAAATGCTGAGACTGGGGAAAAACTGGCAGCCCAGGTTTACCACAGCACTGAGTGCTTGAAGGGAAGTAATGTGAAACAATTCTGGAAATGCCTTCTGTCTGCAATCAGATCATGAAGGATTCCAAATGCCAAGTTGAGGTGTTCACATTTTATCATAAAGGCCATAAGGAGCCCTTCAAGCTTTTTTTTTCTTATTTTTAATAAGAGAGTAACATGGTAAGACTTCTGATTTAGAGGACTATCTTGTCAGGTTTGAAGGGAATAGATTGGAAGGGGGAGTTATTGGGAGCAGTACACTACTGAGTAGGTCATTATAATTATATTCTTCAATGTCCTAAAATGTCTGAGGCAGTCACAGTACATGCTGTGAGCAAACAATTCGACCAATCTTCCAATATGTTTAACAATCCTGTATATCTCCACCATGGAATGGGAATTAGCAAGAGTTACTAGAAGGTATGATGAAGGCATAATGATTGTTCCCATGTCCTTCACAATGTCCCTTTGTCACTTGGTTGGATGTGTTGGGATTTCTTATAATATCTAATACATTTATTTTCAAATCTAAATTATAAAAAGTGCAGATACAAATCTAAATTACCAAAAATACAATTTATGTAAGAGTTTTTCTTCTGTATGTATTATCCAATTGGTAGATTCATATGCCCATAGGACCATAAAGTTTATAGAGTACTCAGAGGTCATTCTCATTCTCATTTTATAGTTGGGGAAAATGAGACTGGGAAAGGTTAGATAACTTTCGAGTTAACACAATAAGTGGCATAGCTGTGATTACAACTCACCTCCACAGAGGTCATGTACTCTCACCATGTGGTCCCACATGGAGTCTCGAATTGGGATTCCCTTTAGCACTACCGCTAGAAATGTCATTGCAGGAGTCATTTTGATTCACCATCCTTACTTTATGGCCTTTGGAGAATGTCTTCACTTATAGTGGCCTCAGTTTAACAATCTTTAAAATGTGAGTTTGGGATTAATGACCTTGAAGTACCCTATCATCTCTCACCTCTATCCCTATGATGATATGACACAACATGTATGATTCAAAAAAGTTCTGATGCACTCCAAAAGAAGGCCAATCAATTTTTGTTTAAAGTGCTTTTGGAAAAACAGTTTAAAAAAGAAAGTGCTTTATGGAGGTGGAAGTGGAGAGACAGACAGACAGAGACAGAGAGAGAGAGAGAGAGAGAGAGAGAGAGAGAGAATTAGAGTTTTTCAGAGGTGCCAGGCATTATCTTTTTGGAAAATGAATATTATATTTTTAAAAAGAAATAATGAGTATGAAATTATTGCTTATATTGTGGCAAAGTTTGCCTTTTGACATCTTCTATCCATTTCAAGCCAAGCTGGACAAGTCTACTCCATATTCCATGTGACTGTCCTTGTGTTATTTGAACACATGCCTTCTCATTTGCAGACTAATAGTGTATCAAGGCAAAATCATTTACTTCCTATGAAACTGATAACATAATATAGACACATACTGTATGAAATTAAGAATCTGCATTGATAATTAGGTTAGTAAGTAAAGCATGCTTTTCTGTCAATGTTATCTGCCTGATAATTGGTGCTTTGTGGAAAAAGCCTGTCTAACCAGGGGATGATTTGACTACCCCATCTCTTGTTGATACTGCTGGTTAAGTGCCTTACCTTAATTCCATGTCATCTTATACTATTCTCTATTATATACACAGATTTTTTTTGTTCTCTCCTTTGTTGTTGACTTTGCTGGCGCCCACTCCTTACTGTACTGGGTGTTTATTTTTCATAATCCTTTTAGTTCTGCTCCACAAAGTTGTTGTTGTGCTGGGAAATTGGATGACTTTGAATAAGTTGATTACCAAGAATGAGATACAGAAGCATGCAGGATAAATGTGGCATCACTGAGCACCGGGTATCTTATTACCTAGAAATACAGACTTCTTGGTAGCATAGTATTTGAATTCCTAGCACCAAATGATAGTAGTAAGTACATTAGTGTTTAATGTTAAATACTCTTAAAAACAGATGCCAAAGACCAGATATGTCAGCCTACTATTCAATTAGAGAACTACAATTTTAAAAGACACACAAGAAAATTGGCCCTGAAGTAAAAGTAGACCTACCAGTTTTGAGAATGGTATTAGAGTATCTTTAAATTCAATAACAGATCTCGTCTTACACATAGAGATAAGTAGGAATGGATCTGATTTGGTTTTAGGAACTCTAAATGACTCCCTTGGGTTAAAATGATCTTGCCCAGCCATTTGCCATTGTGTCTAAAATTCTAAAAAGTTATCTCTTAGGACTTTTTAAACAATCTCCCTAGAGATTAATTTGGAATAAAACTGACACTGCCCACATCCATTAAATTAGAATAATTTGCCAATAAATGGGACAATTTACTGGATAAAGCACGCTAAACATACAGGCAATTTTACATGGGAGAGGAATGGGCATTGAATGAAAATTTAAAAGGATAGGGATTTTCTAAGAAATGTCTAGCTTAGTGTAATGCAGAATTCTCTGGTTCTGGAAGCAGAAGAGCCAGGCTCAAATCTTTCACCTTTTCTGACTACCTATGTGACATTAGGCAAATCAGTTGTCCTCTCTGGCCCTCTGTCAAAATGACTTCTCCATTGATAGAATTGAGAGTACAATTGTTAACAGCAATCTTTAACAGATATGAATATGTTCCTGCAAATATTTATCCAACAACTATTTGTTAAATGCTTATTAAATGCCAGGTATCTTACCCAATGATGAGGACATGAGTCCAAAGAATGAAATAAGCCATACTCACAATGAAATTACCATTGGGGGGAAAGCACATATAAAATATATGGACAGTCTAAAGTTTAAAAATTGTGTATACAGCATGGGAAAAAATGGCATAGACACACAAATTGTACTAGTGCATTTGCTCATTTTAAATCATGTACACATATGCATATGTGAGTATAGTTTTAGGAGGATATTAATAGGTGGGGTGGGAGGAAGGGATCAATTAAAGCTTTCCAATAAACAAGTGGTATCTGGGCTTCATCTTAAAGAGAGGGACTCTGAGATCAAGGTAAAGAAGGAGTTGTATAAAGATATAGATGATTAAATGTATACATATGTTGTTGTTGATGATCACTGATTTCAGTTGTGTCCAACTCTTCATGAGCCCATTTGGGGTTTTCTTGACAAATATTCTAGAATGGTTTGCCACGTCTTTCTCTAGCTCATTTTAAAGATGAGGAAAGTGAGGCAAACAGGGTTAAATGACTTGCTCAGGGTCACAAAAGTAATACGTGTCTGAGGTCCAGTACTCCAGTGTGCCACATAACTGTACATATACAACTCACATAATACATATATACATACACACATGTATACACACATGTATGTATATACACACGTTTGTATATGTGCCTTATATGCATGCATGCATATGTTTATACACACATATTCTGTGTATGTATCTGACTTTTTACTAGACTTCCACCTTGTCTGGCATGTATTTCTTCTCTTCCTTTAAGATACAGCTTGAGTACCATTTTCTGCATGAAACCTTTAATGATCTTCTAGTGCCCTCTGCAAACCATGTGCATATCTATATTATGGATGTAATTATATACATAAGTCAAATATAATAAATAGAGAAATCTAGAATTAATTACTACAAAATATGTATATATATATATATACACACATTATATAAATAAACATGTGTTTATTAACTTCAGATTTAGATATTTATATACACTTATTTTCTCCCCATGAAATGAAAGCAAAATATTATCTAAATAAAATTCTAAGAAAAGGCATTTATCCTGAAGGTGTTGGTATAAATAACAATTCTAAGCTTCTTTTGCTATCTATAAGGTACATTATAGTTCTGAAACTAGTACCATAAGATATTAGATTTATCAAGTCAATTTAATTTATATATATATATATATATATATATATAAAGACTCAGTCTGCATACTAGTGACAAGAAGGAAGCTGACAGCCTATTACACAACTTAGTAAAGAACAGTATTTAGCTATTAGCTTCATTCAATCATTCTTTTGTTCATAGCTTTGCTTACAGATGATTGCGTGTGGTTGTGGTTATGTTGTAGTCTGTCCTTCTTTCTGGAAGAGGATCATGACATCAGGAAGATGATGCCAGGACTTGCAAGGAAATTGGATTTAAGTGAGAGAGGGCTGTGCAAAGTCATCAGCCTTACTTTCTTCTCTGGAGCCAGCTGGGTCCAGGGGCCAGATATAGATTAGGACAACTGGACATGGCCCAGGATGCAATGGGAAACCTTGGCCTTTTTAAGCTAAGGTCTTTCCAGAGTTCTCACTTCAACTGAGGCAATGCCGTTTCAGTGATTAGGGCTATTTAAGAAATGAGCCAAGGACTGGCCCCTTTAATAAAAAAAAAATCAAACTGGGAGGGGAAGACCCTCAGAGATTCTGGTGAAAGGAGAAACAATAACTATTTACATTCACTTTGAATCTTCAGGGCCCAAACTGTAACCATTGAGGGGTGCTTGGGTAGGGACCTATTGTTGGCCAATCAATGAGAGCCAGAGTGAATTGGGTTTAAGGCATGGTCTTTTAGAAAGAAATCTAGCCAGTAAACCCCAAGATATCTAGGTGGGCTTCAGCCACCAAAATTTACCTTCCTTTGGGCAGAGTATCCTCTGGTAAGGTCATGATACCCCATGCAGAGAGAGGAGGGGAGAGGGGAGAGGAGAGAAGGGCAGAGCAGGGAAAGGCTTCTTGTTTGACCTAATGCTATGTAGCAACTGAGCTAAATTTTGAAACTATGCCTCCAGAGTTTGAAGTACTTTCTGGAGAGTATGTCCTAGAGATATTAAGTAAAAAAGAGTTTATCCTTGTTCTTGTTCAATCATTGAAGTAAATATCCCTTTGTGAAAGCTAATAGATGTTAAGTGGTGAAATGAAACCTATACTTGTGAATGACCCCATATAACAATGGAGGAAACACAATTAGGAAGGTCTTGAACCTATGGCCCTAGTGAAAAAGACAGCTCTCAGGGTCTGAGACATTTTGTAGGGACTAATTTTCCTTTTAAGATAGAACCTGGCTTTCTTTGCTTTTTTTTTTTTTTTTTTTTGTAGAATGGGAGGCCATTTGAGCATGAAATCAGGCACTTGATTACCGAGAAAACAGTAATCTATGATAGCCTTTATGAATGTTATTCTTTCTTGAATCTGTAAAACTTGGTGATTGCGGACACGTGGGGTTTTTTCCCTATACATGTGAGACTATTATATATGATCATGCTGTATCAACTATTTTGAGACTTTCTCAGGGATCAAGTGGATGCAGGAAAGAGCCGGTCTCAGAAGTATTAGGGGGAAGGCTTGTTCGTTTGTTCTTTCTCTATCTTTGAAGTGTGTCTCTTTGTAAAAACTTTTAAAAACAAACTGTATCTAATGGGTTGAATCCTTTTGGGATTATAAATCCATTGATTTAAAGCAAGAATGGAACTTGGGGCCCATCCAGTCTAAAGTCCTCATTTTACAGATGAAGGACTGAGGTGGAGAAAGGTTGAAAACGCACACCCAAGGTTATATGATTGGGAGGGACCTGTGGCAGGAATTTAATTCAAGTATTCCTAATGGTGAGTCAGTAATCTATTGCCCTCTGTTTGTCCTTTGCAATACTAAGGTCTTTATTGGCTTATTTTAGTGTGCTTTCTCTGTTTCTTCATAAGCTTTTTTTTTCCCCTCTCCAAAAAGCTTTTCAAAATCAGGCTTTTTGGGGTGACTAGGTGGCACAGTGAATAGAGCACCAGCCCTGGAGTCAGGAGGACCTGAGTTCAAATCTGTCCTCAGACACTTACTAGCCCTGTGACCTTGGGCAAGTCACTTAAGCCCAATCGCCCTGCCTTCCCACCTCCAAAAACCAAAAAACCACAAAAACAAACAAACAAAATCAGGCTTTTTCTTACCTTTCCATTTTTCATATACTTTGCCACTACCCTTTTAGCTTCTGATCCAACTACTTGTCTTTCTTGCTGGTCCTCACAGATGAAACTCCATTACCCATTTCTATTAGCTTTGCTCTGACTGTCTGCCATGTCTGAAGCAGCAGCCAACTGTGTAGGAGCTAAATCTAATTTAAGAGACAAATCGAAGATTATCTATCTCATCCTATATGATACCATGAACTATTCTGTGAATAGGGACTTTTTTAAAGAGTAGGGATGGTATTATTTCCATTAGCATTTAGTGACATCACCCTACTCAATTCAAATACCTTTATAAGGAGAGAAAACATTTCAACTGAATCATTTGAAGCTAACTGTGAACATGGTATAGACATCTTTAGTAAATCAAACAACCAAGGACATGTCACATATTTTAGGATTGACTGAGGAAGAAGGTCACATCCTATAGTACCTAGCGTGGAAGCAGAGATTATAGTGTTTTCAAGCTTAGTGGTAGAAGGCTTCCAGCCAAGTTTCAGACAAGGAATTACCTTGAAGTACGGAAGGGAGGAGAATCTCTTGGCAGGAGGTAAAACTGGTAAACTTTTAAAGGTAAAAGAATTCTTTGCTAAATGTGCTATCAGTTTAAGTCCATATTTTCCTGACTCTCTAAGTCTTGGTGAAAGAGTCTATTACATGCTTTTTGGGGATCTCCTGTGCCTGACTAACTAATTGATATCAACTAAAAAAATCAATGGAGAAAACACAATGATAAGGGCTCTTAAACTATGGAACTAGGACAAAAATATATTTGTTAGTTCCTAAGTGTCCTTTAGAAACCCTAGAGGAGAAACGGAGCTGTAATCTAGGGTCACAAATTGCAGTTTGAGTGAGAATGGGGAGAGCAACTCAAGAGCCTATATATGTTACTCTGTGATTTGAAAAATAAAATAGCTCAGAATAGAGGAGGCAATTATAAAAGGGATAAATTATATTAAACAGTTTAATGTGAGGAGGTAATATCATGTTACAAAATAACACTCAAAAAGTGTGACTAAATATAATAATATTGAACAAGAAAAATGTTTTAGGAATGGGTCATCATGGTAATTTCATTATTCCATATTAATTAATCAAATTGTTTGAATGTCAATTTTCTGAACTTTATTTTAATATTTAAGGTTAAAAGGGGGGATGAAGTAAACATTTAAAATATGAAACCTT
>NW_027185876.1:11109417-11118179 GCF_028583685.1 Petaurus breviceps papuanus | reverse complement strand
AGAAACAGAGGGAGGGAAGGAAGGACAGAAAAAAGAGAGAAACAGGGAAAGTATAGGCTAACAACAGCTACCATTTACATATCACTTTAAGATTTGCAAATAATTTTAAATAAATTTTCTCATTTATTCCCCACATTCCCCTGTGAAATAGCTGTTATTATCACTCCATCCAACTGCCCACTTGACAAATAAGGTAATTGAAGGTGAGAGAGGCTAAGCAACTTGTCCAGGATGACAAAGGTGGTATATTTGAGATAAGATTAAAACTATATGAGAGACTTTCTCCATTATGCCATCTAGTTCCCTCTTATCACATATAGTAGATCAATACAGACATAGACATAGAAACAGACATACATATGTACATAAACTTACATTATGCAATTATAACTATCTGCCTATATAGATACAGTTAGAAAAATATAGATTTAGAGGTATATGTATATACATACATATGTATGATTGTATGTATGCATATAGGTATTCTGGTTGTTTATGATCAATTGATCTGTTGATCTATTTTTAGGTTTTGTGAACAGCTTCCTTCTATACTCTTCCAACATTAAATACAGTCAGATGAGCATTGAAGTGCTTATTATGTGCTTAGCTCTGGAACCACAAAGACAAACTTTTAAAAAGTCCATACCCTGAAGGAGCCAACATTCTTCTAAGGAATCATAAAGTGTAATAAAATAAAGGCATATATGATTATTTGAGTGGAAAGTGGACAGATATGTTTTGGAGTAAGCTGAAAATGGCTCATAAGAGCCAATTGTTAAATTTTCAGTGTGAGCATTTACCTATTGGAAATTGGCAAATGCTACAAATGAAGTCTTAAATTTGTTGATTCAATTTTCTAAGGTTACGTAATAGAGAAAAATTATATAATGCAAATTAAACTTAGTAGCATGTCATACATACTTTTGTTCCTGAAGTTATTATTATTGTCGTGGTTGTTATATGTTTTACATGTAATATACCATGACAGACCACGTAGAACCAACAACTAAGGAGATTGGGAGACTTACAAAGGGAGCTAAAAGAGGAGTTAGGCCTTGGAAGAATCCAAAGATCCTAACGTGATCATTCCCACAGATCCCATTGTCTCCTGTTAATAGGCTCCTTTAAAACCACCACTGCAATCCTTAGAGTCTTTACTCTTACAAGCTCATGGATATCTCAAAAATATTGATATCAATAATCTTCCCCTACTCTCTATCACTCCAAGTACATTGGATTTTAAAAGACCCAACTCAAAACACATCTGCTATAAGAAGTCCCTAATTGACTAAACTTTTATTCCATGATAACTCTCTCCCTTGATACTAAAATAGCTAGCTGGAAGCAATTTATATTTGACTGTTACTTTATAACGTGAAGTTGCCCGTTAAGAACATCAAGCTATTTAGATATGCTTTGTTTCCAGATTTTGTTTATAATCACTTTGAGGCCTTGGGTTACGTTGGCTGTTTGTTTTATACCTCTACAAAAGCTCTGAATATATTGTTTCAAACTTTACAACTGCTCAAAAATGATTTTTTTCAATCCTTTTCAACTGTTTTTCATTAAAGTAAAATTTAAGCTAAATAATAGCTTTGTTCAACATCTGATTAACTACATCAAGTGAGGGATTGAAGAGTCAAGATGGCAGAGCTGAAGGAAGTATAGACATTTATCTGTACATTCACCACTCCCCGCCACACAACTCTTCCAAACAGATCTAGAAAACACACCAAATTGAATTCTGACGGGAATAGCCAAAAAACTAAAAGCACAGTGGACCATTATTTCAGACCAGATCAGCAGAGATAGATTGGTGCAAATAGGATCTCAGCAATAATATTCTATCTAGAGCATTTCAGTTTAGTTAGAAACCATGCTACAAAGCAAGAAGATGACCCAGATCCAACATAAAAGGGCCTAATGATATTAGTAGTGTGAAGGAACTGCTGCCAACTTACATTTCTGCCTCTCAGTACAAAATCCAGGTCACAGATCTACAGATAACAGAGACCTGTATGTAGGAGTCAGGTTCCTGGGGGAGGAGCTGTTAAGTTCCAAAGTCTACATACCCAACAAGGAGCAAGTCCTGAAGCAAGCAACAGCTACGTGATTCTAAACCCTGGAGCAGAACAGAGTCTCAGTTCCAAATTCTAGCCTAGTTTGAAAAGTAATAATCAGCACAAGAATCCATACCAAAGGTGATCCTGAAGTTGTAACCCTCAGAGCCCGTAGAGGTTCCCCACTGTTTCAAAGTGACCAAATTCAGCAGTGGTATACTGAGAATCCAAATGGGGCAAATCTACAAGCTTCTGACTTGAACCCAAACTAGCAGAAACTCACAGATCTCCACCTAGAGGAAAATTGGTCACATTGCCCTGGATCAAAGTAATTGGGAGTACTCAAAGCTGGTAGGTCCTTAGTCTGAGTTATAGATTAGTCAAGAAAGATTATGATTGAGAAATTATCATTAGATCTGGCAATTATGCTCTCAGTGGTAACTTCATAAAGGATTTTTAATCTAGTTATGAGTTTGGTTGTTATTTTTTCCTCCATCATATCATAGTATCTTTTATTCAATACATCTAGCTCTCATAGTGAGTACTGAATCCTGGTTCTGGCATTTTATCACTGTGTGACCATTCCCATTACAAAGACAAAGAAGAGGAGGAGGAAAGGGAGGAGGAGGAAAGGGAGGAGGAGGAAGAAGAAGAAAAAGAAGGAGGAGGAAGAAGAGGAGGAGGAGGACAACGAGATGTACAAAAATGGCATGTGAAGCATTGTTAAATGTTTTGCTAAAATCTGAGGTGAACTATCTCAGTCATTTCCCTGATAAACCAGTTCAGTGACACCGTTAAGAAATCAAAACAGATTGATTTGGTATGATCTCTTTGTGATGGACCATGCTGAATTCTTTTTGATCACTGCTTCCTTTTTGAAATGTTGACTAATAACTCTTTTAATCATACACACTGGAACAGGCAATAAATTCATTGCCTCCTTCATCTACAGATTCAATTTTCTTCCCTTTTGGAAGGGGAATAAACGGTGATAAAATTTGTCCTTGGGACCTATGGCATCTCTCCTTTATAACATGATCTCACAGTAATCAAAAAAATATTTCAGCAATTGCATCTACAAGTTATTTCATTTTGATAGGATGTAGTTGATCAGGGCTAGGTGACTTGAACTTAATAAGGGATGTTAGGAATTCTATTACCAACTACCTACTTGCCTTGGTTTTCAATTCCCCATGAAATTTTTCCTTTGTTCTTGTTCTCTCTCTCTCTGTCTCTGTCTTTCTCTCTTTCTGCCTCTGTCTCTGTCTCTGTCTCTGTCTCTGTCTCTGTCTCTGTCTCTCTCTCTCTCTCTCTCTCTGTCTCTCTCTCTCTCTCTCTCTCTCTCTCTCTCTCTCTCTCTCTCTCTCTCTCTCTCTCTCTCTCTCTCTCTCTCTCTCTCTCTCTCTCTCTCTCTCTCTCTCTCTCTCTGTCTCTCTGTCTCTGTCTCTGTCTCTCTCTCTTTGTCTCTGTCTCTCTCTCTGTCTGTCTGTCTCTTTCTCTCTCTCTCTCTCTCTCTCTGTCTGTTTAGTACCAGGTAAAGCACTGGACTTTTAAGCACAAGTTGCAGTCCAGATTCTTCTAACTCACTCTGTGACCAAGGTAAAGTGCTTCATTCAGTCTCAGTTTTCTTATGTGACATTTTGGACAAGATCGGTGATGCTATTCCTTTCACTTCTAATATTCTTGATTCTTTGATTATAATAGTCTGGTTTTTTTCTGCCAAAAGAATAAAGTGAAGTTTCAATCCACAATAATAGAGATATGATGTCTTGATATATCAAAATAATCAATTGATTCTAGACTGATTTTACTTCACTTAGGATACTGTTAGTGTTCTGATAATACATTTCACATCAGACATTAAGAAAATGGTAAAAATCAATACAAATACAACCAGAATATGGAAAAATTATTTTAAAAAACCTTTCCATACACAGTGTAACTGGAAAAAATACCACCCTTACAAAAGCAAAGATAACCAAGGGTTGTTCAGCCTAGAAAAAAAAAAACACTCATGAAGTTAATAATACTCCACTTTTTAAAAAGAATTATGATTTTTCTGTATAACTCCAAACTAGAATCAATAGGTTACAGTTTGAAGAAAGGTTTTAACTTAAGGAAAAAAGAAATCTAATGGTTAAATAGGGTTATCCCCAAAAGGCAAAAACTGGCTGGCAAAATCATGAATTCCCATTCAATGGAAAAGTTTGAAAAGAAACTGACAGAAAGGTTTTAGAAAGTTAAAGGTATGTCACATGAGGTGACATACAGCTGTAGTCCTTATTACAAGGGAGTCTGAGAATGTTGCATTCTTAAGTTCAGGAGTTCTGAAATTAAGTAGGTTCAGTCAATTGGGTACTTGTATTATATTTGACATTGCTGTTGCAACTTAAACCAGGAGCTGGGGGCTGCCAGGTTTGCAGCAGAGAAGCAGACTGGCCCAGGTCAGAGAGAGAGTAGATTGAATCTCCCAGGTCAGAGGATTGGACCCATAAGTGGTCATTTACTCCCTGCCTGGACCAGAGAGGGAGATTAAGTCTCTCAATATCAAGGTACAGATATAAATATTTACAGAAAGTGGAAGGATAGACTAAATGACCTATAAAGTCTTTTCCAAATCTTAATATTTTATGAGTCTTTTAAATAGAAAAAAATAGGATGATACATAAAATGTAGTAATGCTTAGTACAAATTGGCTAAATATTGTCAAATTCCAAGAACACTTGCTCTAAAAAATAGTTACATATAAAATTGCATGCATATTGTTAATAAAATAGTTACATATCCAACAATTAAATTGTTAAGATAAATGATAAAATGCTCTAAGCAAACTTGGCACTGAAAACAAGATTTAAATAGCAAAACTGGAAACCATTTACTTTAATTGTATATAAGGTTCAAAGTAGCACAAAGGAAAATACAAATTTATAGTCATCCATAAAATTTCTTAAAATAGGATCAGAAGATCAGAGGATTTAGGGCTGAAAGGGTCATTTTAAAGCACATATTTGATTAAAGATAAGGAAAGAATTACCCCTCCAGTTTGTAATAAGACACAGTAATTCACCTTATATTTAATTTGGGCAAAATACACTAAAATAATATTTAAAAGAGAGATATTACAAGGAATAAAAACGTTTTCAAATTAAATTGAAAATGTTAAGGAAGCAGAGTTATTCAAGGAAATTCAAAAATACATTTGATGAGTTTATACAGAGAATGTGGGCTTGTGATTTGGGATTTAGGATTGCAGAGAAATGGCCATTGTCTCCTTCTGTAAGAGAGCTTTCAATAGCTGGGGGTTAATCAAAAGATGATTTAACTGTTTCCCACTACTTTGGGAAGGAACCACCTCTATTTTTGCCAAGTAAAATGAAATTATTTATTTAGTATTTTATTTTCTCCAGTTATATGTAAAACCAAATTTTGACCTTCTTTATTTTGATTTCTAAATTCTCTCCATCTCTTAATACCTTATTGAGGAGGCAAGCAATTTGATATAAGTTATACATGTATAAGCATGCAAAACATATTTCCATGTTAGTCATGGTATGAAAGAAAACGAAGACCAGAAAAAAAAAGAATCAAGAAAAAAATTAAAAGAAAGTATGCTTCAGTCTTCATTCAGACTCCATCAGTTTTGTTTTGTTTTACTTTTTTCTCTAGGGATGGGCAGCATTTTTTATAAGTCCTTCAAAATTATCTTGGATCACTGCATTACTGAGAATAGCTAAGTTACTTGTAGTTAAACATTGTACACTATTTCTGTTACTTTGTATATGTTCTCCTAGTTCTCTTCATTTCACCTTGCATCTGTTCATGTAAGCCTTTCCAGGTTTTTTCTGAGAACATCCTGTTCATCATTTCTTATAGCTCAACAGTATTCCATCACAATTATATACCACAGCTTGTTCAACCATTCCCCAAGTGATGAACATCCTCTCAATTTCCAATTCTTTGCCACCAGAAAAGACTGCTAAAAACATATTTTTGTACATAGAAGGCCTTTCCACCTCCCCCCACCACCACCACTTTTTATCTCTTTGTGATTCAGACCTAGTAGTGGTATTGCTGGGTCAAAGGGTATGCATGGTTTTATTGCCTTTTTGGCAAGTTTCCAAATTGCTTTGCAGAAAGGTAGGATCAGTTCACAACTACACCATTAGTGTCTCAGTTTACCCACAGCCCCTCTAAGACTTATCATTTTCCTTTTCTATCATATTACCCAATCTGATATGTGTGAGGTACTACCTAAGAATTGTTTTAGTTTGCATTTCTCTAATCAATAGTGATTTAGAACATTTTTTTCTTCCTGTTTGCTACAGATAGTTTTGATTACTTTATCTGAAAACTGCTTGTTCATATCCTTTGACTATTTATCAACTGGAGAATGGCTCTTATTTTTTTTTAATTTTTACATTAGTTTAATACCTTGTTAACATATTACTTCTTTAATACTTCTGGTGTCTGCCCTTTGCTTTCGGAGACGAGTTTAGAGGGAGTAGATGAAAACCAACTGGTCAAAACCAGCAACCTCTCTAACCCCACTACACAAGGAAACTGAGGTCAGGAGACAGGAAGTGACCTGAGCATAGGCAAGAATGAAGCCTAACTCCACTAACTCCAAATCCAGGATTCTTTCAACTACGCTGTGCTGTCCTGAAAAGGAGCCTGCCATAAAACAAGAAGGCTCTAGGACCTTAGTCTGAGGGGATTTTCATTCAAAGTCTATCAAAATCAAATATGCCAATGAGGCACATATAGCCATTGATACATTACAGCACTTCCTGAACAGTCAGAAGTCCCACTTTAATGCCCTCCCATTTACATTTCTTTAAACCCTATTTCCTGAGAAAGGTATTTAAGAAAACTTATATGACTTCTGATACGGAGCCATATTTATCAGGTGTCTGAAAGATCTAACCACATGAGAAGAAGCTCCCTAAACTGGGTACTGACAAATTGGTAATTGATAAGTATAGGTACCTAATTCTCTATCATCCCATTATTTAATAAGGTCATATATCCTCTGATTAAAGAATCATGTTTAGTTTCAAGAAGAACAAGATAAGAAAATGCCTAGCACATAGTAGGTACTTAATAAATATCTCTTGATTGACTGATTAGTCTCTCAACTATGACAAAGGTTAGCAGATGTAAGAGCAATACTAGCTACAGTCCATAAAGTCATCAGCTAGCACCAAGGGACAGCCTCACTTATCTGGGAGGCCAACAGATCCACTTTCCTTATCCAAAAGTAGTCCAATAAGAGATCCTACAATATCATAGTTCTGGCCTAATGTAGTTGGCAATTTCTCCTTATTTTGGGTGCATGTATATGAGGCAATCCTTCCCCAGTGTTCCAGTATTCCACAGAAAGATCAGTGAATTGATATATGTAAAAAAAAAAAAATGCTAAAAACAAAGACCTGTTTTGAAGTTGTAATCCAAGCAACAGGATACACAAGTAACGTATGCCCATAGTGAGTAAAACGCTAACTAATGATGGAGAGAAAACAAATTATTCAATTTTTTATTCTGTCTCCATCTTCATCAGCAAGGAAAATGATCTTTAAATTGGAAGGAATAAAATAAATATCTAAGATCTATAGAAAAAAGATAGTAAAGGACGCAGAAAAACTGACTTGACAGCAGTTTATGTGGAAAAGACTAGTGTCTTTTAGTCAATCACATGCTCAAAAGAAATCAACAATATGAGGGCAGGCTAAGTAGCACAGTGAACAGAGCACCCTGCCCTGGAGCCCAAATCCGGCCCCAGGCACCCAACACAAAAAACTAGCCTTGTGACTCTGGGCAAGCCCCCCAACCCCCCCCGCCCCACGCCCCCCCCCCCCAAAAAAAAACTAAACCATGAAGTGGTTACTAAACAAAAAAAAAAAAAAACTAGTCATTGCAAGGTTAGGCTCCATTAATAAAATACAGATCAAAGGGAGTGACTATCCCCCTGCACTCTGAGCTGGTAAAAGCACACCAAGAGTGTAACATTCAGTTCTTGACACATACTTGAAAAAGTACAGCAGCAAAGTAGGGAGCACCTAAGAGAGGATAAGGAAGACGGCGAGGCATCTGGAAACTGCATCATACGAGGAACTGTTGCAGAGCCAGGAATCGTTTAGCCTCTTCCTGAAGATCTCCCAAACCAGAGCTGGCGCATCTCCAAACTCTTTAAGGCAGAATGTGTTCCCATAGCTGATGTTATCCCTGGCACGAATCTGTTCTTGTAGGACCTCAGTATCATGATTAAGATGTTTTACTATAGCCGTGGTATTTCTGATGTACTCTGGCCAATCGATCTCCTCTGCTTTTATTCTGCTTTTTTTGCAAACTGTTAACCATGCCATCTTTTACACGAAAAGCGTGTTGCACGAGTGCTGCAGTTGTTTTCTCATGGCACAGAATTCTGTCTTCCAACTGGTCCAGTAGGCTTGCTGATGAATATGGAGCCTCACTCAAAGATTGGCTATGTCTATCCAACTCGCCTTTCCTCGGTGACAAGAGAAAGAAGTACAATGCTTCGTTGTACCATTTACTTTTCAATAATTCACATCGGCACTGGGAACAGGAGGGATGCGTCTACCCATTTCCTCCAGCCTCCAAGCTGGGCAGCGGCAGTGGAGCCGGAACCAAGGGGAACCAGGAGCGGAGCAGGCGCCCTTAGCCACCGATATGCCCCTCCCCCCT
>NW_027185876.1:11078287-11109317 GCF_028583685.1 Petaurus breviceps papuanus | reverse complement strand
CTCTGTCTCTCTCTGTCTCTCTCTGTCTCTCTGTCTCTGTCTCTCTCTTTCTCTCTCTCTCTGTCTCTCTCTCTCTCTCTGTCTCTGTCTGTCTGTCTGTCTGTCTCTCTCTGTCTCTCTCTTTTTGTTAATAAATTGATTTGGTTCTCTATGTATTTGAGAAATGAGGTTGTTATTAGATACTTGGTGCAATTTTTTCTTTTACAATTACTAATTGTATTTCCTTCCATGCTATCTTCCCTCTATTTATTTTACTCTCTCTCGTTTCACCCTATCCATCCTCAAATGTTTCGTTTTGTCTACTACCTTTTGTCCACTCTCCCTTCTATCTGCTCCTCCCCCTAACTCCCTCTCTATTACCCTTTCCCCTCCTACTTTTCTGTATGATAAGATATATAGATTCTATACCCAAATGAGTGCGTATGATATTTCCTGTTTGAGCCAATTCTGATGAAAGTAAGGTTCAAGCATTTCTCAACACCACCTTCCTCATTTTCCCCTCATCTGTAAAAGCTCTTTCAGACTTCTTTTGTGTAAGATAATTTACCTCATTCTACCTCTCCCTTTCCCCTTCTTCAAATAGATTCCTTTTTTACTCTTTACTTTTATTTTATTTTTATCTATCATTCCATCGTATTCAACTCACACCTGTGCTCTCTGTCTATGCATATTATTTTAAGTGCATTAATCATGAAAAAGTTCTCAGTAGCTACATACATCATTTTCCTAGAAAGAAAGGCAAACAGCAACTAGATTGTGTGGTGGTGAGAGCATCAGCCCTAGAGTCAGGAAGAACTAAGTTCAAATCTGGCCTCAAACACTTACTAGCTGTGTAACCCTGTCACTTAACCCTGATTGCCAAAGAAGAAGGAGGATGAGGAGGACAAGGAGGAGGGGGACAAATAGTTTAACCTTATTGATTTTTCTTCCCCATTTTCTTTTCTATGCTTTTCTTGAGTCATATTTGAAGGTTCATTTTTTTTTTATTCATCTCTGGTCTTTTCATCAGGAATGCTTGAAAGTCCTCTATTTTAGTGAATATCCATTTTTCCCCTGAAGGATTATACTCAGTTTTACTGGGTAAATTATTCTTGGTAGTAATCCTACCTCCTTTACCTTCCAGTATATCATAGCCCAACCCTTCTGATGTAGAATCTGCTAAATCTTGTACTATCCTTACTGTGGCTCCATGATATTTGAACTGTTTCCTTCTGGCTGCTTATGACATTTCCTCCTTGACCTGGGAGCTCTGGCATTTGACTGTCATATTCCTAGGAGATTTTATTTTGAAATCTCTTATAGCAGTTGATTTGTAGATTCTTTCCATTTCTATTTTTCCTTCTGATTTTAGATTCTATCTGGGCAGTTTTCCTTGATAATTTATTGAAAGACTATGTCTAGGCTTTTTTGTTTATATTTCTTAAATTATCCCTCTCAGATCTATTTTCCAGGTTCACTTGTTTTTCTGACTAGATATTTACTATTTTCTTCTTTTTTTTCATCCTTTTGAATTTGTTTCATTGCTTCTTGATGTCTTATGGAGTCAATAACTTCCATTACATAATTGTAGTTTTTAAAGTTAATATTTTACTTATTGTGTCTTTGCACCTTCATTTTCATTTGGCCAATTCTAATTGTTAAGGCATTCTTCTCTTCATTGGATTTTTCTGCCTCTTTTCCTATTTGGTCTAATCTGTTTTTAAAGGGTTATTTTCTTCAGCCTTTTTTGTGCCTCCTTTACCATAATTTTGACTCTTTTTCAATGATTTTCTGGTATCATTCTCATTTATTTTTCCAATTTTTCCTCTATCTCCCTTAGTTAATCTTTAAAATTCTTTTTGAACTCTTTCAACATCTGAGACCAATTCACATTTGTCGCAGGCTTTGGATTTAGCAGATTTGACTTGTTGTCTTATTCTGATCTTCCCTATCACCATAGTAATTTTTTTCTCATTTTTTTATTTGCTTATTTTCCCATTCTATTTCTTGACTTTTAACTCTATATTGAAGTTAGTATCTGCTCCTGGAATGAATGTAGCACTATCCCAAGCTTCATGTTTTTTTTCCTCGTTTGTTTGTTTTTGCATATCTGTTATCAGAGTTAGTTCTAGGGTTCTGTAAACTTTTAGTTCTTCCAAGGTGTTATGATCCAAGGAGAGACCTGTGCTCTGGTTTGTGAGCCACCACAAGGACTCTTTTCTGCCCTGGCACTTTCTAACACAATAGGTTTCTGTTTGAATTTGACACCACTGCCTAGCCTATGTAGAATCAAAGGAGAGTTCCTAGGTCCCAGGAACTAACACACCATTCCCTATTCTTTCTCTGAGATGTCAACCCAAGGGAAAGCAACAACAAATGCAGTAATAGAGTCCTGGAGTTCTGGAAGGGGCATATACAGATATGTGCTTTTAACAGTGGCCTAAAGGAAGTGTTCCTAGGAAAACACTGTTCCTGAACCCCAGCATCTTCATTAGAGGAGAAAGATGATTTCTTGTGCAATGTATCTTGAAATCTAGATCTTCAGTGAGGGGCAGGGGAGGGAGGGTATTCTGGTTAGCCAAGAAAGCAATAAACATTTAATAAGTACTCTGTATTTGCTAAGTGCCATGGTTAGCACTGGAGGTACAAAAAGAGGCACAAAAAAGATCTCTGTTTTCAAGGAATTCACCTTCTAATGGGGAAGAGAATATGTAAACAAGCTATATGTGAGCTAAAAAAGAAATAATTAATAGAGGGATAATACTGGTATAGAGAGGTGTTGGAAAAGGTTTCCTATAAAAGGTGGGATTTTAATTGGGACTTAAAGGAAGCCAGGAAAGTCTATAGTGGGCGTGATGGAGGGAGAGCATTCCAGACATGTGTCCTCCCCCAGAGGTGAGATATGGTGTGTTTTATTTCGGAATAGCCAGGAGGCTGGTGTTACAAGATCAAAGAGTATGTATTAGGGAATAAGTTATAAGAAGAGTAGGAAGGTAGGAGAGGCCAGGATATGAAGGGCTGTGGGTGATAAACAGCGTTTTGCTTTTCCTCCTTGAGGCAATAGGAAACCCCTACAGTTAACAGAGGCCATCAAATGCAACCTGCTTATTTTACAAATAAGGAAAGGGTACAGAGAGTTTAAGTTACTTATTGAGTCAGACAACTAGTGAGTACCTGAGGTTGTAGTGAAACTCAATATTTTTTTTTTCTGACACTAAGTCCAATACACTTTTTTGGGCCAGCATTCGAATAACACTTTACTGTTTGCAAAATGCTTGACAAATTTTATCTCATTTGATCATCACAACCCTAGGAGGTAGGTGCTATTATTATCCCCATTTTATAGATGAGGAAGTTGAGCCTGAGAGAGGTTAAGTGACTTAACAACAGTCACTACGCTTATGTGTGGAAGGACACATTTGAGCTCGGGTTTTCCTTCTTTAAGGTGCAGCGTTCTCTCTCTTGTGCCTCAATCTGCCTCTCTGTTGTACCACAGGGCCCTTGCAATTTGACTCACAAATATGTCACATAATCTGGCCCCTATAACCAAGTAAGTAACAGGTTTATCCCAATAATTTAGATAGTTTATATTGGTGGTGGCTACAAATGAAAGCATGAATAAAGTGAGTTCAATGTATTCTGTACATAATAGTTTACATTCTTAATTTTTCCCCTTTAGTATCAGAGAATTGAAAGTGGCAAGAGTGGGTAGGGGTGAGTAGGTGGAGCAGTGAATAGAGCACTGGCCCTGGAGTCAGGAGGACCTGAGTTCAAATCAGACCTCAGACACAACACACACACACACATACAAAATTAGCCCTGTGACCTAGGGCAAGTCACTTAACCCCAATTTCCCTCCAAAAAAAAAAATGAAAGTGGCAAAGGCCCTGAAAGATTATCTAGCCCAGATTTTTCAAACACAGGTCTGTAATAGTCCTGACCACAGCTGGAACCAAATTAAACTCTAATCTGTAAATATCTGACAAAATGGATAAAAATACAATAGGAACATAGATAAATGTTAACATGTGTTTGTTTTAAGTCAACAAATAGCCAAGAAGGCTCCTTATGTACAGTTCAGTAGTACCTTGTTTCTATTTTTTTCAACTTATTTATTTATTAAATAAGCAAGCATTTCCATGATATAGTAGAATTAAAAAAAAAAAAGCAATTGCACAGGAAACTGAAAATTTTGTGCAACTTATTTTTCCTTTTAAATATATCATAAAATTATCATGTAACTTATTTCTTCCCCTCTTCCTCTTTTTCCCTCCCCCTCCCCTCTAAAAATGGCTACCATTAGCCTCTATTTCTACTTCAATTTGATATCACTGCTTTTCTCCCCACTCCCCACCCCCCAACCCCTGCCTTGGTTATAGATGAAGAAATTGCTCAATCTTTCTACACTGAGCAACTTGGTTAAGTTCACCCAGCTAGGAAGTGAGACAAAGTTCAAAAGCAGGGACTCTAATGACAAATTTTACCATCTTGTCACTGTAATATCTCTTTATGCCAAGTGAATCTTTTGCTTTGAATGGTAATTTAGTACTAACTAAATGAGCAAGATTCCTGAGCACACTTTTCCAATATTTTCTTGTTATTCCTTCTAGATCTCACCATCAAGACAGTATCACCTATTACCATAAAAGTACATGAAATTTATACCTATTTTATGATTGAATAAAGGTGATTTACAAGTCTCATGTTCTTCCTACTACTCTGTCCCTCTTAGTTGAAAAGAACAGATTACATGTCCTCAGGGCCAGGTCTGGAATTTGCATTGTAAATTGTTTTCCCATACCTGACCATAATCTTATGAAGACACTCCTCCTTTCCATTAAAATAATATGTCAAAAGGAGTTAATTTAAAGATTAAAATTTTCTATCTTAGCCACACTTTCTGGCTTACATGTATTAATTTTAGAATTATAGCATTCCCTGAGTTTGTTATAACATTTCATATATTCATAGAAGCAGATTTTTTTTCCTTTTAAAAGAGAAAACATATGTAGGAATTTGTAGAAAAAGGCAACAGTGCTTTTTGGGTCTGTGTGTTTTTCATCATGCTTTAAAATTAATATAATTATAGCTGATGCTTATATAACATTTTTGCATAAACATTTGAGTTTTCCAACAACACTTTTCTTCCCATCTAGTAGGTCAGAAAACTGAGGCTGATGGAATGTTAGAACCTTGCACATGGTCCCATAGCTGGTGTCAAAAATACAATTGGAAACCAATACCTTGCTGACTTTAGCTTCATGGTGCTCTCTTCTATTTATACAATGTATCTGTGAAAGATAGCTCCAAGGAAGCCTGGGAACACTACAAGTCATAACTTTCAGGAGGGTAATATAATGTTTACCAAAGAGTTGTTGAAAGTAATAAGTAATGTATACATTAACATCTTAGGCCAGACAATGGGAATTTTTTTTCTGTCAAGTCCATTAAATTTTTGTAATAGACATCTGTATGAAATTTTGGTTGAAACTACTGCCTGATCCATTTTCTAAGTAATGTCTCTAATTCTCCATGGTCCCTTGATTCATTGAATCAACTCTATGGGCTACAATACTTTATTTGAAACAAACAAAATCATTTTTGAACTTTAGAAATAAAAGAGGAAATCACTGAACCCATACATCTCTAATTCACTTTATGCATTTCATTTAAAAGGGCATACTTAGACAATAATTTTAAAAACATTTTACAAAATGACAAGTGCTCCATCTTTCTATTATTCTTATTTTCTGAGGTACATTTCTTATCTGTTGTACAAATAGAAATGCCATTAGCTTGAGACTATAACTGAGGCTGTTTTAATACAAACTTGCTTAAGTGGAATAGAATCATTAATGCTATCCATAAAAATGGCTGATGGGGATTGCTATATGATGGGGTAGCCATGGAATTCAGATTGGAGCTAAATAAAGGATTAGCAGGTAGAGTGAACACTAAGCTGCAATGTGATTGGGTGGAGTTAAGCTCTGAATTTGCTCTTAAAAGATCAAAAGTTTAGTCTGGCTAACTTTGTGACCGTGGTCAAGTCCCCTAAGTCCCAGTTTCTTGCTGCATGAAATGGAAATATCAAGACTTTATCTAGTTTGCTAGATTCTATTACAATATTTATAAAATACTAAATACTACCCAAACATGATTTTTAATTATTAATACCGTTAGGCATGATCTCTTTCATGGTGTCTACACTGTCTAAAATGTAGTACAATTTCAAAATCATTTCACTATTATTGTAATATACATGACAATATTATTCTAAATCTGTAACATACTTCTAAAATAAATATCTTTGAAAAGAATGTGTGTGTATTTGTGTACATATGGACATACACCTATATACATATGCATATAGATAGGTAGATAGATATCTAATATCCATATAGATAGGCTTATCTAACACAGAGACACATGTTTGCATTCATTACACATACATATATAAACATAGATTTGTTTATCTAACGTACATATGTGTGCTTTTATATATGAGTATGTGTCTCTATATACAGATACACATATAATGTTAATATATTTAAATATAATTATTAATTATTTTAATGTAAAATTGTTTACATATTATATAAGCATGTATATACAATGTAAATAACTGAGCACTGAAAGGAAGTAAGAAGCTTAAGAGAATCAGGAGAGCATTGCAGAGATGGGACACGGTTTAAGCAAAGGAATAGACATGAGATATGGAATGTCATTCATAGGGAACAGTAAGGAACCTCATTTGCCTTGAATGTAGTTTGCATTAGGGGAAGCAGTGTGAAATTTGTTTGGAAAGATCAGTTGGATCCTCACCATTAATGGCAATAAATGCCAAATAAATGAGTCTGTACAATTTCCAAGAGAGAATAGGGAAAGACTGAGTTTTCCTGAGCAGAGGAGGGATGTGATCACACCTATAGTGTAGGATTATTGGTTCTGCAAATATACAGAGGGATGAATTGTTGAAAGGTGGAGCAGAGGCATCATTACCATTATTAGGCTATTTATTCATTATTCATTCAACAAACATTTTGCAGTAATTCAGGAGAGATAAAATGATGGTCTGGATCAGGGTGGTTGATATGTGAATGGAAAAAGGCAATAAATTCAAGAGATACTATACAGGTAGGATCAATAAAATATGACAACTTGTTATATAAGCTCAGGTTGGGGAGAGGTGCAAAGAAAGGAAAAAATGGCTCCATGGTTCAGAATATTTATAAAAGGAAACATTGTGCCCTCCATAGAAGATGGGGTGACCTTGATAGGCAAAGAACACAAGTAGTTCTTTTCTAAATATGCTGGTTTAGAGATGCCTATCCAAGTGATATAAAGGGGGAGCTTGGGAATAAAGCTCAGGAGGTGGGTGGAAATTATATATGTAGACATGGGACAATGTTTATATGCACAGAGAAAAAGGGAATAGGCCAGTGATTGAAGAAAAGAGAAAAATATTGCATATCCCAAATGCAATATGTGCCTCCAAGATTTTAAAGGAACAAGAAGACTGTCTCAACACACTGACAATCTGAGTCTATGTGAACACATCTATATGTCCAATTATCTGAAACCAAAGACCTGAAATGTTTTAAATTTCTCTTTGTTTTCCATGAGATAATTTCCACCCCATTAGTACAGACCTTAGAGTCATTTAGATACCAAATGGAACACATTGGGTGAAGTCAGTTTATGGTGAGTCCACAAGGACAGTTCTTTCTGCAACTCTGACTTTTCAAAATCCTGCTAGAAACCCCAGAGAGCTCAGTGATGACTAACACCAACTGCTGTGTCACAACAGACATTTCACAGCATGAAACAGTCTAGCTATGTGGTCCGTTGCTCAGGCTTTAAACCTATTTACCTTGCTTTTTCATGAACATGCCCAGGGACAGAAAGAAAAATAAATCATAAGACTTAAAATAAATGAATTTCAAAATAATAAATTTGGAGATAGACACACATATATCCATACCCATACCCATATATATATATACATACATATGTATATATATATATATGTATAACTATAGATGTAGATATATCGTGGTGATAGAGTTAGCAGAGAGAAAGAGGGAGTTGTGTTAAGCATAGTCATGAATTAGAATTTAAATAATTCCAATTAATTTGAAATAATAAAAGATCATGTAGAGTATTGGAATGAGAATCAGGTTCTCATCCTTTACTTATCTGTATTATAGGTCATACAGTTTCTTTGATCCTTGCTTTCTTTACCTGTTAAAAACAAAACAAAAAAAAAGTACCTCCAGCAAAGACAAGGTAAAAGGTTCCACACAAAACTACTTGCTTTTAGCATCACCTGAGGATCAATGGGATAAAATATCAAATTAAGTCTAGGACTGGCAAAGAGGAGACTTCAGCTAAACTAAATATCATTGAAGTAATCCACATATACACACACACCTACACAATGACACTGTAAATAAACATCCCACTCTAAGTTCCACATCTGAACCACAGTCCAATGTTTCACATCATCCTATCTATAATTTAATCTAGCATTGTTTGTAGAAAAATATTCGGAGACCTGGAGCCTCCTTCAGTGCCTTGTCATGAAGACCTTGAACTCTGTCTCCTGTCACAGACCCAGAACTGTAGCAGATGCAAGAACCTAGCATTAACCCCTCCCTTCCTCTTCCACCTCTTCCTCCTCTTCCTCTTTTTCCTCCTCCTCTTCCACATTCTCCTCTTCCTCCTCATCATGACAGTGATAGCTAGAACTTATATGGCACTCAGTTTGCAAAATGCTTCACAAATATTATCCTGTTTAAACCTCACAACAACCCTGTAAGTTAGGTGCTATTATTATCTTCATTTTACAGATGAGCATACTGAGGCTGACTGGTTGACTATCCCAGAGTCACACAAGTTTTAAGAGTCTAAGCAAGGTAGGATTTTAATTCCAGTTTTATTGAATCTAAGTCTAACACTCCCTCATCTGTACCACCTAACTTCCCAGTACTCTAGATGTAAGGGAAGAGAAAATGATCAGGGACCACATGTTCTCCTAGATACCCCTTTTCAGCAGTGTTGGATGGATCAAGGAATGGTCTGGACATTTATGTATGTTATTAACAAAACCAAGCAGAAAGAGATTAAAAAATATATATATCCAAAATTAATTTAAACAGAAAGAGATTTTAAAAATATATATCCAAAATTAATTTAAAATGTGTAGAATATATAGGATTTAATTTGCCAAAACATACTCAGGAATTACATGGATAAAATTATAGAAGTGAAAAATTAGGGATAACAAGTAATCGGATATATACTTATTGTCCATGGTTGGACTGCACCACTATAAAAAAGATGGTGCTAATATAATTTTATAGACCTAGTGTGTCATATAAAACAATCTGTCATGGAATTGCTTAGTAAGATTAATTATAAAGGTAAAAAACTTCTATGGAAATATTGAAAAAAAATAGAAACAAATAGCTTAAGTATTACCAGATCTTAGATTACACTATAAAATAATCATCAAAACGTTTTGAAATTAATTTTAAGGTAAATCAGTGGAGGAGAGTAGGTAAGCAAGACCCAGATCAAATTGAACATAATATCCAATTTAACAAATCCAAGAAATACCAATTACTGGGATAATATTAACTAGCATTAATATAGTGCTTTACTGTTTGCAAAGTCATATGATTAGTGTCTCAATTTGTCTTCGCAACAACACTGAGAGATAGCTACTCTTCTCATTTTTGCAAATGAAGAAATGGAATCAATAAGTGGTATACTTTGACTCTCCCAAGCTCATGCAATAAGTATCAAAGGCAAGATTTCAACTTGTCTTCTTGATTCTAGGTTCAACACTCTATGTACTGTAGAATCTAGTTTCTTATTCAACAAAAGCTACTGGGAAAATGGGAAAACAATTGAGAGAAAAAATAAGGTTAGATAATACTATATATAAAATACTATAGTGAATTCCAAAATTGATGATACCTAAATATAAATATAAAATAATACCTAAGTAGAATGCAGTAATGGAAAATGGGGGGAGAGGGGAGATAATGTGTATCACCATAGCTAGGGAAACAATTTATAACTAGAAAGTGAGTAAAATTGACAATAAAGGATAAAAAAGATAATTTTGATTTATATAAAATTAAGCAGATCTTGTACAAAACAACTAAAATAAGAAACTAAAGAGGTAATTTGGAAAAAAAAACTCTTTGCAACAATTTTATGTGCTTCTGTTTGAAATACATAGGGCTTGATACATTTGTAAGGATAAAAACCACCTCACTGTAAATAGTCATAAAATATGGACTGATATTTTTTTAAAGAGGAATTGCAAACTATTAACAAGTAAATTAGTTTTTTTTTTTCAAATCATTTATAATCAGAAAATCACATTAAAACAACTCTGAGGTTTCACCTCCACGTTGGCAAAGACAAAAAAAATGGCACATTTTGAAAGGGGTTGTTTGCATATCGGTATATTAATGTATTGTTGTTTGAGTCATGAATTGATCCAACCATTCTGGATATCATGTTAGATTTATAGTTTGTTTTGTCAACAGTATTTTTTGTTACAAATTAATTTCTATTTAAGGATAGCATTGGAAATAAAATGGATAAGAAGGTGCATCAATGAAACATTGAAAAAAAAATTTAAAAACAATAAAATAAAATGAATGGGTCCCTTACCTTGTACTACTCACTGTGTTACCTAGTAAAAATACAATGAGAGACAAAAAAAATCCTTGTGTTCAAGAAACTCCAATTCTAATGGAGAAATAGCATGAAAATAATTAGGTACATACAATATATGCTGAACATATGGAAAGTAATATGAGAGGGGAAGGCAAAAGCAGTTAGGAGGACCAGAAAAAGACTTACAGAAGGTGAAATTTGTGCTGGTACTTGAAGGAAGCAGGATAAATAAGAGGCTAAGGAACAGAATTACAAAAATATAGTGGGGTTAGTGTGAGGAACACCAATGACAAGACAGGGAGATGAGAGAAGTAGTGTCATATAAAGAATGGCAAATAGGCTTGTATATCTAGATTGGGGATTGTGAAGTTAGTAGTTAAGTGTAAGAAAACTGGAACAGTTGAAGAGGGATCAGTTTATGCGAAGATTAAAGGTCAAGCAGAGGATTTATATTTGATTCTCCAGGTAATAGGTACTAGCACTTTTTGATTAGGGGATTGACATGGCCTGACCTACCCCTCAGGAAAATCACTTTGAAGGCATATTGGGGAACATATAGGACTGGAGAGATACTTGAGGCATAGAGACTAATTATACGGTTATTACAAAGGTGCAGAGAAGAAGCAATGAGGGCCTGGATTAGTGTTCTTGGCTGAGTAAGTGGAAAGAAGGAGATGTATCCAACAGGAGGCAGAAATTTTTAAAAATGTCAATGAAGCTGATGTAAGAGATGGGTAGGAGAGGCAGTTGAGAATGGCAACAAGATGGAGAGTCTGGATATCTGGGATGATTACAGTACCCTTGACAGTAAGAGAGACTATCCTACTGATAAAATGTCATTCAGAACTATCATACACATTATTCATAATGATAGGATGTACTGTCTTGTTAAGATACAATCAAAATGTATTACTTCTAATTCACCAAACTAAATAAGTATAAAATAAGTTCCAATAATTAAAATTACAAATGATTTTTTGTAATTTTGTCATCTTTATACTTTTAAAGTTATTAAAGTAAAAACTGCACTAATATTTTTGGGACACTTCGTATTTCCTCTGTATCAATGATTCTGATCTATTTGACTAGTTAGCTAGCTTGCTGTCTGTCTAACTATAGCTGAACATATGGCAGTTAATAAGATCACTGAAAAAACAGTAGAGAGGGAAGCAAGAAAATCCAGAATAAAGATTTGAGGAATACCTACATACCAACATAGCAAAGATTAAAAACCAGAAAAGGATATTGAGGAGTGATCTGACCAATAAGAAGGAAACCATAAAAGAGCAGTGTTATGAAAATTGAGGGAAGAGAGAGTTTTCAGGAGGAGATGCTCATGGAGTGTACAAGGCCACAGAAAGATCAAAAAGCATTAGAACTGAGAAGAGTTCACCGGATTTGGCACCTAAGAGATCACTGGTGATTATGGAGCTAGTAGTGTCAGCTGATTGATTAATTTGAAGCTATATTAAAAAGAATTTAGGGCAAAGATTGGGTGTTTTGCTCAGGGGCTAAAATAACTTTTTTAATGAATTTTCTAATGATATTATAATAAGATGTACCTTTAAAACTTGGAAGTCAATAATAGTAGACACCACTTTTATTTGTTCAAGGGAGCCTTCGGCGACCCTATAAAATAAATACAATGGGTACCATCATCCTAATGTTTCGTACAAGGAACCAACACTCAGAGAGGGTTAGACATTCATCCAAAGTCACAGAAGTAACCAGTGTCAGAGGCAAAATTGGAACCCAAATCCACATGGATGTAGGACCAGCATTCTTAGGTTCACAGACTATATAACTGGAGTGGAGAGAAGAAAACTGAAGACAAGAAACATCAGGTGACTTGCCCAGCATCATACTAAGTAAGGATTTGAAGTCCTCTAACTGCAAAGCAAGAGTTTAACACATTACATCACACTGCTAGGTACAGGCGCCAACACTCAGCATATACTTCACTTGATCTTTTTTCTAGACAGTTCTGTATTACAGTAAATTATTTGGTAGCTTTGGAGTCAGGAAGATCTGTTCAGATCCTGCCTCTGACTCTTGATTGTTGTGAAGACTCTGGACAAGTCGCTTAAACTCTTTCAGGCTCAGTTTCTTCACCTGCAAAAAAGTGGATGATAATATCATGTATCTCAGAAGCTTGTTGTGAGAACAAAATGACACAAAAATGTTTGGAAGTGTTATAGCAATGTGTAAATTCTTATTATTATCATGCAGCATCTTGTCCAAATATGTTATTTTCACGAAGCCTCTAAAAAAGAAAGAAGGAAAGAAATGAAGGAAAAAAGGAAGCAAGGAAAGAAAAAAAAGAAGGAAGGAAGAACAGAGAGAGAAAAAAGAAAGAAGGAAGGGAGAGAGAGAAAGAAAGAAAGAAAAATAGTAAATGAACATTCAACAGAGGTAATTCATGGAGGAAAGAAAAACTCACACATCAGTAAAATGGACATGACAGAGCATTGCAGTTTCCACTGGGAATGCCAAGAGGGAAAAAAAATGAAAATGGTCTTTGGGATTCTGAGTATCACCATGGAGAGCAGGGGTGGCTCCTCAAAGAGGAAAAAATAATACAGATTGTCTCTCTGTGATAATAAATAGACAAGTTATTTGAGTAGTGATTTCGGCACATCCAGATTGCAAGCTTTTTGGCAATTGAAGGCTTTTAAGGATGGGAGGGGTGAGCTCTGAGAGTAATGGGACATTTGGGAATGAAACATCTGAAAATGGATGGTGACCAGGGGTTAGGGTGGCCTGATGTAAGATGAAAAGTTTTGATTTGAAAATCTACAGGGATTGGCAAGGACCCACCTCCATATAGACAAGGCACAGTTTCCTCTTTGAAAAGTCTTTTAAGCAGATTTGAGGGAAGCAAAAGGAATTTCACAGTGTCCCAGAACTTTGGCGCTTTGATATGTTGACTTTCCTTCACAAGGGACCTAGGCAGACTATTAAGACAAACAAGGGGAAATGTGGTACAGGGAAAGACTGTTAGATTTGAAGGCAGGAGACCATCATTCAAATCCCAGTCTGCTGCTCTCTACCAGTCTGACTGGGGCAAATCATTTCAGCCCTCTCTGGGCTTCATTTCCTCCTCTACAAAAAGGTGGAGTCAAGTAAATGATCCTCCCTTCCTGCTCAAAATCAATGATGTTGTGAAGACCATTTTATATCCTTGGGTTTAGAATTGGAAGAGACCTTGGAGGTCCTGTAGTCTTACTCTCTCATTATATTAATAAGGAAACTGAGGTCTAGAGAGTTAAAATGACTTGTCCAAGGTAGTAAGTGACAGATTTGGTATTAGAACTGAAGTCTTCTGACTCTAAATTCAGACTTCCAATAATTGTCATTACTATCAGGAAAGGTGGGGAGCCATGAAGTCAGAGGTGTGGTGTCTGATTTGACTAATGATTGTAAACTTGATCTTATTTAACAAGCCCTGCTTTAGGGTCTGCCCTAAGAAATCCACATACTTACTCTTTTTTCCTTTTAGTCTTAATTCAAAAGGTTCATTGCTCATGCATTCATTTAACACCTGCTATAGTAGATTTTGGCATTCTATGTTTTACATGTTTCTAATATCAAAATCAAGTGAGGATTTTTTTAAAGTATTATGAAACCCATCAACCACCTGACATTTAATTTAAATCAGCCATGCTATTCATTTTTAATCACATTTATGAATCTCTGAGGTGGAAGAAATCAATATGCATTTTTAGAAAAACAAAATCAGCAGGAAGTAGAAGACCCTCAGCAATACTTTGATTTTCTTCTCAAAAAGCAGCAAAAGATGTAGGCCAGTTGTTCTCGTTATCTAAATGTTCAGGAATTCTTTTAGGTACAGGAGTTTGTTCTTAGAGAGCTTTTTTTCCCCTAAAAAGCCAAAGCTTCAAAAAAGGGATTGTTTGTTGTGATCCTTTCACATCTCCCTGTTCCCTTCCATCTTCCTTCCCATGCCTTAGTTTACCTAGAAATAAAGATACTACACAGCTATATATATTTTGAGTATGAAAGAGGACTCAAATCTCTTTGTTTTTCCAGGACTGGGATGCCTCATTAAATGGAATACCACAAGGTAAAAGCATCATCTGCTGGCATGTGAGTATGCCTACAGGATGAGGGAGGAGGAGATGAACACAGATAAAGAGAAAGGTCCTGAGGAAATTTAATCCAGATTAGATCCCATATATAACATGGAAAGCTTTCATGGGAAATTTCAGATGACAGAATTCTAGATCTAGAGTCAGAGGGAATGTCAGAGAACATTTAAGACAGTATCTTTAATTTAAAGATGAGGTAACTGAGTCTCAGGGAAGCTTATTGAGTATCAGAGATTTCATAGAAAGTATTAAAGGCAGAATTTGAACCCAGGTCCTCTGACTTTAGAGCTAGTATTATGGATTCTGAAGGCTGAAAGAAACCACTACTTGGAGACTAGACAGAGGAACCTTTATCTGATATTAGCGGTGAATGGAAGACTGTCAGGTTCATATTTGTACTGAGTGATAGAGATGTTATTGCTACTATTTTAGAGATGAAGACACTCAGAGAATGAACTCCTTGTCCAAGGAAATAGAGATAGGTCAGATATATATTCAAAAGCAGGTGTCTCTTGACTTTCCATGACCAGAGCCCTCTTCTTGACATCAGGATAATTTCTGTCACATTAGACCTTCCCTGAGCACCTCAAATGTTAAAGCTCTTCCTTATATCCTTTACATTTATTTGTTTGTGTATTATCTGTGTTTTCTCAATAGAAAGTAAGCTCCTTGAGGGCAGGTATTGCTTCTTTTTTTTTCTTTCTTTCCCTAGCTCCTGGCACATAGAATGGACTTTAAAAGTGCTTGTTGAAATTATGGTACATGAATGGAATAAATATCACAATACTATAGTAAAAGAAGATTATGTATAATTCAGAGAGGCATAGGAAGACTTACAAAAACTGATGCAGAGTGAGATAAGTAGAATCAGGAAAAGATTAAACCCAATGGCTAAAATAGTGTAAATGGAAAGAATGAAAAAATACACTACTGATCACTGAAATTATAATGAACAGGCCTGGCTCCAGAGGAAAAAATGAGAAAATGAACTTCTGTACTTTCTTTGAATATTTTACCATGCATATACTGTCAGAATCATTTGAAATGTTGGATAGTTTGGCTATTTTATTTTTTAAGCAATTGGGGTGAAGTAACTTGCTCAAGGTTACATGGCCAGGTGTTTCTGGGTGGGTGCTATGTGTCTGAGCCTGGATTCGATCTCCAGATCGTCCGGACACTGGAGCCGGTGCTCTTACTCGCTGTGCTACCTGGCTGCCCCTGATAGTTTGGCTAAATTTCTCATCTTTCTTTCTCTTTTTTTTCTATTCTTTGTTACAAGGAATGATTTTCTGGGTAGGCTCTAGAAGGAAATATATTTGAAAGTTAATATAAACTAGAAACAAAAAGTGTCAATGAAAAAGCTAAGCAAAATTCTTATTGATTTGAATTGAGTTAAGATAAAATGAGCATTTGACATGATAACCTTGACTAGAAGAAAGGCCCAATAGAGATTATGGCATTTAGACCAGAAGGGGTAATATCATCAAAACCCTGGAAGCCCAGGGTCAGAAAGTTGAAATCATATCAGGCATGTGTGAGGATGAGGGAGATGAGTCATTGTAGGCAGCGATAAGGAAAAGTTGACATCCTAACTACATGATGTGGGCAAGACCAAGACCTTTGAATTATAATGGAAATCAGAGTTTGTCCTTAAATGACCTAACAATAATAGTTCTCATTTATTTAGCATGTTAATTTGAGCCACAGAGCAACTCTATGAAGGTAGATACAGACCTTGAGGCTCAGTGATTTGTGCAGTCACACAGCTAGCAAAAATCAGAGGTAGAATCTAAACCCAGTTTCACCTGATATAATATTTAGCCCTCTTCCCACTGAGTCCCAAGGAGACTTGATGATACTCTTGTGAAGAAAGAGAAGCTCCAAAGACTGCTGTGAACGAAACATCAGGATGGAACATTTCATGAGATGTAGGGTAGAGGGGTAACAGAGCAATGGGGAGTCAAACACAGGTAATCACAAGTATAGAGAATTGGAAAAATGAGGAAATTATTGGAATTCAGGCAGGAAAAGCTTCCTCTTATCTAGATCACACAAAGCCACATAAATAGCTTTATTCTCAGTTGACATCAATACCTCTCCAAGCACTGGTTGCTTGAGCATTAGGCAAAATTATGGCTTTCTCATCTCTACTTAACCTCTGAAACATTTTCTGTCTCAAATGAGCAGGGATTTAAGAGTCAAATGCACTCCCAAATTCACTTGTCTGTGGTAGCAGGCAGTCTTAGAGTCCAACAGATATAAGGAGTAGAATAAAAATGACATTGGCAGTGTGCTCAGTTCCATAAGAAAAAGAAATCAAATAACATTTAAAAGACACATTTAGAAATTCATTAAGATCCTTCACCTCCTCCTTTCTAAATTCACTACTGGAGTTAATTTCAGTATGAAATGCAAAGCTTTTTGGACAAGCTGGTGTCTATTTAAGACTAACCTTGAAATTCTCTGCTGTTCTCCTAATATAAAAATGCATAGAGGGTTGAGACTATCAAACCCCATTCTTCCCTTAGGTGTCTTTGTTTGCAGATAACATGATGTATGGGAATCAATGGATTCATGTTTCAAATGTAGAATATTTTCAGAAATCCCTTTCAGGTATAGAAAGAAATAAGACATAGAACTGAAAAATCAAACTTGAAGGGCTTGAGTGTTTCCTCCTCCTATCCCCCTCCCCTGTCTTTTGAGAATAACAGTACACCTGCTTTTCAGACAGGGTCTACTGGAAGTAAGTGAATGGAACCAGGACAATCAAACATTATTGAACTGGTTTACTGTGACCCATATAGGTACCCCGCTGTGTAGTATAATAATGACCTTCAACTCCTGGTCTGATTAGCTTGCAATTATTTAGATGAGGTCTTAGCTCATAAAATCTTATAATCTTAGAGCCGGCACCATATACTTCAATGTCCTGTTTTAAGTTAGTAGCATATGGAGATACAAGACAAATTATGAATCTACTGATGAAGGCAAAATTTAAAATCCTTGAGTGTGTATTTATAGTATTTGCTGGAGACACACACAACTGGGGTTGGTTTCATATATGAGGTAAATAACTGTTGTTAATGTGATTGACTAAGCTCTAAAGGACCAACCATTCCCTCTCCCCAACACCTACTAGAGCATTTTATCAAAATTTTGCAGACTTCAGCGTTAATGCATCACATCCCTGGAAAACCCTTATAAAATGTAAACATCTTATCACAGACAATGAAGACATGATCCCCATGTGATTTCTGTTCATGTGTTCATTTTGTTTTGTTTTTATAAATATAGTGAGCTTCACCTTTACATGGATACACATCTATACCTATTTTGCAACTTACCATGTTAGAGAATTGCACTGAGGCTAATGAGAAATTAAGAACACTGTCCAGAATCACACAGTATATATGTGTCCGAGGTGAGACTTGAATTCAGGTCTTTCTGATTCTGAGATCACCTTTCTACCCACTATGGCAATTTGCCTTCTAGGATCCAATTTCCAGGGACGCAACAGAAAAGGGGCATGTTTTAATTACAAGTCAATTCAATGATCTTTTATTAAATACCTACTCTGTGCTAAGTGTTAGGGATGCAAGAAAGGGATAAACAGTCCCTGTTTTCAAGGAACTCATGATGTAATTGGGAAGATAATTTCTAAACAACTATGTACAAATGAGATAAATGCAGGACAAATTAAAGATAATAAATGACAATGGGACAGTCCCAGAGCAGGGAATGACATAAGGGGGAAGCACTATAGTAAGTGATCAAGGTATATTGTGAGGCCACTAGGAACAGAGAGGGATTGAGGGGCTAAGAAAAGTGTAAGAAGAAACATAGGAGTCAGTTGGGGAGCTATTAATGTTAAGTGTCCTCAATTCACCTTTTTACTATGGTTATTTTTTTATATGTAATTATTTTTGTCACAAAAACACAAAATTTTAGAGTTGGAAGGAAAATCAGAAAGCACATGGACCAATGTGAGTCCTAAATAGGGTGATGACCTTAATATTTGTGCCAAGGAAGACTTTATAAAATTTAGAAGATGCAAAAAAAAAAATAACCAATTCGTAGTAGAAGAGGTGAGTCTAATATAAAGCTAAACTATTCTGAAGAAACTAGAGAGAAAGCTCCAAATCAACATTTTATCCCTTCAATCACATTGGCTCCTTTATCTGACTCTGCTTCACATTTCCTATATTGAGAATCTTGGGTGTCTTAAAAAAAATGGATTAATGAGAATTAGGCAAACAGCTTTAAATATAAAATACAAAAAAGATTCAAAATTCTAGCATAGCCCACACTTTCAGGTTACAGAACCCCTATCTTATAACAGATCTGTGAGGTTAGTATGTAAAGACTCATGACAATATGTGATAGTAGCTTTGTTCACCTTGAGGTCCTAAGTGGATATGGGTTGCTATTGATGGTTTTGGTGAAATTGAAATTCCTAGGTTTTAATCCTGTCTCTGACACATACCATCTGTGTGACCCTGGGCAAGTCTCTTAACTTTTCAATGTATTGAAATAGCTTATTTGGATATATGTGTGCACGTGGATAGGTAGAGAGATGACAGATAGATACATAGTAAGACAGAGTAGGATGTATATACATATACCCATATTTATATAATTATATATACATATATGTATATTTATATACAATTGTATATACATAAATACATATGTATCTAGACTTTCAATTTTATCAAGATGGGGAACCCACTGAATAAATTGATTTCCAGTGTAAAGCAGCAAAAGTTGTACAACTTATACTCTTAGTGAGCTGTTTGGTGTCACTGAGTTCAGTGACCTATGCAGTGTAGCAGAGCTCTTTGTGCCAAAGGCCTGATTTGAACTCCAGTTGTCCAAGCTGTTGACCCTCTATAATACACTTGTTGTTGTTATTGTTTATTGTTGTTGTTAGGAAGAGGGATCATAGTAGACACAGAAGTTACAGTTGTGTAAGTCAAAGATGTGTCACCATAGTTGCCATCATCATAGTTGTAATAGTCGCAGTTGTAGTAGTAGGAATGGCAGTAGTATTACCACTTTCTTATTCTCCCATTTATGATCAACAAAATCTACACAGAACAGTTATTGGTCTACATGTTATTAGTTTACTTTAAGTGGATGGAGAACTTTTTAGTTTGACTCTTAGATTTTATCCATTTTGTTTTCTCTGGATTAAAACCTATATTGATTGTTTTTGATAAGTGCCGTAATGTATACCTGTTTTGAGACTTTAGTGTTGCTATTATTATTATTAATTTAGGGGCTAAACTTTTCTTACTGGTTGTATAAGTAAGTACAGATTACATTACACTGCTCACCTTGCAAACAAGAGCCTCCCCCGCCCACCTCCCATCTGAGCTCCTCTCTCCTTCCTTCCCTGCCCCTGCTCTTCCTAAGCCCCAGCCTAGGAGTATGGTTTACCCTGGTCTGTGCACCTTGGAAAGCTCATAGAATGTAGATAGTGGTGCCAGCTCAGCACAAGAGGCTGGGCTCCCCGTCTCCTGTACCTCTTGTCTCCATCAGATGAGCATTTCTAATTCTTGACTTTCCCGTCCCACAAGGTCATGTTGAGCTGCACACCCAGAAATAGGTCCTATTGCTCTGTCCCAGAGGCGGTTTGATCAGGTCTGCAAAGTACTGTTTCTCAGTAAGTAATGTCATCTGTAAAATGGAGGTGCTCATATTTGCACAACTTCCTTAGAGCCTTGTGGTGAACAAACCAGTGTTTAAAAAAAAAAAAAACTTGCAGTGCTACATAGGCATGAACCACGGCAGCTGTTGCACAAATTTGGCAAAATCAGGACCGAGAGTGATAACGTCCTGTGCAGCACATTGAAAATGTGATCTGAGATCTCAATGGAGACAGCAGCAGAGCTCAAATTGCCTTTGAATTCCTCTGTGGTACTGGCCATTGGACTTCACAGACCCAGGATGATGGAAACGTTATTGGAATGATGCCGAATCGAACCCCAGATGTTCCGGGAACTCTCTTTCTTCTCAGGCAAAATGAAAATAGAAGCCCCCTCATTCTGGCAGCTGAAATGCTAACAGTTGGCATGAAGCCTCTCTGAGACTAATGAGAAAGACAAGGATGATAATAACACTTTGAGCTTGTATTTCATTATTCATCCCTAGCTCTCCAAGGAGGTTTTACAAACATTAACTAAGGCTGAAAAACATCCCTTTGAGGCAGTTTATCATAGATATCTTTGTCTTATGAATGTGGAAACCAAGGCACAGGAAGAGATGAAATGATGTGGGAAAATTCATCTAATGAGCTTGTGATAGAGAGAATACCCCGCCCCCTCCAAAGAAAAAGGGGCAGAATCCTTAAATTGCAAAATTTGAACTTCAACCTTGTAACACTCTTCCCCATAGCTGGGGGGAGGGGGGGTGGCACTTCTCATGCTTGGATTTTCATTGATGATGGTGGGAATTGCTGGCGTAAATTAGTCAAGTTTCTCTTCTTCATGTCCACAAAGGACAGAGTGATTTATATCTCAGAAATACATCACTCTGTATCCCAGGTGCACTGAGATAAAGAACCTTCCCAAAACCTGTCAAGAAAAATACCATTCTTTCCAAATTCTACCCCCTACTATAAACCTAAAGAGAATTGTTAGAGTAAAAAGAACTTTAGACAAGTCAAATTAGCTCTTTGGACTTTAAATTGTCATCTGCAAAATAAGCAGACTTGGGCTACATTTTGTCTAAGGACTCAACAAGTCCCCAAGATATGAATTCTATGAAATTAGAATAGGTCTAGTAAAATCCATATGTATATATGTGTATGTATGTATATACACATACACCTATATCTATGTTGTAGATATACATATAGAGAGAGATATGTATATGCATATCACAGTGTCTGGCACTTAGTAGGTGCTGAATAAAAATTTATTGAATACACACATAAATACACATGTGTGACTATATGTGTTTATATGTTCATGTACACATGTGCATATGTATATATGCATTATGCTTATATTTGTCTATGTATTTAGGTCTTTAATCATATCATTCCTCTGGTGGAAAGCTCTGAAGGCTCCTTAATACCTTAAGAATGAAATGTAATACTCTATTTGAGATTTAAAATCCGTCACAACTGAACTCCAACCTACTTTTCCAAGGTTATTTACATGTTGTTCCCATTCACATAGTCTTTATTACAGCCCAACTGGTGTTCTTGTCATTCTTCCTACATGGTACTCCATCTCAAGTCTGTATATTTCCTTAAACTATGCCCCCAACCCTACAATTCACTCCTTTCTGACTTCTAACTCTGAGTCATAATTTCCTTCAAATCTCAACACAAGCATTATCTTTTCCATGATCTTATTTATCTCCCACTTCTTATGTCCTCCATAAGCCCTTACCACCAGCAAAAGTAAATTGTCCTATATGTTTTCTACAAATTTCTATTTTATAAGAAAATTCATTCTATAAATCTAATTCTATAAATTCCTGCTTATTTTATATAAATCCCCAAATATTCTATAAATTTCTATAAATTCTACAATATGATCATTAATTTCTTTATCATTTTTCACAATGAATGAAGTAATCAACAAGCATTTGTTAGGCTCCTTGAGTGTTTCAGATACTCTAAAAATACCTCAGAATTAAAAGAAAAAATATGAAATAATTCCTGCTCTCATGGTCCTATTATTCCATATTATCAATACTGCTGTAATTACTAAAGAGGAAGAGTTGCATAGCAGATAGAAAGCTTGGCTCAAAGTCAAGAACACCTGGGTTCAGATCTTAGTCTCAACATACTAGCTGAGAGATATTGGCCAAAGAGTTACTTTCTCAGATTCCTGGGCAACTCTAAGACTATGAGCTGAGTGAGGAAAAGCTGCCAATCTATGCTGAAGAAAAATGTTTCCTCATCAAAGCATTCCTATATCAAAGAAATCACAAGTCCATTTCCTATTCCTATTAATATTATTATTATTAATTATTATTCACCATGTCGTTCTATGGCCCTGTGGGAAACCTATCTGCTCATCAGTATCATTAGCTGTAAAATGAGTTACTCGAGATTATTTCTAAGGTCATTTTCAACTTCACTGAGGCTAGACATTGTTTTATGTTATTATGGTCTCTCATATGCAGGGGAGGGAGGGGAGTACATTGCTGACGTTTCCATGAACATTGCCTGATGCATATGTGTGCAGAAAGAGCTTGAAAATCAGAATTTCTGAAGATTAAATTTTATAAAGGCTTTGAGGATGGAGGAAGCATATTTAACTTCAACCAAAAGGAAATAGCTGAAATGGTTAAGAATGAAAATGGATCAAAGTAGAAGATACCTTTCTATTTCCAAAAAGTGTTCATAAGACATGAATTGGAAGCTATTCTTAAACTCTTTTAGAAACACAAATAGGCATATGTATGTAAATAAATGCATATACATATATGTGTGTGTGTGTATACACACATACTTACATACTTAAATGCAAGAATTTGCTAGAGCCAGTTCAAGTGGGCTTATGAAAACTATTAAATTTTCAATGTGAGCATTTACTCCTTTGAAATCAGCAAATGTTACAATCAGGGATTTATTGCTTTGTTGATTGGCTATATTTTTAAATGATAGAGAAAATGTTAATAATGTAGATTAATTTAAAAAAATAAATCATGAGTATTTTTTTTACCGAAGAGCCAGTTAATAAGCATTCATCACCACTTCACCTCTGGATATATGTGTTTATGTTTATACATAGAGGACAGAGAGAGAGGGAGAAAACCAGACAGACAGAGACAGAGAGAGACACAGTCAGAGACAGAGAGAGGCAAAGGCACACAGAGACAAGGATAGAGACAGAAACACAGAGAGAAAGAGACAGAGAAACAGAAAGAGACACAAAGACAGAAAAAAAGAGACAGAAAGTTCATTCTAAGAGATGATTATCACAAGCTAAGATGCTTCCTTAATCAGTATAATATGGGTTTTGAAATTTTTGTTTCTTGAACCCTTGAAGAGTTATACATTGACCTAACTACTCAGTAACACTTGTGGATCTCCTTTGAGATCAATACCCTACATTTGCAGAAGAGTCTATGGGGGCTATGGTCGTAGTCTGTAGTATTGCAAAGTAATACATCAAAAAGGCTCAAATAGGTTAAAGAATCTAGAAAGCCAGACTTTTCAATGTCCCTGGCCACTCACAAAAAGTAACCAAACCTAGATGTTTACACAGGCTTTGAGAGCTTCTCATCTCTTGGAATATGTATATCATTGTTGAGAACCTTCTAAGTAAGGGCCACAGATTTGCTTTGCTGTTACAGAGATCAAATCGTGGAAATGAAAACCACGAGAAAATAACTTGCTTTCATTTATGTTTTGTGCAGCGTTTCATTCCAATGACTTGGAGCTTAACTTACCTCCTGCTCTCTTAATGAATTAATTTATTTCATTTTTGTGCAAAACATCTTATTGATACCTTTAAAAACCTTATAGGCTGAAATTAAAAGTATTACTTATTACAATTAGATATCATCCAAAAGAGAATTTCCTTCCAAAAGAGTGAGAAAGTGATGTGGAGCAAATCCATTAAACTTTGTTTGTCTTTGTGTTTTTAACTATAATGGGGATTACACTGGCACCTATCTCTTATGAGATAATGATAAGCAACAAATTAGAATACATACACATATTCTATATAAAATACATATATGTATATACACATATAATACATGTACATGTATATGTTATACAATACATAAAATATTATGTATTATAAAATATCTGGGTTATATAGACCTATACTACAACACACACGTTATACACAAGTATACATATGTACACACATACATGCATGTATGTATGTCAACACCTATGTTCACACATAGTCACATGCATATACATCTATTACCTTGGAAATCTGAAAGCACTATTTAAATATGACTGATTATAATCATTATTTACCTTCACCACAGACATTCAAGGAAATTCTGGAAATAATTTCTCAGGTGTGTTGTACTATGTCATCCAGAAATGAGTGGACTTGACAACCTCTAATGTTGCTTTCAGTGATGAGGTTTTTTTTTGTTTGTTTGTTTTTACTTCAAGATACCTATTATTCAATTCAGTTGTTTCCTTCTCTGTGACCCCATTTGGGGTTTTCTTGGAAAAAATAGTGGAGTGTTTTACCATTTCCTTCTCTAGCTCAAGTTATAGAGGAGGAATCAGAGACAAACAGGGTTAGTGCCTTGTACACAGTCACACAGCTGGTATCTGAGTCAGAATTTGAACTCAGGTCTTTCTGACTCTAGGCTTAGCATTCTATCCACTGTGCCACCTAGCCATCCCACCTATCATAGACCATTACATAGTCCTATCCAATTCACAAGTTAGGATAGAGACATGGACTAAAGCTATGATTTCAATCATATAATGAGTTCAAAGGTAAGTTATCTTTCAACACAGGGTGGTAAACCTCTCTGCACTCTATTTCCTTAGAAAGCTTCCTAGGATTCTTGGTCCAGGTTATACAGCCAGTATGTATTAGAATCAGGATTTGAACTCAGGTCTTCCTGTCTTTGATGTTAGTTCTTTATCCAATGTTCAAAATCTACAGTTAAGCCCAGTATTTAACAATGAGTATTGATTACTAAAATCCTCGTGACTGAGCTTAGGCAAATAGATTTGAAATGTTAGCCCTGAATCTAGGCTAGATGACTGCTTATTAATCTTATAATGTTATGTTAGCCAATAGTATCTCCCAATATTACCATTTTCTTCATATTTTCTTCTAACATGGACCAACAAGTCCCTTAACATCTCATAACCCAATAGGAGATGTTCAGTAGAGAATGTGAATCAACATTTATAGAATACTGAATAATTCCATAATGCTCCCTGAGCTTCACAATCTTATTATTTAAAAGTACAAATGATAGCCCTGTGAAGTAAATAAATATTATTATCACCACACTTGGTCCCAATGAGAGGTTAAGCATCTTGCCTGGGTCAGCACAGTAAGTCAGTGACAAAACAGAGAGGAAAACTCGAAAGTTTCTGACCCTCCACTCCTGGGTAGTTTTTCTCTTTGCTACTAAGTAGACATCACCTGTCACTCTGAGCATCCTTAATTATCTAGTGAGTGAATGTGAAATGAGTTTTGTTTATCATACAGGATCATTTCAGGTAAGTGAAATTCAACCACTACATATCTGCCTTGTAGCAACTCATCTGCCCCCCACATGTCTATCTAGTGCTTCCAAGCAAGAGCCATCTAATGAAACTTATAATGAAGACCTCATGCTGATTAGAAACTTAATTACCTATAGACACATACAAGTATAATTTGACTCACAAACAACTCTATGCATGTAACATATTACTTTCCACAAAGCAATCAACAGCCCTTTCTTAAGTTCCTACTGTGTGTTCAGCAATGTCCTGAGTGTTATGGATACAGATGAAAGTATTGAAACAATTCCTAAGCTCAAGGAACAGTGGCAATCTTAGGGAAGCTTCACAGATCTGGAAGAACCTAAATGCCTCTCTCTGTGGAAGGGTCTTGGCTCTGTCATTTGAAATGCTGTCTTAACTGGTTAGAGTGAAGTAAACTTGCTCACTAAATCCTAACTGAGGGTTTTTGTTCATCATCAAGAACCTATTAAATTTTTTTTATGAATCTACAGCCTCATTGATATGGCACCTCCATCCCTTCAAGGATGTCGATTGCAATCCATCCATGCTTTCTTATCCTATGCAGCTCCTTTCCATGAAGAAGTAGAAAGTTAGTTAATAACATTTTTTAATCACCTTCTAAAAATCCAGCACTGTGCTAAGCGCCGGGGATACAAGGAAAGGCATAAGACAGTACATGCTCTTGAATTAATCAAAATCTAACAGGGGAGACAACATGCCAACAATCACATACAGGATAAATAGGAAATAACCAACAGAGAATAGGAGCCAGAATTAAAAGAGAGTGGAAAAGGCTTCCTATAGAAAATGGGATCTTAGGAGGGAGTGGAAGGAAATGGGGATGACAAGGGAGAACATTTCAGACATGGATGAGAGCCAGTTAAACTAAGTAGAGCCCAGAAATGGAGAAGCTTGTTTGATGAATGGCAGGTAGACCAGTATCAGTGCCGCAAAGAGTCCACGGAGGCGATAGAGAGTCACTTGTGTTCACTGAGCTAGAAAGAGTGGCAAATTTCATTCAGATCTGATTTCAGTTCAAGTCCCAATTTTACCAACTTGCTAACTGTGTCACCGTGTGAGCAAGTCCCTTAACATCTTTGGGACTGAACAAGAAGGGAATTTGATTAGAGAATGTCTAGGAACCCCTCCAGATATAAATATATGATCCAATTATTTTTCCTATAAATCCTCCATAAGGAGGATGCTGGGGGCTTTCTTTAAGATCTCTTCATATCAGGGAAACAAAAGGCCTGGGGTTGTGGTTCATTTTCTAGGTATACATTTTTGTAATAACATATTTTATATGCTTCTCCTGAACAATAATTGGATTGACTATTGGATATAAGATACAAAGTTGATCATGAAAGAATGAAAAAAATATTAAATGCTCACCATATGCCATGCATTGGGCCTAGAGTCTATCTCTAAGTTTCCTTAAAAGTAAAGCTCAACTTTAGCTATTTGAATATTGAGGTATCTATGACTCATGTAATTGGGGTCAATTAATATAGATTTTGCCTACTTTCTGTGGACCAAAAATGACTGACCATCAGGTAATGAACTTTTAGTGAGGTGATTCATGGCCAAAGGCTTCCTGTAAGAAAATGTTATTTTAAAAAGCATATGTCTAAGTTTCCTGTTGTGATGCTACAAGAGTTAAATGTTAGATTTAAGCAAGAGCTCAGTTAAGCCCACAAAATTGTTTTCTGTTTTACACACACACACACACACACACACACACACACACACACACACAAACACACACACACTAAACTTGTGTTCTTTGAAATTTGATCTTTTCTTTGTGTGGGAAGATTAATTCACTTTGTCTTTAAAATATAAAAGAGAGAATGTCACAAGAGAAATGGCTTGAACTCTCATAATCCCTAAGAGAAGTTATGGTATAAGATATTGGATCAAATATCTAAAGTGCCAATACCTCTTAACAAGAGAAAGTGCTATGGCCTAATGAATTTTGAGGCCCCTCATGTAATTAATGTTTTCGAGTGATGTCTTCTGGTGTCTTTCTTATTGGTTTTATTACCTTTGTTAAAATTATTTAACTGCCTTGAATTTAAATGAATTTTGATCCATACTATTATCTACCTTTCACCACACATACACTGCATCTTTCTATTTTAGGAAATAAGCTGAGAATGAGATCAGCAATTTATTTTATAGAAATAAAATATCAAAATATCCGTAATGGTCTGACAGTGTAGGAGTTAGAATGCATTCCTAAGTCTGTGTCAGGGGCCAAAAAGCTCTCGGAAAGAGCAAACTTTTTTTTTTTTTTTAGCATAACACACTGATTACATTCCTTCCATTTTTGGGTTAAATACAGTTAGAAACAAAGCAAATATATCTAAGACATTTTTCTAGGATTAGAAAAAAAAAGAAAAAGTTGGGCAATTTTCCCAGTCATTTTAAATGTATATTTCTTAAATGGAAATGCTTGGTATTTCATCTCCTCTGAGGTCAGTAAGGAGTATAGTCTTATTCTGGGATCACTGATAAGACAATGGAGGCAGACAGAGCTCAGATAACATATCCATTACTGTAGAGGAAGCTAATGTCAGTTCTCAGATCAGGACACAAGTGCTTCTGCTCCTAGACCCACATTTTTCAAAATTCTTTAAGACAGACATGTCAACCAGAAGCCTATCTGCCAAACATATATTCCTAGCAGCCCAACACCTATAACATCTATCTGTTATAATGAAAATACTCCATTCCGCATTTTTTAAGGAACATCAGTTCTCTTGCAATTGAGAATTTTACCTCGATTGAAGTGGGCATATTCTAGGAAGAAAGTGCTTCAAACATCTAACTGAAAGGAAGCATGCCATAACACTAGAATATCTGCCACAAGCATTGGCATTGGAATTACAATGGGGAACTTGATGTGTTTGTTTCTGTATAAGACATCAATATAGATTGTGAATTTCCTTTTATTATTTTTTTTTCTTCTCTGAGTCTATATCTGGGGAAAATAGGGAGGGAAAAAGCATTGTTTAGAAACTGACAAAAGTTGCTATTTGGAAGCAAATGTGAATACTGTTCATAACAGATTGTTTCCATTTATTGTTGCTCTATTAGCCATGGCCACACCTATTCCACATATTTAAATACTCTTTCCATTCTTTCAAACACAAGTGCTTCCATCAATGTGGGGAGAACCCTAAGTGGTTCAAGTGTAAGAACTCTCACTCTGTCCACCAGGGTAGAAAGTAAACTATCTGTGACTTAGAGCTGCCTGATGTCCAAGGAGATCCAGTTATTTGCCCAGGGTCTAATAGCTAGTGTCTGAAGTCTTAGATAGCTAGGGAACTCAGTAGGTGGAGCACTGAACTAATGAAGACAGAAAGACCTGAGTTCAAATCTGATCTCATATACTTGCCAGCTGTGTGACTCTGGACTAGTCACTTAACCTCCATTTGCCTCAGTTTCCTCATCTATAAAAGGGGGATCTTAATAGCACCAGGCTTTCAGAGTTGTAAACTGTAATGATGTATTTATAAAGCACTTTGCAAATGTTAACATACAATATAAATACTAATTGGAATCCAGGACTTCCTGACATCAGGTTTGGACATATCCCTACTATGCCATTCACTGAATGGCCATTACCTCACTCTTAGTGAATACCTGAAAAGGCCTTAACCTAAAAAGACCCACTATATCATGGGCCATCTCCAGTCATCCTGAAGAATACCTGATCACTGGATCCATATGGCTCTGGAGGAGAAAGTGAGGCTGGTGACCTTGCACAACCCTCTCTCACTTAAATCAAACTCAACTGGAAGTCATGTCATCATTTCCCTGATGCCACGGTCCTCTTCGAAAATGAAGGACAAACACAATATCCCCACTATGCCATACTGCCTGTTCATTCATAAATGAAACAAACACAGCATTGTAAAGGTTAAAGCCATCACACATTCCAATGTGCTTAAGCTTCATTTTCCTGAAGCTCAGTTTGCCTGTATTTGAATTGTATACGATAGAAAAAAAAATATAGCATAGGAACAAAATTCATCTATCAAGGAAAACACCTGGGTGAAATTATCAGAATCATTTCCTCCCACTAATTCCAGCAGATTTACCCAAGAAAACTTCCATTACTGAGCATTTCTCAGATCCTTAAATTCCAATCTATTGCAAAAGGTTGGTTCCACCCCCCCGCAACACACACACACACACACACACACATGTTTTCTGTAGTCTAGTTCTACTAAAATGTCTTGCTGCTAATAAAAAAGTGATGTCAAAAGGTTTGAGATATGTATAGCCAGAAGGGAATTTTTCTCCCCTTATCATAATGCTCATCATGTTAACAATTATCATGATAATGGTCTTCACCTTGATTGTGACCATGCCCACCACTTAATAGATAAATAAGGAGAAAAGAACAGGAAAAATAAAGGAAAAAAGGAAGAATAGAATGAAAGATGAGAGAAGTGCTCAAGCTTCTTTGCCACCTTTTAAAAATGAATAATGAATATTTTGGACAACTAGAGACAAGAAATTTTCCTGTGTCTTCAACTCTGCCATTATTCTGGACATTCCATAAGTCTTGTGACACTGTTTAAAGTAGCACTCAGCACAAATGGACAGAAAGCCATTTAAATTGAAAGGCATTTTAAATACAAAGCAGATAACTGCAATTATCAAACCTAATAGAAGTCAATAGGAAGCCAACAAGAGACAACATTTCAAACATTAATTACCTGAAGGGCCTTAGGATTCAGTGGACTCTTATCATTTTCTCTTGCTAAGTGATACTGGTCTTTTAGAAGTAGACTCCTTCCATCTTCAATCCCACTAAGAAAAGTGTTATTTCATTAAAAGGAAATTTCATACTAGGGAACACTAGTGGAAAATTTTAGGGAAGTGAAGTTCTGAATTCATTAAATTCAACAACAATGTTCTTTCTTTTATAATGTCCCTTCTACCTTTTGTCTTTGAGAAAATGATATAAACAACAGATGAGTGAACCAATACATAGATAAAGGAAGAAAGAAAGAAAGAAAGAAAGAAAGAAAGAAAGAAAGAAAGAAAG
>NW_027185876.1:11048726-11078277 GCF_028583685.1 Petaurus breviceps papuanus | reverse complement strand
AAGAAAGAAAGAAAGAAAGAAAGAAAGAAAGAAAGAAAGAAAGAAAGAAAGAAAGAAAGAAAGAAAGAAAGAAAGAAAGAAAGAAAGAAAGAAAGAAAGAAAGAAAGAAAGAAAGAAAGGAAGGAAGAGAAAGAAATAGGGAAGAAGGAAGGAAAGAAGGAATGGAAGGAGGGAGAGAGAGAAAGATGGGGAAGTTCATCACCTTCCTGGCAAGAGGTAAGTGGAGTATTTCATCTTCATTCTTTTGTATTCATGCTTTACTATTCATACAAATTTCTTAAATATCTATAGTATACTAGGCGGTTATCTAAATACTGAGGAGTTGAGCAAAAATGAAATAATTAAAACAGGAATTTCTTCACAAACAGAGAGTATACAATTAATATATAACTGACATAACCAAAGAGGGGAGACTTCTGCTCTAACTTCTAATTTATTTTTTTCAATTCAATTTTATATTTCAAATTATTAAATGCCCCCATGTTTTAAACAAAATGTAAAAATAGATAAGAATGTAGAAAGGAATTTGAGTCAGTAGAAAGAATTAACAACTTGGTAGGGTAAGGCAATTGAAAAAGGAAAGCTTCATCAGTGAAGGTGGGGGGGGGGTTGGATTGCCAAAAAGATCGACTGATTACCAACTTATCCTGATATCTTTTGGGGAGAAAACATTTCAATGGAATAAAAACACTGGAGGTATAAACTAAGTGTGAACAAAGCATAAGCAGATCTGTTTAATGAATCATCCACAAGCTTTAGACTACATCCAAAACATCCCTGATCAATTTAGAACTCCTTGAAATGCCAAGTCCAATTTCAAATTCAATCCATGAACCATAGTGATGGCTGTGTAGAGCAATATATTCAGGTTGGTTGACACTTGGTCCTGCCCTTTAAGTTTTATATAAAATAGCAAGGCACTTCAGTGATCCAGGGATTCTGCCAGCATAAACGTGAGCCATTCTAGTCAAGCCCTGGAAAAGCAATCACCTTTTTTTATTTTTTATTTTTTTTTTGGGGGGGGGAGAGCAAATCAGAGAAGCCTCTCAGCCATGTTCTCTATCTCAGTTACATCCATTAGCTAGAAGACCCTCTGAACTTGATACTGTTGAAGGATTTGTACTTTTTACCATTTTCCTTTTATGATATGCCATATTATCTGCAAACAATATGGATAAATTAAGGAAAGGATCTCAGCAGTCAAATTGTGCCAAGCCTAAGGGGAACTTGTTAGCACCCCTTAAAAAGGGGAAATGATTTCCAGAAACCAAAAGCTCTGAATCACTCTTTTGCTACATGACCTCTTTAGGCTCGAATCCACTTTAATTTGAATTCTTTATATACTAATCAGAGAGATTGTTACAACCTTTTAAGGGGAAGTTTTCAAGAAAGTGTTCTTGTTATGCCAACTTAGTAAATTCTCTTTTCAAAAACAAATAAATAAATATGACTGACTAGTTGACTTCTGATAATCATGGGTGGAAACACCCTAATAGAGTCTCCTGGATCATTAGCTTTAAAGATGCTCCAAATCCTCAGGGCTGCCCTGAAAGGTGATAGGATAACCGCTTTCTAGGGACCCATCTGACAGCACGATTCCAGGTTGGGAGAGTAGCCCCAGAGTATGTGCTTCACCAGAACATCTAAATCATCCAACTGGAGATAGGAAGGAAGAGGGAGTGAGAGGGGACTGTTATTGATAGAAATTACTTGATTTGTTCCCAGTCTATCACCACCTTCCTTGACATCTCTTCAGCATTCAGGACTACTCCATCTAAATAACCAATGACAATGGTGAAAAATAAATAAATAAAATTTAAAAAAATTAAGGGGAGCAAATAAAAGTATATTCATGAAATTTACCTCTTATTGATACAGCTTATATTACAATAAAAATCATCTTCAATACTTTGGCAATTTTTTTTTATTCTATAAGGTCAGGTGCCCAGTCAATTATCATCAATTTTTGGTACCCAAAAGGGAAAGTCTCGTGCATAACTTTTTAAAATCATTTTAATTACTTTTTTAACTGATCCTTTTCCCCATTTCTTACATCAGGCAATTAAAAACATGTTCTGTCTCCTGGCAAGGTGAATAAAAATTAAATATTCATTTAAATAATCTCTATGCTTATGTTCAACAATCCAAATCTAAAATATTATTAATGTGTTAAATTATTAAAATAAATCACACGACTAAAACTCTCAGCTTGTAAAAGTCACCAAGGTAAGTCATGGTAGCCTTGCTGTCACTTAGTGTTCTAGTATATAAATTGGAAAATGCAATTTTATTATGTGTAGCTGATTGTTTCAAAGAGAGGGGAGACCTATGGCAGCAGCAAGATACCATTTCATCAGTCTATTTTTAAATGGTATGCTTCATAAACTTCCCACAGTAGAAACATATGCTCAAATAAGCAGCTGTAGAACATGTACTTTCATTTCTCCTTTGTCCATGTACTATTTTGTGGTTATTCTTTTGGTCAGAACCTGTGCTTTAATTGGTGGAAGGAATACTCTGTGGAAACATGCTCTACTAATTCAGGTTTCCCACCTGATTTCATGTTCTCTGTATTCTCATCATTCTGCAAGATCTCCTCAACCCTGAGACTTAGACTTTCTCAGTGCCCCCTCCTCCCCCTGGATCCTCTCTGTCTCTCTGATTGGAAGAAATGGAAGACAGACAGTCAATAGCTACACCCAGATCCTGAGTTTAAGGAGGGCATACAGGCTAGCTATCATATTATTTCTATTATATAATAATAATGGAAATAATATCCATCCTATTATTTCCCACCTGCCTGTGCTGCTCTGGTCTTCATCATGTCCCTGAACTTCCACCACCACCATCCCTTTTGAAGTCCCTTTTCTGTGTTGTCTTCTTTCATTAGATCATTAGCTCCTTGGGAGCAAGGACTATCTTTTGCCTTTCTTTGAACTCTTAGCACTTAGCACAGTGCCTGGCACATAGTAATCCCTTAATAAATATTTGTTGTCTGACTGACTGACAGATTAATTCAACTATAACTTATAGGATTAAAGAAGTACAGAATTAAAAGTAGAAGGAACCTCAGAGATAATTCATCTCAACTGCCTCATTTTACAGATTAGAAAACTGAAGCCAAGAGACGTTCTATAATTACCTAAGGTTATACAGCTAGTAACTAGGAGAGTTAGGATTAAAAACCAATTCTTCCTGAATTCAAGTCTTGTAATGCCATGCACAGAAGCTTTCCAGAAGAACTGCTTCTGTGAGAAGCTTTTTTAAGGTTCTGATTACTCAGTACAGTGATCACTCTATTTCATAACAAAAACAAAACATCCATGGAAAATCAAGATACAGCATAATTCAAAATGCAGTATTCACCATATTATAATTTATCACAGAAAATCACAATATAATATTCACAACATAGTCTCAAAATAAAATAGTCACTCTTAAGTTAAGTTAATCAGTCACTTATCAGTAGTATCAAAGTACACAGTCAAAGTCTTCCACTCTTGGGGCAAAGTCTTGATTAACTCAATCAGTCACTTATCAGTAACAATGGTTAAAGTACAAATCATTCATTTATTTAGCAAAGTCTTACTAAGTATCATACACAAAACCCTCCACCCCTTAGGTCACTAGTAAACTATAATTCCATAATTACTCACTACCCAAGGAGAGGTCTTTTCATCTTCACTTGGGCCTGTTCTCAGATTCCCTGGATCCCCTTCCATGGTTCCAGATTCTACCTGGATTCATCAGACGGTCACCTGGGTTCAATGGCAGACAGCTCCCAGTTCCTTGTCCAGCTCTCTGGGTAGGTCCTGCTTCACACTGGTGTTCATAGGGTCTGGTCCATGTCAGCTCCTTCACCATTTCTGCTCCAGGGAATTCAAGGCTCAACCAAGCCACAAACAAAGTCTCAGCATCCTGGTCATGCTTCAGTCACCTGGGCTCCTGGCTCCTGGCCTCCTGGCTCTGGGCTCTGGGCTCCTGTTCAGAAGAAGCTCCACTACCACAAGTTCTCAGGACTCAGTTCTCCATTCTCTCTTCTGTAGCTTCTCTGCCACCAGATCTCGGTTGCAAGGAAATTCTGACTGTGCCTCTCTGGGGCTTTTCTCATATATACAGTATTACCTACTTTCTTTGACCAACCCCTTCCTGTTATGTCAGTAACAGGAGATAGGAGTTCATACATTCTGTTCCCCCAATCAGAGGCTTGATCAGTTACTAAGTGTTAAGTACCTGTTACTTTTGCCAACACAAAAGGGATCTTCAAATTAAAAATTACATTACTATTACAAGTCTAGCCTTCTATCAACCACACCACAATTCCTGGACCTTTTTTCAGTCTCTATATTTCTTGGCTTTCAGTAACTCTTTCTATACTGTACTCCCCTTCTACTTTTATGTAGCAGGAAAAGGAAATAAATTCTAGAGCTGATCATGTATATGCAAATTAAAATTTAAATAGATTAACCAGTTTTTTAACCAAATATTATTATACTCCCTTGAGAAGCTTCTCATCATACCCAGGATTACATGTACTTCAAGTTGGGAACTCCTTCACTATACCACCCTATATACCACTATACCATGCCTTAAGACTTCTGGTCTTACTTGCCTGTAGAAATGAGAAACTGTGACTTGCCTAGAGTAATGCAGAAAGGGTATTTCAGAAGAAAGATTTGAATTAGATCATCCTAACCTCAAGACCTTCTCTCTCTCTTTTCTAAATTCCTAAACTTTTCATCATCTGTTTAACTGCTTGATATTATTATTTCGTTGCACAGATAGTTAACATATTTCCTATTGGTGCCTATAAGAGTATCCAACTATGTCCATTGTATGCTTAATTGACAGAATTATCCAAGAGGTTATAAACAAGCAGGATAGGAAGAACCACACTGAATATCTGGATCACAGAAGATTCTTTTTAGAGCCCTCCAAAAAGCCAACCAATGGCATTTTTTTATGCTGATTTTTCACTTGCTGCATCACATGCCCTCAGGACACTCATCAAAAAACATGTTCTCAATAATTATAACATTTATAAGGAATTAAAAGATTCATGGCAGTGAGAAACAAGAAAAAAAAGTGATACTTAACATTCATTCGTAAGTCTGCACTCACTTTCAAAACCTGGGTACTGGGAAGGAGGTGGGCTGGCCAGCTGGCTCTATCTTCTCTGCACTGTCTCCCCCAAACTATTGCACTTTAATAAATGATCACATTTGAAAATGTAAATGCACTTCTCTCAAGGAAAGGATCAAAAAGGACTCGTGTTTAATTCATGTTATGAATATGCTTTCCAGCTCAAATATTCTTTCAAGATGTTTTCCTAGTGAAATCCATATATCACCTCTACATAAACATATGAGGAGTGAGTGTGAAAAACTCTGCCTGAGAAGCGTGACATGTTGCCGATCTTTTAATGAAAATCTCCCAAAGGCATCAGGAAGAAGCATTGCCCTGTGTGGAGAGAGACTGGAATTAATGAACACCTCTCCCACACCTCATTTATAGAGTTACGCCAGGCAGCTTAAATTCCTCATCTGTCACTTACAATTTAGACATATTGAAATGTACTCGAGACTACAAAATGCCCCCTTTTCTTGTCTCTTTTTTCTTTTCTTCAGTTCCACAGCTGCTGAGTTTTTGTTTTGAAAACCATTGATTGGTCCTGACAAGAAAGTAAATCCCTACAAACAGGATGCATTTGAGACCTGATTGACAGAGTCTTCAAGTATCCTGCTGGACTCCTGTCTAAATGGATTCGAGGAATGATGGATGTCTAGAAGGGGAATTCCTTCTGACTGAGACCATTACTTACTTTAAAAGAAGAAAGAAAAAAAAAGCACCCTCCACTTCTCATTGAGATGACCAAACTCTTGGTTGATTTCTGTTGATGAATAGGCCTTGGTGACCAGCAGTGAAGCTTATGTGCTTTTCGGTTGTGTAAATAGCTCGGAACCGGTTTTCCCAAAGTCGATGTAAAATATAATAAGCATTTAAACTGCACTGGGGCAAGGAATGAGGATCCCAGTCCTCAAGTTTATTGAAATATGAAAAAAGAATGATTTATTTATAACTATGGGGAATGATTGTTCTCACAGTGACTTCTATCTACTCACAACTTGGGCAGTTTTTAAAGGGGAAAAAAATACCAAGAGTAAAATCTCCAGCACTCTCTCATGTTACTGTCACTCAAAACTTCAATGGGTATTTGGTTGTTTCATTTTTGTTGCTGTTGTCCATTTGTATAGTGGAATAAAACCTACTAGACTCTGGAAAGATTAATAACTGAGAACATATTCTCTCGTGTCATATCTTAAGATGGGGTCTGATTCGTTATTTTCTTCAAAAAGTCCATTTGTCCCAGTGGCTAAACTCACACTGGTTTTTCACAAATATTAAGACTGTCCTTTGTTAAAACTCCTTGAAAGTCTCATTTTGTCAGTAAGATGATAATCCTCTTCCTTGAGGATTTCACCATGAATGACTCATCATAATAGGTGCTTTTTGTGTATGTGTGTTGCTATTCCCTAATAAAAACGCTTATTTACTTTACTCTCCTGGGAATGTGATTCTCCAAAATTCATTTGGAAGCTTCCTAAAGACATAAGCTTACACATTCTTTTATGCCTCCGACCCCTATGGCCGGTGCCCTAGACACTCAAAAAATTGTCAGCCGTCAACTTTGTCCCTGGGCTTTCTCTTTTTGGCAAAACTTCCAGAAAGAGAGATGGAGGGAGGAATAACTCTATCTTAAGTCCTTATTATGTGCCAGGCAATGTGTTAAGCACTTGACAAATATCTCTTTTGATCTTCACAACAATTCTGGGAGGTAGATGCTGTTCTTACTGGCATTTTATTCAATCATTTCAGTCATACCTGATTCTTTGTGACCCCATTTAGGGTTTTCTTGGCAAAGATATTGGAGTGGTTTGCCATTTCCTTCTCCAGATCATTTTACAAAGGAGGAAACTGAGGCAAATGGGGTTAAGTGATTTGTCACACAGCTGGTAAGGGTCTGAGACTGCATCTGAACTCTAGTCTCTCTGACTCAGGGTCCAGTGTTCTGTCCTCTTGTACACCTAAATGCCTCTAAGACAGACTCTCTATCATATAACATTAACATAATATCCTTTGGTGCATCCCATATTTTTGCAAGTGAAATCAAGAGATAATTTGACAATCTTGTCTAATTCTGCAAGGAAATAATGCAAAGAAAGGGAGAACAATTATGAGAAACAACTGAAGACATCAATTTTCTTTCCTGTTTTAAACTTATAATGAGTTCATAGGGCAGTAACCTCTTGACAATTCAATTAATTAAATAAGAAAAGTATTAAATACACTATGTGCCAGTTCCTAAAGATACATAACCAAAGAAATGAAATCATCTCTGACCTCAAGGAGCTTACATTCTATCCGGAGTGACAATTTGTACATTAGAGTATGAAGAATATTCTATACATAATAAAATCACAATAAATATGAGATACTATAATTAAATACAAAGTAGGGTGATAGGGAGGGAGAGCAGTCTGCCCATTATTTCAGACATTTTTATCAGGCTCTATTTCCCTTCATGTAGAGATATAGTACCAGAATGTTATTTTCCCTTTGTGTCTGATAGTTTACACAGGACTAGAAAAAATACAAAATTATAATTAATAAGTTCACTGCACATGGAATACCTTGGATGGTTTCAAATCTTTTGATATTGACTTGATATTTTAAGTCTGCCTATTTAGTGGAAATGTTTTTTATACTCTAATGTGAAAAGAAAAAATCTTTTTTCTTATTTTTCTTAAATAAATGAAATGGGGAAAAAATTTAAAAACACCACCCTTTAGACCAAGCATCATACTTTTAATTCTAAGAACCTGATGCAAAAGTGATTGATAGCTTTTTAAATGTTGACATACAAAAGGTACAGTTAAGTGCTTCCAATTTTAAGCTCAACACGGATTAACTTAGGAAACGTAATCATAAATCACTCATAGGAAACCTAAGTAATTTAGACAGTGACATATTTTGGACCTTAACAATCACAACTACCACATCACTCAATAAAGACAGACAAGGGATGCTTAGGTTTATACTGGAAATTTTAAGGGATTTGAGTTGATAAAGCTTTGATTATTTACCTAAAGGTTCAACACATACTATATATGATAATCAATATGCAAGTGAACCAGAGGGAAAAGGATGATTATAAATCACATGAAATATTACTCCAAGAAAACCAATGAGGCTTTGGTGAACACTAATGGCTAGATATTAATGTACAAGAAACATTTGAAAGATTGTCTTATTGTTTTCAATTTAATTGATCATATTCCCCTATTCAATTAGCCGAATTTTTTAGTAATTTTTTTTCCATTATGAAAAAGCACTTTACCAATCTTATTCCTCTGAGTGTTAATCAGAATTGGATTTTAGTACAGGTCGGTTGGAGCTGTGCCCCAGATACAAACATCCAAGGGACAAACACTTTCTCTGTTTCTTCCCCTAAGACTGTACTGAGTGCTGAACAAGGCCAGATCTGTATGATGAAGATTCCCAAGGCTGCCAAACTGCTCTTCCCAAACCCAGATTCTCATTAGGGCAAAAATTACCCAAAGCACAACCAGGTTTGTGGATCTAAAGAATCCTGGATGCAAGGGCTGAACAGATTGAAATAAGTATTCAGAAAGTATATTGTTGTTGAAGGAGATACCTTGCATTCTCCTCTCCCTTTCCACTATGCATTTCTTTTTTTGGATCTGAACTCCTGGAAGGAGGGACACTTAATTACCTCTAAGTCTTCTTCTACTTTTAGTACCACAACCTAATGATCATTCCTCAGTTGTTAAGAGAATTTTCTCCATGTTAGATTTCTGTCATTGTTTAGGCATGCTCGACTCTTCATGACCCTACTTGAAGTTTTCTTGGCAAAGTTACTAGAGTTGTTTGCTTTTTTCTTCTCTGGCTCATTTTACAAATGAAGAAAAAGAGGCAAAAAAGGGTTAAATGACTTGCCCAGGGTAATATACATTGTGAGTATCTAAGGCCAGATTGGAACTCAGGAAGATGAGTCTCCTCCAGGTCCAACACTCTCTATTCACTGCACCATTTAGCTGTTCCCATACTAGGCTATTTCCTCTCAAACTCTTTCTCTCTTCTATTATTCACTGAAACCTACCTTTTTTTTCTTTATTAATTTGTTGGTTTACTTTGAGGTTACAAGATTCAGTTCCTCAGTTCTTTGAGTTTCAAATATTCTCCCCCCCCCCCCTCTCCGCCCCCCTGCCCCCGCAGCCCCCATGGCAGTATACAATCAGGTATAAGATCTGCACATACTTTAACATTAGACATTAATCAGGTTATAAAGAAGGATTGTAATAGATGTAATGAACAATGGGAAAGGGGAAACCAAACCAAACAAGAAAGAGAAAGAGAGCAGGTAGTTTGCTTCAATCAGCATTCAAACTCTGTTCTTTCTGGTTCTTTCTCTGAATGTAGACATCTCTCTCCATCATGAGTATTTTGGAGTTTACTTATAGCCCTGCATTTCTGAGAAGAGTCTGGTCTATCAAAGTTGGTCCTCACACATACGTTGTGTCTGTAATGGTGTACAAATTTTTCCTGGTTCTGCTCTTCTCACTCAGCATCAGTTGATATAAGCCTCTTCAGGTAGATATGAAGTCCATCTGCTCTTCGTTTCTTATGGTGCAATAGTATTCCATAACATTCATATACCACAAATTGTTTAGCCATTCCCCAATTGATGGGCATCCCCTTAATTTGCAATTCTTTGCTACCACAAAAAGAGCTGCTATAAATATTTTTGTACATATGGGTATTCCTCCCACTTCTGTGATCTCTTTGTGATAAAACCCTAGAAGTGGTATTGCTGGGTCAAAGGATATGAAATTACTTAGCCCTTTGGGCATAGTTTCAGATTGCTCTCCAAAATGGTTGGATCAGTTCACAACTCCACCAGCAATGTATTATTGTACCAATTTTTCCACAACCTCTCCAGCATTTATCATTTTCCTGTTTTGTCATCTTAGCCAATCTGACTGGTGAGAAGTGGTACCTAAGAGTTGTTTTGATTTGCATTTCTCTGATCAATAGTGATTTTGAGCATTTTGTCATATGCTTATAGATATCTTTAATTTCTTCCTCTGAGAACTGTCTCTTCATATCCTTTGACCATTTATCAATTGGGGAATGACTTGAATTTATATAGATTTGACTCAGTTCTCTGTATATTTTAGAAATGAGTCCTTTATCAGAGACAATGGTTGTAAAAATTATTTCCCAATTTCCCACTTCCCTCTTAATCTTGGTTATATTGGCTTTGTTTATACGGAAGCTTTTCAGTTTTACGTAATCAAAGTTATCCATTTTGCATGTTATAATGCTCTCTAATTCTTGTTTGGTCAATAAATCTTCCCCTCTCCATAAATCTGACAGGTAAACTATTCTTTGCTTTCCCAGATTGCTTACAGTATCATCCTTTATAACTAGATCATGCACCCATTTAGACTTAATTTTGGTGTACAATGTTAGATAATGGTCTATGCACAGTTTCTGCCATACTATATTCCAGTTTTCCCAGCAGTTTTTGTCAAGTAGTGAGTTCTTATCCCCAAAACTAGGGTCTTTGGGTTTATCAAAGAGTAGATTATTATAGTCATTGACTGCTCCATTGATCCACTGCTCTATTCCTCAGCCAGTACCAAGTAGTTTTGATGACTGCTGCTTTATAATACAGATTAAAATCTGGTATGGCTATGCCACCTTCCCTAGCATTTCTTTTCATTAATAGCCTTGATATTCTCGACCTTTTGTTGTTCCAAATGAATTTTATAACTATTTTTCCTAGCTCTATAAAGTATTTTTTTTGGTATATTGATTGGTATGGCACTAAATATGTAATTTAATTTAGGTAAAATTGTCATTTTTATTATATTAGCTCAAACAAGCCATGAGCAATTGATGTTTCTCCACTTAGTTAGATCTGAGTTTATTTTTGTGAAAAATGTTTTGTAGTTGTGTTCATATAGGTCCTGGCTTTGTTTTGGCAGCTAGATTCCCAAATGTTTTATAATGTGTACAATGACTTTAAAGGGGATTTCTCTTTCTATCTCTTGCTGTTAGATTTCATTAGAAATATACAAGAATGCTGAGGATTTATGTGGGTTTATTTTATATTCTGCTACTTTGCTAAATTTATTTATTGTCTCAAGTAGTTTTTTTACTTCATTCTCTAGGATTCTCTAAGTATATCATCATATCATCTGCAAAGAGTGATAACTTGGTCTCTTCTTTGCCTAATTTCATTCCTTTGATTTATTTTTCTTCTCTAATTGCTGCTGCTAACATTTCTAGTATCAGATTGAATAAGAGGGGTGATAGTGGACATCCTTGCTTCACCCCGATCTTATTGGAAATGCCTCTATCTTCTCCCCATTACATATAATACTTGCTGATGGCTTTAAATAGATGTTACTTATTATTTTAAGGAAAGCTCCATTAATTCCTATACTTTGTAGTTTTTTTTAATAGGAATGGATGTTGTATTTGATCAAAAGCCTTTTCTGCATCTATTGAGATAATCAAGTGGTTTCTGCTAGTTTTATTGTTAATATGAAAATTATACTGATGCTTTTCTTAATATTAATCCATCCTTGTATTCCTGGAATAAATCCTACCTGATCAAAGTGTATTATTCTTGTGATAAGTTGCTGTAGTCTTTTTGCTAATATTTTATTTAAAATATTTGCATCTATATTCATGAGGAAGATTGGTCTATAATTTTCTTTTTCCATTTTATCTCTTCCTGATTTAGGTATTAGTAACATATTTGTGTCATAAAAAGAATTTGGTAGGACACCTTCTTCACTAATTTTCCCAAATGGTTTGTAGAGTATTGGAATCAATTGTTCTTTGAATGTTTGATAGAATTTGCTGCTAAAACCATCTGGACTTGGAGATTTTTTTCCTAGGGAGTTCACTGATGGCTTGTTCAATTTCTTTCTCTGAGATGGGGTTAAGTAATGTACTTCCTCTCCAGTTAATCTGGGCAACTTATATTTTTTGTGAATATTCATCCATTTCACTAAGATTGTTGAATTTATGTGCATGTAATTTGGCAAAAATAATTCCTAATTATTGTTTTAATTTCATCTTCTTTGGATATAGATTCATCCTTTTCATTTTTGATACCCATAATTTGGTTTTCTTCTTTCTTATTTTATCATATTAGCTAATGTTCTATCATTTTTTTTGTTTTTTTCCCCATAAAACCAGTTCTTAGTTTTATTAATTCAACAGTTTTATTAATTTCAAATTTATTAATCTCTCCTTTGGTTTTCAATATTTCTAATTTAGTATTTAATTGTGGATTTTTAATTTATTCATTTTCTAGCTTTTTCAATTGCTTGACCAATTCTTTGACCTCCCTTTTCTCTAATTTATTCATGTATGCACTCAGGGATATAAAACTTCCCCTAAGAACTGCCTTTAATGCATCCCACAAATTTTGGTATGTTGTCTCATTATTTTCATTCTCTCTTTTTTTTTAAAGCAATTGGGGTTAGGTAACTTGCCCAAGGTTACACAGTATTATCATTCTCTTGAATGAAGTTACTGATTGTTTCTATGATTTCTTGTTTGACCCACTCATTCTTTAGGATTAAATTGTTTAGTTTACAATTAGTTTTTAGTCTGTCTTTCCATGGCCCTATATTGCATGTGATTTTTATTGTATCATGATCTGAGAATGATGCATTTAATATTTCTGCCTTTCTGCACTGAATTGTGAGGTTTTTATGTCCTAGTCATTGTCAATTTTTGTGTATATGCCATGTACTGCTGAGAGGAAGGTATATTCCTTTTTATCCCCATTCAGTTTTCTCCAGAGATCTATCATACCTATCCTCTCTAAAATTCTATTCACCTTTTAACTTCTTTCTTGTTTATTTTGAGGTTGGATTTATCAAGTTCAGAGAAGGGGAGATTAAGGTCCCCACCAGCAAAGTTTTGTTATTTCTTCATCTAATTCCCTTACTTTCTTCTCTAGGAATTTGGATGCTATACCACTTGATGCATATATGTTAAGTAATGGTATTGCTTCATTCTTGATGGTGCCTTTTAGCAGGATATAATTATCTCTTTTAATTAGATCAACTTTAGCTAGGGCATGATATTTTACTCCAGCCTTTTACCTTTAACCTGTGTATATCCCTCTGTTTCAGATATGTTTCTTGTAAATAGCATATTGTAGGATTATGGCTTTAATCCATTCTGCTATCCTGCTCTGTTTTATGGTAGAGTTCATTCCATTCACATTCACAGTTATGATTACTATCTGTTTCTTTCCCTCCATCCTCTTCCCTCCCGTCTTTATGCTTATATTTTTCTCCCCTTCTCACTTTCCCTCCTTAAGAGTTTTCCTTTTGGGGCGGCTAGGTGGTGCAATGAGTAAAGTGCCGGCCCTGGAGTTGGGACGACCCAAGTTCAGTTCGGGCCTGAGACACTTAACACCCACACACAGAAAAAAAAAAAATACTAGCCGTGTAAACTTGGGCAAGTTTCTTAACCCCAATTGCCCTCCAAAAGGCAAAAAAAAAAAGAAAAAAAAGGAGTTTTCCTTTTGACCACTGTCTCCCTCATCAGCCCCTCTCCTTTTTCCTCCCCTTCCCCCTTACTTCTTCCCTCCCTTCTAACCACATCCCCTTTCATAGCCCTTCCCCCCTCCTACTGCCTGTAGGGTATTTTTATACTTAAATGTAGTATGTTATTTCTTCTTCACCAAGAGTGATAGAAAAAAATCTCATGCAAAGCTCCTCTCCTTCCCCTCTTTCCCTCCATTATGATATGTTTTGTGTCTCTTTTCCATAGAGTCCTATGCTTAACTGGTTGTTTTATTCCCTCCTTCCACCAGAACCAATGAGGGTAAATCTCATATAATACTCATCTCCCTCCCTTCTTTCCCTTTGCTATATTGTTTTTATGCCTCTTTGTGTGACATAATTTACCCTTTTCTGCTTCATTCTTTCCTCTTCTTCCATTACAGCTCTTTGTAGCCCTTACTAAAGTTTTTTTAATCATCATTTTGTGTAATTTATACTCATACCCTCTACTTGTCTATAAACAGTTTGCTCTTATTAAATAACAGGGTGTGTGTGTGTGTGTGTGTGTTTTCCTTGTTTACCTTTCTATGAATCTCTTGTGTCTCCTTTAGATGTTGTGTCTCCATTTGGATGTTGAATTTTCCATTGAGCTCTGGCTTTTTCTTCAGGAAAGTCAGGAAATCTGTTATGTCATTGAATGACCATCTCCTTGCCTGGAGGAATATGTTCAGTTTCACTGGCTGGGTGATCCTTGGTTGTAACCCAAGCTCTTTTGTTTGCGAAAATATTATATTCCACTTCCTCGGATCTTTCCGTGTACAGGCTGCCAAATCCTGTGAGATCCTCACTGTGGTTCCTCAATATTTGAACTGTTTCTTTCTGGCCACTTCAAGTATTTCCTCCTTCACCTGGTAGTTCTGGAGTTTGGCCACAACATTTCCAGGACTTTCCAATTTGGGATCTCTTTCAGGAGGTGTCTGGTAGATTCTCTCGGTTTCTATTTTACCCTCAGGTTCTAGTATTGAAGGGCAGTTTTCTTTCATGAACTCTTGGAAGATGCTGTCCAGGTTCATTTTTTCATCATGATTTTCTGGTAGGCCAATGATTCTCAGATTATCTCTCCTGGATCTGTTTTCCAAGTCAGTTATTTTTCCATTGAGATATTTTACCTCTTTTTCTAATTTTTCATTCTTGTTGTTTTGTTTGACTAATTCTTGGTTCCTCATAGAATTATTTACTTCAATTTGGTTAATTCTAGTTTTTAGAGAATTAATTTCCTCAGTTAGCTTTGGATCTCCTTTTGCATATCACACATTTTTCTTTTTAAGGAGCTGTTTTCTTCATTGTAATGCTTTTCTAATGTTGCAATTTTTATTTTAAAAGAGTTATTCATTTTATCTTCTATCTCTCTGACTTGGTTTTCAAGGTTCCTTTTGAGCTCATCTAAGAATGCTTTCTATACTTGAGACCAGTTTCCTTTTGAGGCTTCAGCTGTGGGTGTGGAGTCTACACTGTCTCCCTCTGAATTTGGATCCTCCCTTTCATGATACTTGGACTCCAGAGTCTTTGTCTTTGCATTCTGCTTTCTACCCATTTTGAGGCAGGGCCCTAGCCATACCCTTCCTCTAGGGTTCCCAAGCCTTTACTGTTTAAGGTTTTGCCCTGGGGCAATAATTACTCTGTTTTCAGGGTCAGGGGGGAATTGGAGCAGCCAGGGATGACTCTGCCATCCTGGTCCCTGGAGGTCCAGATAGAGGCTTTTTAAATTTCTAGGTTGTGGATTGGTAGTCCCAGGAGTAGCTGCTACCCCTGCCAGGGGCCCTGCATTTGATTCTTGCCTTGCTTCATCCAGTCCCAGCCCTTCATTGATAGGCCTGGCAAGGGCCCTTGTGGTTGGTGGATTGATTTGCCACCTCGTTAATCAGGCCTCTTCTGGGCCTGCCTCTGCCACCCCAACATCTGGACCTGCCTCTGTGTGCCTAGACATCCAAGCCTGCCTCTCAAACCTATCTTTTTTCTTGAAGATATTGCTTCTTTTAGCTTCCTCTCCTAGGTTGGTTATTCCTTCTCCCACATTCTGTGTCACATAGACCCAGAAGGAGAATTTGGGAAAAAACTTTGGTTCTCACAGCAACTTTCAGATACTACTTCTGCAACCATCACTCAACAAGCACATCTTCTCCAACACAGTTAATTCTAAATTGTCCAGATACTTCTTATTGGCATCTTTGAACATCCAAGTCACATTTACTCTGCCCCTCTAAATAGAGTACTTAGTTTGCATGGATCTTCTTCATCCTAACCTTTTCTCCTTTCAAAATCCCTGGCCATCCTCTGTCTCAACCATTCACTGGAATGGTCATAACTTAAGCTTCTTCTATTTTACTGGCCCATTCATTTGTTTGTTTTCTGTGACAATGGACAAATAACTTTATCCCATTGAATCTCATTTTGTAAATGAGATTTGTAAAGTTGTGATTTATAAAGTGTTTTTTGGTTTGTTTGGAGTTTTTTGCTTTTTTGGGGGGAGGGGGGAGTGGGGCAGGACAATTGTGAATTGCCCAAGGTCACATGGCTAGTAAGTGTTAAGTGTCTGAGCCCGGATTTGAGCTCAGGTCCTCCTAACTCAAGGCCACTGCTCTATTCACTGAGCCACCTGGCCACCCCTTTAAAGTGTTTTTGTTTTTGTTTCTGTCCCCACAATAACTGGGAAATATTTATTGTAAATATTTCCATCATTCCTATTTTATAGGTGAAGAAAAAGTCTTAGAGAGGGTAGGTGCCTTTCTGTAGTTTCACTGCCACTCTGACACAGTATCAGAGGTGTGATTAAAACCCAAGTCTCTTGGATTTAATACTATTAATGTTGGTATTACAGTGGACAGAGTACTGAACCTGTCATCAGGAAGATCTCAGTTTAAAACTCACTTCAGACACTTAAATGGCTCTGTGGCCCTGAGCAAGTAATCTAACCTCAAACCATCTCAGTTTCCTCTTCTACAAAATGGAATAATAATAGCTTCAGTCAGCAGGGTTGTAGTGAGGTCAAAATGGGATATTTTAAAGTGCTTTACAAATCATAGAGTGCCCTATAAATTCTAGTTAATTTTATCATCAACATCATTCGTTCTACCTTACCATGCTGAGAATAATAAAGCTTTTTACTATCAATGTTGTAGGGTTTGTGTTTGATAACCCTTTGTAAACTGTAAAGGGCTTTATTAAAGTGAGCTCTAATTACTGTCAGCTTCACAATCCAGTTGGGTTGTGCATCATAATGACATTTCTGGCCATAAAGTAAGGCAGAATATGATAGGCGCCATATGAGAGAACAAAGCTTTGACCAAGAGCATGCATCCGTTTGGTGCTCTCTGAGACTCAAGGAAAGGGTAGCATAAGAGCTGGGCATGGACAGAGGATTCAGCCTGTTTTCCTAGAAAGGGCATCGGAGTTAGACCAAGAAGACGTGAGCATCTCAATTCTTTGAAACTCAGATCTTGAGCAACCTTATACAACATGAACCCAATGATGAAAACCAAACAAACAAACAAACAAACAAAAAACCTCTTGAGAAATAAAAAGTCACAAAGTCCATGAACTTTACTCATAGAAAAGATTCTTGAGTTATTTATCTGTACTTGCTCTTTTTTATTTTTCACAGATTTCTAACAAGGATGATGTTAAGGCCTTCCTACTTTGATAATGCCCTCTTACAATAATTATTATAATTATTCTCTGTGGCAGGTAAAAGATACAATGACTGAGAGAATAATGGTTCAGGCTTCCACACTTATCAATTTACTAAGCAATGCATGTCACTTGCACAAGAAACCAGAATCAGACCTCCTCACCTTCGGTACTGAACCCCAAATACAGGTATACATTGTGCATTAAAAACAATCAAATGAGGTCAATTAATAAAAATCAATTAGCCAAGATATAACATAAAGTAATCTGATTACTAATTGGAAGAAAGATTAAGGACTTTCCAAGATGGGAGGGGAAAAACAAACAGGTACAATTTCCTAAAATCAGAAAAAGAGGTCTATCACTCCCCCCAAGTGACTGTATTCAATTGAAGGAACATGGAGACAGTAACTGACTAGCCAGTACAGGACCCGTTTTCAGACAAGACATATGGGTTTCTTGAGTTGTGTAATTGTGAGAAAACTCCCTGCATCAATCTTTGCATGTGAGTTTCTGGTAAGCATAACCTGGATCCTTAATTAAGGGTCTCTAAGCAGCAGGCAGAGGTGGTCCAGCTCCCCAACCATACAGGGCTAGGTTCTAACAATGCAAAAAAAAAATCCTCTCACAATTCCCACAATTGAAAAAAGCTTTCTTATAAGGTAGAAATTCAACTAGACCCATAATTGAACAGAAAGGGAGCTGAGCTAGTTGTAGAACTGATTCACAAGATGGAGTCAGTGTGGCCCCCTACATTCCCTCCACCATTTGCTGTTCTGTTCCCCTCACCTCATAATTACACCTCTCAATTCAGCATAATAAGCACTTGTTAATCTCCTACTGTAGGCAAAGCTGTGTCCTAGGCACTGAAATAAAAAGAGAAAAATGAAACACTACCTCGCCAAGCATTGTATATTGTCTTTGTTGGGATACAATAAAAGGTCATAGAAAGACCTCACAGTCAAAAAAGGATCAAGGATATCTTCACAAAGGATGTGGCACCAGGACTGAGCCTCGAAGGAAGATGACAATTCTGCTAGGTGAAGAGTTGGAAGGGGGATCTTTCAAGTGTGTGTATGTATGGGGGAATAATGCCTTATGAAAATGCACAGAAGTGATAGATGACAACTTCAGGGAATCATCAATAATGTCATCGTTACTGTTATTATTATAATTAGCATTTGCATAGCATTTTAGAGTTTGCAAATGTCTGAGGCTAGACTTGAAGTCAGTCAGGTCTTCCTGACTCCAAGTCCCATAATAATCTATCTATTGTGAAGGGAAGTCATTTGAAATGAGGCTGGGGAGGTAGTTGTGGGCAATGGTAAGCAGAAGCAGCAGAATTCAGGGCTGAGAAAATTACAGATTGACTCATTTTCTAACCTGAAAATGTTAGCTCACACCCTGAACAGTCTCCAAATACCACCCAATATAAACAGAGCACATGGGTGCCCCATCGTGGCTCTTTCCTACCTTCAAACAGAAACAGATAGGCCTAGTTCCCTGGATCATGAATCCCATGAATGGAAGGAAGGAAATGAATAATCATTTATTAGGTACTTACGTTGTGTCCAGCACTTGGCTAAATACTTCATAAATATCATTTCATTTTATCTTTACAATAATCTTGGGAAGCAGGTGCTATTAGTATCCTCATTTTTTCATTTGAGGAAACTGAGTCAAACAGAAGTTAAGTGACTTGCAAGTCATACAGCTGGTAATATCTGTGGTCACATTTGAGCCCCTGTCTTCCTGACTTCAGGCACTGTGCCTTCCACGTCATACTTCTGACTCACATTGAGATTACATTATCCTAAATTCCCAATTCATTTTGTCCAATGAATTGTTGCCTAGCCATGCTTTTATGGTCTTGCACTATTAAAAATTAAGGTTGAGAACCCAAGTTTAAAACTTCGTCTTTTAGCCTCATTGTCAAATTATATTTTATTAGTGTCAGCATAACTTATACATTACATCTTATTCGTATCATCTTGCTAAATTCCCAATATCTTTTTGGTTCAAGAATCTTACTCGGTAGCTTATCTCTTCCTCCCCGATTTGTGTCCTCTGCCTATTGGATTAAGGATGCTACCTAGTCATTTATCAGAGGTTCCTAAAAGCTTTGCCAGAAAAGCATGCTTTCTGGTAGGTCCTACTAAGCTAGAAGGGTTTCGTATATCAACACAACAATGACTTATGCTGGTCATCAACCAACTTGGCTGAATTTTGAGGTTTTTTTTTTTTGCCATGGGATTGTTGGTCAATATGTTTTGATTTTTGTTTCTTTTCTCCCTTATTCTCTTTCCCTTCCCCCTTCTCCTCCTGCCACAAAAAATCACAGAGACCCAAATTTTAGGCAAGGGGGATGTTGTGCTCTGGATTGTTGGAATTTAGAAACCTTAATGAGGGTTCCTAACCTGTGATCCTTGAGTGTGTACACGGGTGCACAGGCACACACACATACATATTATATATGTACATATGCATATATCTGATTAGTATATTTCATTTTAATATAATTGGCTTTCTTTGTAATCTCAAGCATTTTATTTTATACATTTAAAAACACTATTTTAAGCAGGAGTCTATAGTCTTCACCAGACTGCTGATGTGGCCTATGTCCCTACCCTCCACCCTGTACTGGAATTAAAAAAAAAGGTTAAAGACTACTGCCTTAAAAGTATTAATGCATTCCAGACTTTACCGTTTACATCCATATCTAGATGCCACTGGGCAAATTAATTCAGGGGGAAGAAAAAAAATCAGTCCAGCTCATTGAGATCAGGTTCATGGTGAATAAGTAATGAGCTTGTGTTTCTGATTTCCTGGTGTCTCGATGCTCCCATGATCAGAGGGGAACCACTCAGTCTGCATTTGACAATGACGGTGGAACTTGTTTGCCCCATTTTGACTGGGACGAAGCCTATATATTCCAAATGCCTTTCTGTGGTGTTTGTTTAGGTTCTGTAGTTTCACTATCAGTTTTCTGTGTATAGTAAAATGCTTTCCTGAATTATAAGAAGTTGTGATAAATAGAATATGTTTTTCCTGGTGCAGTGGGGATTGAAATGTATGGTAACAGCTACTCTACTGGAAGATAAGCTTAAGTGGATATTAAAATGGTTAAGTTAATAAATTGTGCTTTTAGACCACATGAAAAGAATTTGTTTTATTAGCCAACATTCTATCCTGATGTCTATAATAATTCATTACTATGCCACTTGACAAAGTGTAAAATTCAAGGTCACACCAAAGCCAGTCTTGTTTAAATATGAATATTCTTCCTTGAGTCCTTGCTTTCAACAGAATATGAAGTTCAATAAAGATCAATAGAGAAAAAGAAAAGAAATCTATGTATCATATGCCAGGTTATAGCATGATATCTTAATAATCAAGCAAATGTCAAGAAACAAAGATTGTTTGTCAAGGGGCCTTTTTGTGTTTCCCTTTCAACATAAGGAGTCTTCCTCTCCCTTCTTCCCCTTCCTGCTCAACACAGTGCTAGGGTATAGCCCTAAAATGAAACATCAAGATATATACTGTCACCTTGGACTACAAGTAGCACTTTGTTTTTGATTCAAAGACCCCCAGATTTCCATCCTTTTAAGGGTTTGTATCAGCAGATTGTTTATAAAAAATAAGACATAGAGTCAAAGCTATTAGACATTTGGTTCTCTCCCCTATTCCCATCAGAGCGAACAAACGCTGTCTAGAACCATGATGAAACTTGATTTCATTAAAATATACTGTACTTCAAATCCTTACAATTATCATAAGTAATAGTCCTACTAGAAATATTTTAGAGTCAAAATCAAATTAGACCACATTCAAATTAATTCACACATTATTTTTTCCATTAAAATTACATGGATTTTCCATAAGAACAACTATCACCTCATGTTGCCCTAATAAAGATCACTGTTTTAGAAATAGGGATATGCTGGCTTATACCCTGCAGATGGGAAATTGCTGGTGATAGTGATTTTTCCATATTCCCTTGGAATTTAAATTAAATAGTATTCCTCAGATATTTACTGAGTTTGGCTTAACCTCACTAATTTTGGGTTCCTTGCTCTTCACTTTTCCAGTCCCAGGGATCTGTTTTGAATAGTGAAATTCAATTCCATTTTGCAAAGGAGTTTGCAATTCATCAACATTGTGATATGAGTAATGAGTAAACTGATATGAGTAATGTGATATGAGTTTGTTTTGTTTGGGGTTCAGACTTATAATTTCATCTGTGTCTACCAAAGCAGACCAGCAAGTACCATTTTTTGCACTGAAAAAATAAGTGAATTCCTCAAGGTCAGTCAGTCACTAAACACAAATATTTACTGAGGGTCATCTAACCTCTTTAAATCTGAGGCAGGATTTGAATACAAGTCTTGATGGCTTCCTACCCAATGATCACTAAACCATCTTGCCTCTCAGAGACTGCTCATGTATAATTTTTAAAAGTACAATTAAAAGTGACATTATTGTTTGTTTAATTACACTGGAAGTGATTAGGTAGATGATATAGGAAATTAATATTTAAATAATAATTATTACTATCATAGTTATGATTTATTATTATTATGGGCCAAGAAAACAAGGCTCCCAGTATGCTTGGGGAATTCCCTGTGAGAGGGGAACATTATGAGAGGACATGAACAAGAAACTCACAGGGATAAGAAACAGAAAAATTATGAATATGTTAAGATTTGAACCTTTGCAAAGAATTTCCATATCCATGATATCACAATGATATACTTGATATATCCATATCAATTAATCAATAAACATTTGTTAAGCAACTACTATGTGCTAGGAACTGTGCTAAGTGCTAGGGATACAAAATGAGGTAAAAATAGTTCCTGTCCTCAAGTTGCTTAAAATCCAAGAAGGGAGAAAAAAATGCAAAGAAATATAAAAAAAAGCAAGCTATACAGGATTGGTTAATTGTCATCTTTTATTCTCAAAGAAGGTAAAAATGAGTGAATAGAGCACGGGCCCTGGAGTCAGGAAGACCTGAGTTCAAATCTGACCTCAGACACTTAACACAAAAACTAGCCATGTGACCTTGGGCAAGTCACTTTACTCCAATTGCCCTCCAAAAAGAAAAAAAAGGTCAAAATGAAATCACTGTGATAGACTCAAGTTAAGGTGTGCCTGACTGTGGCTGATCAGACCTATATGAGTTCAGACTGCTTTACCAAAGGTCGGGCACAAATAGTATATGTAAACATTTAAAGTGGATTCTCTAAATTAATACAGGGGAAACACCAGAATTAAGAGAGGTTGGGAAAGCTTCCTATGGAAGGTGAGATTTCAATTGGGATTTAAAGGAAGCCAGAGAGGTAGGTAATCAGAATGGAAGATGGATAACATTCCAGCCTGGGAAGACAGACAGAGGCAAAGTCTGGAGCCAGGAGGTGGAGTGTTTTGCTTGTGAAACAGTCAAGACACTAGTGTCAATTAGTCCAAAAGTGGGTATGAGGTATACAAAGTGGGAGTGAGGTATACGAAGACTTGAAAGATAGGAGGGGGCTAAGTTAGAAAGGACTTTAAATACAAATAGAGCATTTTGTATTTGCTCTTGGAGACAATAGGAAGGCAGCAGAGTTTGTTGAGGAGGGAGGAAGGGAGTATGATGTCAGACATTCACTTTAGGAAAAATCACTTTAGTAGCTGAATGGAGGATGGATGTCACATATTTCTCAATAGTAGCTTTTGATCCACAGCAAGAAGTTTCTGCTTTCCCTGGTTGTCTAACTAGGCTTACCTTGTGAGACAGATCAGCAGAGACCCCACAACACCCACATCCAAACTAAAATTTGAAATTGGCTCACTCTACACTGTCTTTCTAAGATGAAATCTCATTTCCATGCCAACTTTGCCTGCATACTTATGCCTTTCCAGCTCAGTGCTACTATTCAGTCACCATCCACTGTCTGCCAGTTTCACAATGTTCTCTGGGTACTCTCCTTTAATGTCAGATACACTTTGTCTCATTCTTTTCCTCTTACAGTCCTTCCTGACCCAACTGAATAAAGCCCAGATGTTCCATGAAGATCCTGCCACCCTATCCAATGCTGACAATTCTGTTTCTCAAATCACTCACTTCCAGAGCCAATAGGAGATGAGACACATTACCCCTTTCAGGCTCTCCTGCTGCTTTGATAATAACTTCATCCCAGACAACTAAATTTCCCTATATAAGTTATTATCACTGTTGACTACACCCCTCAGCGACTTCATCATCTGGCCCATAGTCTTCCTCTCCACTCCAACCATTAGCATTTCCGATGATGTTTGCAAAATTAATGTATCATTTAATTAATTAACTGCATTAATTAATTAATGCAGTAGAGGGGAGGATAGGGACTGAAGAGGAGAGAGGGCTGAAGAAGATAAGATAATGATAATTATGTGAATAGAAGGAGAAAATGGCTACTTAGTCCAAAAGATTGTGGGATTAGAAGTGAGGGACAACCATAGGGAGGTGAAATAATCAAAAGTGTGAAGCTTCTCTCCTCCAAGCTCATATGATATTTGAAAACCACATGAGGTCAGTGGAATGATATCACTTGACTCACCAAACATTGAAGATCTGGAAGTTAAAAAAGGGGGGAGTTCTGGCTAGTTATATGGGTCTGAAAATATCTGATGCTTGTATATAAGAATCTCTGACTTGAAATGGACTTCAAAGTCCACATAACCAAGAAGCTCAAACAATCCTTTTAAAGTGCCTCTTGTCAGCGAGGCACTCCTCTGGGTACTTAGAGTATCAAAAGAAGACCAAAACTTTTTCCAGTTCTCAAGTTTATATCCTATGGGAGGAGTGAGGATGTGACACTGAAACATGCTAATTTGAGAAGAAAGAGATTGCAACTAGAAAGTTTAGTAATGACTTCCTGACTCAACAGCTAAATTATATGAAGAAAAGATCTTCTTAAAATTATAACTGGCAAGTAAACACCCGGTCTCTGTTTTCAGATCTCTAGTGTTGGGAAGTCTATTTCCTCCCACAATAGTCTATTCCACCTTTTGTTAAGTTCACTTGTCAGAAAATGCTTTCTTCCATCCAGAGTAAATTTGGCTCTGCCGTTTTCTTGCATTCTTTCTGTATCTGCCCTCAAGGGTTAAACGTGAGGTTTAAAAATACTGATTTTCCATGCAGTAACCACTCAAATAACTGAATATCACTCATATATGTCCACCCTAAATTGTCCCATATCCAGGCTAAACAACTCCACTTCTTTCAAGTGGCCCCCATATACTGTGGATTCAACGTGTTTTCACCATGCTAGTAACGCTGTCTTTTCTCTGCTGGGATATGCCCATGCATCCTTCATGATAGTCCTATCCCTTATTGGATTGTCCTCATTCCTCCAAAATATCTTCAGTATAGCATGATCATATCATGCCACTCTTCCATGCTTATCAGCTGTTTCCTGAATGCCTCATCAATTTTCTCTTTCTGGAGAAGTGGTCCCTAAAACAGTGGTGTCAGACTTACAGAAATGGATGTCCGTTAGGCACAGAGTGACTTTGAAAACCACAAATTCTAATGTTTTATATTTGTATTCATTTTGTAAAATTATTATGTTGCCATCTGGTTTGGGCCTCGAGAGTTGAGAGGCTGCTTGTAGCCAGCAGCCCAAGTTTGACACTTCTGCCGTAATATATTCTGAAGACTCTATCGCTTCTGATCCTGTGCTCTTTACTAAAATATTCCATTCCTTGCACCATCTCTCTTGTTCCGGGATTTCCTACATGGATTTGTCTTTTCTTAATATGTTTTGCTTCTCTACTCTGATAACCTCTTTATCATTTATTTTATTTTACAACAAATACCTTTCTAGTATCATATTCCAACCAGATACATATTCTACTATCATATGCATGCCACCAAGTTTCATTTATACCTATGAGGTTAAATTGGACACTTTCCATTAGACTCTCTAGTTGCCTTTAATTATTACCACCATTGTTCTACGCATTTATGTTTAGACAATTGAGGCTATGGCTTGTATGCCTGAACGTGTTGTTGGAGTTTAGCTTTTGGGGCAAAAGTGAACACATGATTAGTTCCATATTTGTTATTTCATTCTAAGTACAGCACATCTAGAGGTTGTGGAGAACGTGCTAGGTTACTAATCTCTACTGTTTCTATATATATTCCCCCAAAGGCCTTTGAGTATTCCTGGGTCCTTGAGGTCCAAGATAGCTTGCGTTCTGACTCTCTAGCAGTGGCTGATTATATTGCCAATGCCATACCCACAGTAACTGCTATAAATATACAGGCATATTCCCAGACATGAATCACAAGATATAACAGACTAGCTTCTTTGAAGACAAGACCAAGCTATTTATTCATATACTAGAAAATCAAATGCACTACGATAATAAAGAAGTTGACACACATTACCAATGCAGGAAGCTCTGCCATCCCCAAGTCTCCCCTCCATCAAGTCTCCCCACAAACAAGTTCCCTTAGGCAAAATGACCCTCTCTCACCCATGTTAGCTGCTCTTCCTCTCTCTGCCTCCTCTCTCTCAGCTCCACCTCACTCTCCCACTTCCTGGACACCAGTTGGGCAAGCTACTCCCACCAGAGGCTCCATGTGAAGCAGGCTCAAAGCAGGTCACATGGGCACATTAATGGGCAAGAAAGATCTTCCCATTCCATTAACAATACACTGATCAAATAAGAAATCAAAAAGTATTCTCAAGTGCTTGAAATATGCCAGTCACTGAGAATACAGAACGAAAATCAAAATAGAGCTTGTCCTAAAAAAGCTTACATTAAAATGAGGAATACAGCATAAACATCTCAGAGGATGATGCACCCTTTTTCTTTTCCAAGTTTTCTTCTCCATTCCTATCTTTGATTACATCCCCTTTTATTCCTGTGGGAGACTAATCATACTTTTTTTTCCCCCTCTCATCTTCAATCTTTCAGTATCTGCTGATTTTCAACAGTTCCAACAGTAATATCTCAAGTCCCTTTGAATCTTCTGGATGGGAAGGTTTTGATGACTTTCCTCTATTCATCATGCCTATATATATCTCATGCCCAGATAATGCAAAGAGTGATGAATTTGGAGTTAGAGAACAAGGATTTGAACCCTGAGATTGTCTGCTTATGTCAATGACCTTAGGCAGCATGTTGAAGCTTTCTAGACACTTTTTGATTTTTAAAATAAGGATGTTAGATTGGATTAAGTCCAAAAAAGATCCTTCTAGCTATAAATTTATTATACAATAATTTTCTTCCTTCCTAAGCACAAAAAGAAAATATTTGCATTTTTTCCTTCATTTCCTCACCACCCATTCATTATGCAACTCCTTATAATATTCTTCTAGGTCCACCATTCTAATAAAACTACCCTTTCAAAGGTTAATAATGACTTCTTAAGTTTTATATACAGTAGCTTTTCAGCAATCCCCACTTTCTTTGAGTTTTTGAATGATACTGTTAATAACTCCCTCCAATAAGATCAATATCCTATTCAGTTCAATAATTTCACAATTAAATTCAATAAAGATTTATTAACTACCTACTTATGTACCAGGCACTATGCTAAGTGTATAGCATACAAAAAGAAGTAGCTTACAATCTAATGGGAGGGACAACATACACTATGTATACATATATGCACACACATGTGGGTGTATGTATGTATATATGTATATGTGCGTACACATATATAATGCACACACATGTATGTGTATACATGTGTGTATGTATTTATATATGTGTGCAGGCATTCATGCATATGATAAATAAGAAATTATTAAAGAAGGAAAAGCAGTGGAATTAAAAAGGTTTAAGGAAGGCTTCCTGTCAAAAGTGGAATTTTATGTGGGACTTAAAGGAAACCAGGGAGATCAGTAATCAAACTGAAGGAGGGTTTACCTCCATTTATGAGTTTGTCAAGTATAGGCAAGATGAATTTATGATGGAGAAAGTGTGGACATTGTTCCTCTGAATGCATTGGTTGAGTTCAATATCCTCCAAGTTCCCTCATAACTTTGTGGTTTGATTCTATCTAATGCCAGCACTCTTCCTATGGTCTAGCTTACTATCTTTAACTCCCTATTGGAGGTTTCCTACCAGCATCTTGTCAACAAACTGACTCTTTTCCAAACAAATGTAACCCTTATTCCAAACTTCCCTATTTCTCTTGATTGTCACCCAGGCTTGGAATCTCATATTTACCTGCCACTTTTCATGAATACCTCCATTTGAAGGTCAGTTGTCAAATATTTTGGACTGTACCTCCCCAACCTGGGCATCCACTTCCTCCTTTCCATTCTCACTGCCACAATTCTAAAGCATTAAACATTAGACCTCCATTACCTTCATCACTCTGTGATATTTTAATAAACTTCTAACATTGTTTTTCTCTATTTCCTGTGTCTCTTATGCAGGAATCATCTCCCCTCTACCTACTCATAGCCTAATGATTTTGCTTCCTTCCTTTAAGGTCCAAAAAAGTTCCACATTCTACTCAATTCAACATTGACTATGTGTACTTCAAATAGAAAATCTCCCTTTACCTGACAAATAAACACAGTTCCTGCCCTCAATGAACTTATATTCTATTGAGATGATATGGTATGCACATGAATGATGTAACTGTAAATTATAAAAACAACAACATTAAAAATAAATAATAAATGATGCCTAACATTGCCAAAGTGACCAGGGAAGGCTGCACAGAGAAGTGAACATGTGAATTAGTGCTCCTTCATCTTTTTTTTTGGTTTGTTTTTTGGAGGGCAATTGGGGTTAAGTGACTTGCCCAAGGTCACATGGCTAGGTTTTTGGTGTGTTAAGTGTCTCAGGCCGAATTTGAATTCAGGTCCTCCTGACTCCAGGGTCAGTGCTTTATTCACTGCGCCACCTTGTGTTCCTTAATCTTAAAGGAAGAGAAGACATTTGTAATACTTTGGTGGCATGGGGGACAGATTGAATAAATACATAGAGTCAACAGATGACCATTTTGAGTAATGGCTAATAGACACTTTTCAATAGAAAATAGATTTTGTAAAAGAAAAATAATGTGAAATAAGCAATCAAAAACTCAAAGGAAGTCAGAATATGGAAAGCCTTAATTCCCAAGCTAACAAATATAATATTGTCCTAGAAGAAATAGAGTCAAGGGAAGTTCTTGAGAATAGGAGTCATATAAGCAGAGTTGTTTCAAGGAATTTTTCCTCCTGTATTAGTGGCTGAGAGAACAATTAGGAGACTATTACAATGAAGGGTCTATACAAGACTAGTTGTCAGAATAGAGATTGGGATAGGTTCATGTGAGCCTGTGGACATATTATAAATAAAATGTGAATAAGGGTTGGATTGAGGTGGACAATAAGGGAGACATAAGAATCTAAGATGTCATCTCACATTAAGCTTTCTCTGATTCTTCTACCTGGAAAAAATGTTCTCTACTTAAATGATAATATAATAATACTAATGATAATATATTAATATTTAAATGAAAAAAGGATATTTTCAACACATTTTAGTTTTCTGCAGTTGTTACTCATATACTTATACTACCACCTAAGCAAATGTCAAGGCCTTTAAACTAAGAAGGCAGGGGGAGGTAGAAATCTACCAGTTAATATCCCCCAAGATCAATAAGACAGCAAATAACTTTAAAGAGGGAAGAATGGTAGTCGAGATATTTGTAAGCTTACAGAGACAAAAATACGAAAAGTGATAGTAATAAAACCCATAGTCTCAAAAGTCTGTACAGAAGTGTTAAGAACTTAGGTAATTATCAAAGAGATAGTAGAAGTTTTAATGTGAGGTGGTAAAATTGACCTCACTGAAATCATTGGGGCTTGATGGGAAGAAATTCACAATATTAATATGACTCTTCAAGTCTTATCCAAAATAATTTTAGTTAAAATGAAGAAGGTGAGTTAGTATAATACTGTGTGAAGAAATTATACTCATGGGACTTGGAGGTAGGTGGCTAGAGGGAGAGACATATCTAATAGAAAGCATTTTGCTGATGAATAGCAACAGAAACTGAAGGAATTTTACTTCTGGTGTATACTACATTCCACATGGTCATAAAGGCAAAGAGGAAGAGGCAAGGGGACAGAACAATAATTTGTTAAGCAGCTATTGTATGTTAAATAGATCATAAACCTAGTGTAGAGACAGGCAATAGTGACATAATGAATTAAAATGTATGGAAAATCTTCTTCTCCTCCTCCTCCTCCTCCTCCTCCTTCTTC
>NW_027185876.1:11035233-11048626 GCF_028583685.1 Petaurus breviceps papuanus | reverse complement strand
TCTCTCTCTCTCTCTCTCTCTCTCTCTCTCTCCCCCCCTCTGTCTCTCTGTCTCTCTCTGTGTCTCTCTGTCTTTGTCTCCCAAAAGCAACACAGATACTAATTTCTTAACTCGCTTAAATGACGGCTGAATAATCCAAAATGTATGATTCTTCAATTGAATATAGAAAGGAAAACTAAATGCTTGAAAGAAGATATTCAAAGAAGACAAAATCCCAATGCTTGGAACAGATAAGCACATGATAACTAAAAATAGATATTAGAGCTGTTCACCTTTTATTTTCCTCGTTTTATTTGCTAGGGAGATTGATCTTTATCTAGGAAAGGGAGACAAAATAAATATGGCCAATATGTAGTTGATATCAAAGATAAATAAAGGTATGAGTCAAGTACCTAAACTGAATGCACTCATATCTAGAGAACTAAAAGAACTGGCAGCTGTGATGACTGAGACAGTCATTTATTTTTGAGAGATGATGGGAAATAACTTTGGTACTAGAGTTTGGGAGAACAGAGACTTTGCACATTTAAGATAAATGTGAGAATTTTATTCTGCAAATTATGGGCTAATAAGTTTGACTTTGATTCTGGGGATATTAGTGAATATGATATTAAAGACCAAAAGGAAGTGGTGATCACAAAGGCCAGTCTGCTTAGGAAAATTCATACCTCACTAACTTTATTTCACTTTTTTGGACAGTAATTACTTGGTAGATAAGAAAAATGTTCTCTCTATTGAATATACCTGGATATAAAAAAGACATCTAAAAAGGCCCCTTGTGCAATTCCTGTCTGTGTACACAGTGGAGTGATGTGAGATATATAGTAAAAAAATTTTTTAAAGGTAGACTCATAAATTTTGAAGGGAACATTGTGCTGATTTGATCTAAATGACATCCATTTTTGAGGATTTAGTGGATCTGATTTTCTTCATCTGAGTATTGCTTGACCCCTCCATGATTTTATCGATAGCCTTTTAGAGATGCTGTAGCCCAAGAATTCATCTCACTGTAGCAATCATATAATGAGCCTTCACAACTCAATCAGGCTGGTCTTTTGATAGGTAGAATTTAGGCCTGAGGTAAAACTCTTAGAGGATTTAATAAAAATGAAAACATGATGTCACAACTATATACCAAATTCAATCTATGTAATGTTTTAAGATTTCTAATATTGATTTTTTTTTCTCTTTAAAATAATACTAGGGGTGACTAGGTGGCACAGTGAATAGAGCACCAGCTCTGGAGTCAGGAGGACCTGAGTTCAAATCCAGCCTCAAACAGTTAACACTTACTAGCGGTTTGACCTGGGGCAAGTAACTTAACCCCAAATGCCCTCCTTCCCCCCTCCAAAAAGCAAAAATAAAGTAATTAAATTAAAATAAAATAATCCTATAAAATTGGTCATATATTATAATGCCCATTTTATAAATAGTGTCAGAATCATTTCTTGTTAACCAGGAATCACACAATCAATAAATAACCAAGATCATATTCTAATTCCATTCTTCTGATTGTCAGATTCAGAATAAGACATTGTAGGAGATAAGAGAGAGAAAAAAGAGAAGGCAGAGAATAAGAAGGAGGGGAGAGAAAGGTTTGAGGAAAGACAAGAAAGAAGCAAGAAGGGAGAGAGAGTGGAGAGTAGAAAAAATAGGAGAGATGAAAGATGTTTTTTTTAAAGTCTGGTCTATATTTTAGCACTGATCAGTTCTTGATGGCTCATGCTAGAGTTATAGAAAGAAACTCAAGTGTGCCTTTTTCGTCCTTTGTTTCTTGTTCATATTTTTTTTTCAAGTGCTTCATAGAATATCTACCCAAAATGATAATAACTCTTTTGTGATTATGTTGATGTCTTCTATTTCATATCTAATACTCATACTGCCCATATAACAGAGGCACAGAATATCAGAATTGAGGAGCATATAAGCTATCTAGTTTAATCCATCCCAAATTTTCTCTACTGCATCCCCAGCAAGGAATCATCTATTGTGTTTTTAAGTGTTCTAGTTAATGGTAACACAAAAACGCTTAAATTATCCTGGTGCATTTTTTTTGAAAGTTCTATTCAAAAGTGAACCTTTACATTCTATCACACTGATTCCTTGTAAGTTCTCCCTCATCTCTTCCTAGTTGTGAACTTCAGGGTTGAGCAGAAGAAGAAAAATGTTTTTCTTCCACACAGCAAATCTTCAGTTATGTGAAAAAAAAGATCATCTTCCACAAATCTCCTTCTCCATGCTAAACATCTTTAATTGTTTCCACCGACACTCCTTTTCATAGATGATGTTTTATAGTCCTTCACCATTTTGGATTGCTCTTCTTAGGACATATTACAATTTGTGCATTTTTACATTAATTTCCAAATGGATGGTATAAAAATAAGGTATTTGAGATCACAGAAGGGAGAACTTACTATAGTATGCAACAATCTTGGAATATTTCAGAGAAGAGTTGGGATTTTAATGAATCACAGAACCACAAATTGTCTGAGTTAGGAGGTTATGAATGATAATCCATTCTCCAACTTCACCAACAAGTGGTTAGACAGGTTTTGAGTGAAGACAGACAATGAAATGCCAAAAACGTCAAGAGAGGGGGCATTTGAATTAAGCCTTAAAGGATGAGCATGTTATGTCTAGGTAGAAAGGTAACAAGAAGAAGCTTCACTCTCCACCCCTAGCCACATTTGCTATGTGTTATCTTCCTATATTAAAATGCTAGCTTTCTGAAACCATGAATTTATATCCCCAGGTAGTAATACAATGGTTAGCATATAGTGTTTAATAAATACTTAGTCATTTACCCATTCTTTGAGGTGGAGAAAAGACAGATATGATGGTTCTTTAAGAAATTAAAATTCAAGACTCATTAGAGGAAGGCTAATTCCTCACTCAACAACACAAACCTCCTAGAGTCATTTAAAATTCCTTCTTATCCTTTTGACGAACAATGATCTCTTCAATAAGAAGTCACTCTTTGACACTTGGGTGGATTGTCAATGCCTTTGTGTAATTCACTAGACGGCGTAATGTGTTAGTGATTGCAAGCTGGAACTTGGCACAGTCATTGAACAGGAGAGAACCACGGCTGTTAATATTTCCACTCCCATATGTTCTATTCACTTTTCTCCAGGTTTCAGCGTCACTGCCAACATGCACTCTAAAATCTGCAATCATAGACTTTAGAGGCAGGGTAATCATAGTATATATTTTATGTTATGAGTAGATAATTTATCTTTTATATATGCATATATTGAGGCCTATAGGTGTAAATGTTGATGTGAAATCAGGAAGCTATAAATCCTTGTATAAATTCACATTTTATCTACATTTACAAATTTGAAGTGGCAAATTATGGCAACAACTTTTATTAGTTTCTCAAAAGTGTGAGATAAAAGATATTTTTACAAGAATGTGTGTGACATAGGAATGTATTCATATATCTCTGAAATGTACCCTCATTTATTTTACAACTGTATAAAAAGCAAGGTTTGGCTGACAGCTTTGCCAACACACTAATTAACTCTCAGCTGTGGAATTTTCAGTCCTTCTCAACATGTAATCTTGGGACATTGCAGCCAGAAAGTCAGGCAGAATGACAAGCAAAGATCACCTTAAAATGCTGAATCAGATAGAAAACATGCAACAGGGTGCTTTTTCATCCCACATTATTCAGGATGGTCAAGTATCTCTTCATCATCTCTTTCCATCAGATACTTCCAAGGAATGTGGATTTTATCTTGTTTTCCTTCTCAATCCATGTTTACTTGTCTGTGAGGAAGCATTAAAAGGTTCTCCATTTACTTGCTTTAGAGGCACATGGAAAAGTCAAATAAGGGTATCCTGTCAGAGACTGGGTAAGACATGAAATGCAATGCCATGCTGACATTGTTTTGTTCTGTTTTATTTTAAAAGCCTTAAACCTACCTAGGGCCTGCTAGTTTTAACTGGCACAAAACATCCTAAGGATCATCTAGTCCCTTCTTTTTCGCCAATAAGAACAGTATTATTTGTGGTCACATGGTTAGTTGGCAGCAGAGCTAAGGCTAGGATTTAGGTCTTTGGCCTCTCAATACAATGGGGTTCTTAATCTACCACACAGGCAATAGAATGATGCTTCAGATTTGGCAATACTTTCTGCCCTTCTTCAATCACAGTCTCTACAAATATACATCGAGGTCCCTAAACTACCCTCTTTTTTATCTACATGCATCTACTCTGACATGGACAAAATCTCAGCATAGCAAATACCAAGCATCTAATGATTATAGGAAGTGTGATAATCCTTTCCTTTTCTATATCATATGTGAAGAAATTCAGAGAGATTAAATAATTTGTCCAAGGTTACAAGAGTTCTAAATCTATGAGCCTATCAATCATTTTTCCAATGTAACAGAGCTCTAAATCTATGAGTCTATCAATCAAACAAGAAGAATTTCTTAAACACATACTATGTGCAAGTCACCATTTTACATGCTGGGATTATAAATAAAAATAATGAAAAAACAAAGGTCCATTCCTACTCAAATCAATTATAAGAGGCAGGATTTAAAAACAGGATTCTCTTGAGTCAAAGAGAATCTAATGGGCTAGTTCTCTGTGCTCTTTCTTGGTGTAATGATTGTGCTACAAACATTTTGGTGTACTGAGAGACAAAGGGTGGGGAGTCAGGAAACTTCCCCCATCTCTATAACAGTGGGAGGCATTGGAATAGGCAGAAGACATGTTTCCCAAGGTGATGGGGCACAGCGGACAATCACTTATGCCAGAATCTAAGTGAAATTTGGGCAAGAGACCAACATATGAGACTGAATGAGCAAGGGTATTTCTTATGTCCTGGAACAGTGGTGACAGTCTCCAAGAGAAACTGATACCTGTGGACCACACATTGACTTAGAAAACCATAATTTAACATCATCTATGCTGTGTTGTATTTTGTTTATTTTATTAAACATTTCCCAACTGTTTTGCCAGCAGCTCATGGCGTGCCCTGTGGGCAGTGAGTTTGAAAGTTTTGTGACCTAAGATAGCACTCGTTCATGAGGCACAATGGAAATGGCCACCTATGTTATCTTCTGCCTATGGACTCTGAAATTCCCCAGTCTGTAGAATGTATTGACCAGGAAGAGCAGTGGGTCAACTTGCTTGTTGCATAAGATAATTGGAGGTCATAAAATACAGTAGGCTTGAGGCCCTCTTTGTGAATACTGAGTTTTAAAAACACATTTTATTGACATTTTCTCTGAAATTATGAATACTCTGTGCTATCATTTCAAGGACTCCATGCTGTGGAGAGACTTTATTTTGCGGTAGATTTAGCCTAAGAAACTGTCAGAACTGTTCATTACAAAAACATGGCCATGTAGCTCCCTCTCCAAAACCACCAGAACATTAACATGTTATTATTAAGACTCGACCTCAATTTCAAAAAGAAAATGCTTTTGAAAGTCCATCTGAATGAGTGGGGAAATTCCCTGCAGTTAGATTAGCAAACCTGAGTCCAGGGGGCCAAAGTAAGTAAATTAGATGTGAAACAAACTCGGTAGAGACACATTCTCTCTACTCCCTCTACACACACACATACAAATACAAGCTGTAAATATATACATATGTATGTATGTATATTTAAAGTAATAGCATAGATTTAAAGATAGAAGCCGTTTCAAAGATCTCAAAGTCATGTTTTTTTGAGGAAACTAAGTCCCAGAGAGATCAAGGTCAAACTGTTTGAAGAGATTCTGACATTTCACAATGATGCTTAGTAATTCCTCTCTCTTTCAAAATCATACCAAAGAGATTCAAAAGGTAGAATGTAATTGTAGGATTCAAAAAAACACAGTATCTGAATCACAGAATGTCCAAGTTGGAAGGGTTTTCTGTGTACATTAAGCCCAATCTCCAGCGGAAATTCCTTTACAACATGAACCCCAAATCCTTATACAACTTTTTTTTTCTCGAAGATCCCAATAATGACAAACCATTGCTTTACAAGATAAACCATTCCATTTTAGAATAACTCTAATTATTAGGGGGAAATCTTTTTCAAAGCCTTAATTTCAATTTTTAAAACTTTAAAATATGGATTCCTTTTTTTGACCTTTGGAGCAAAAAAAAAAAAAATTAGAATACTTCTTCAATGGTAGAATCCTTCAAATAATTGTATACATTAATCCCTCTCAAACCCTTAACCTGCCTATTTATTATCTCTTTACTAAGTTAACATTTAAAAGGCCTGATGCCAATAAGATATAAAGTTCCAGTTGACTGTATTTCACATAATTTAAAATTCACTGTTGCTTTTGTTCAGTCATTTCAGTCAAATATGACTCTTTGTCTTTTGGAGTTTTCTTGGCAAAGGTCCTGGAATTGTTTGATGTTTTCTCTTCTAGCTAATTTTATAGATGAGGAAACTGAGACAAACAGTATTAAGTGACTTGCCCAAGGTCACACAGGTAGTAAGTGTGTGAGACCAGGTTTGAACTCACAAAGATGAGTCTTCCTCACCAGGCCTGGCACTCTATTCCCCACACTACCTAGCTACCCTCACAATTTACTACTGTGAAGTAAAGACAATAGGCTTCATCGTGATCAAAATGAAAAGGCCAAAGAATGTGACTGAAGCATAAAAATTCATTATGGTTAATGCAGTGCCATATTAAAAGAGTTTTTGTATGTCAAAAAATGAAGTATAAGCAGAGAGTATGTTCAAGAAGCCTGGGGCTTTGCCTCTCTTTGCTACAAAATTAAAATGAAAAATAAAAACCTCAGAAACTTAACTCACACATTTGTCACCAATAAAATCAAGAATTATGTTTTCCTGCTATCCAAACAGAAACAATCAGTCTCAATTTGATGATTCTGTGTCTGTGTTGAGATTTTCAAAAAATAAGGCATTACAATTTTTTAAGTGAAATACTGCTGCAAAGCATTCTAAGAATCAGTCAGTAAATATGATATGATGTTGTCTGGTATTTGTGGTAAGTGCGACATAATTTCCAAAACATTACACTTTCCAGAGATGCACAGCTGAGGGTGAAATTTCATTAAGTGGTACCATACTATTGTTCCAAATCAGTTACATAGGATACATTGGAAAGTCATAGAGGAAATGTTGGAATGGTGAATTAGTCAACTTCCTACCCATGATATCAATATTACCCTTTAATTTTATTTATTACCTTGGTAATGCATATTTACCAGGCATGGACAACATTGTAGACTGTCTGAATCATATGAAAACCATGGCTGTTAGGAAGCTTATGTGCTAAGGTTACAAAATGAATAAATACACAGTTTACTTACTTTTTTGTCCCTGACTGTACAGCTGAAATGACTTATTTTCTTAGGCTGGAGTGGACAGCTCCCAGCTCCATCTATCAATAAAAGGAATAATACATTTTACTGTTAACTGTAAGGTTTTCATTCAATTCAATAAGCATTTAAAAATACCTGTTATATGTGTGTCACTGTGGTAGAAACTGAACTTACAAAGAATAAATATAGTCAGACCTGATCTTATGCAGCTTACATTTTATTGGCAAGATTGAACATGGGGTGGAGGGGTAGATGGCACAGTGAGTAGAGTGCCGGCCCCAATGTCAGGAGGACCTGAGTTCAGATCAGGCCTCAGACACTTAACACACTTAACACACACACACACACAAACCTAGCCTTGTGACCTTGGCCAAGTTACTTAACACAAATTGCCCTCCAAAAAGCAAAAAAAAAGAAAAAGAGCATAAAAATGCATTAAAAAAAATTGAACATGGACACTAATGAGAATGATACAAGCAAAGTAGGCAGCTAAGGGTGGCAAGAGGCAAATAACCCTAAGTAATATGATTTTTTCACCTGAGTTTAAAAACCTCAGTGGGTCAGGGGGCTGGTAGGTGGCACAGTGAATAGAGCAGCGGCACTGGAGTCAGGAGGACCTGAGTTCAAAATTGACCTCAGACACTTAACACTTACTAGCCCTATGACCTTGGGCAAGTTCCTTAACCCCAATTGCCCTGCTCTCCCCCCTTCAAAAAAAAAAAAGACAAAGACAAAAAACCTTAGTGGTTTTAAGGAATAAGCATTTCTACAGAGCCTTCTATGATCAAGGCACTATGCTAAGTGTTTTACAATATTATGTCTTTTGATCTTCACAACTCTATGAGATAGGTGCTGTTATTATACTCACTTTATAGTTGAAGAAACTGAGGAAAACGGATGTTAAGTGATTTGACCAGCATATCACAGCTAGTTAGTATCTGAAATTGAAGTTGAACTCAGGTCTTCCAAATTTAGGAATTTCTTAGGGAAGATTTAGAAAATTCCTGGGGAATTTGGAGCTTCATATAAAACTTGAATTGTGCTATTTTCCCAGAGTATAAAATGGAAACTACTTGACAGTTAGGTCTCTTTTGTTTTTGTCTGTATTTCTATGGCCTTAAGAAATGCTTGTAGAATTAATTTATTAATTATCTTCCTGGTTCTCTACTCCAATATTTTGTAATCAACAGAAATTCTTGACTATGTCTTTGACTAGGAGCTCACTTCGGAGTTGTGTCTTATTTCTCACCTGTCTGGATTTGAGGAATGATTAAGAACCTAAGGCAAGAGGAATATTGGCCAGAGAGAAAGACCTTAAGTACTCTCCCCCCAACCCCCGCCTTTATTCATTGTATATCTTCTGAGTAATTACATACAACTCAGGTTAGAGATATTGAATACCCAAGTGAAAATAGCTGGCAGTCACTACTAGATATTGAGAATAAATTCTGCATTGGTGGAAACCAAGCGGGGCATTAGATTACAGTGCCTTTCTAATCACCTATATGGATACCTGTTTCCTTTCCTATCTATACACATTTCTACATGCCTTGCACAAAGCTTAACTGAATTGACTGGGAGAACTGAAGGATTTCCATTGGGTCAACAACATTGTCCATTTTATCCAGTAGCTTCTCAATTAACTTGAAATCACTTCTTTTACTTTTTATATGAAAATAAAAGGAACAGCCACAGTTAACAAAAAAAGTGGAACTGCTTTCTTCAGGAATGTCCCAGAATCCTGTTATTTTAGCAGTCATAGCAGTTTTGTTCCTTAACCTGTATACTATGTTGCCAAGCTACAGGACTAGACAAGTGGGAAAATGATTTCTCTGACTTTTGTGCATTTAAATACTCAATCATGACATTGTGTTAATGTTATTTTCAAATAGAATGTCCTTGCTTTTAAAATGAAAAATGAGGGGGAAGGGGGAGGGAAACACAATTGTTCAAACCTATGAATCAATACATATTCATTAGAATGGATGATGTGGAACCCAACTGCACTCCATGCATTTATTTAAATATTCTCATATGATTTCCACAAGTAATCATTAAAGTAAATGCAAGAACAAGCCAAGTTATACTTAGACTCATCTGCATTTCTGCCCATCTCAGATTCCTAAGTTACTCCTTACTTGAGGCAATTGTTAAGTCATACATTTTAAGTTATAGCTTTTGAAAATTCAAGACCCTGTGATATGGAAATGTTATAAAGCTTCTTTGGGCCTGATTTTATTTAATATCTATGTACAACAAATTTTCTTACAAAGTGACTCATGAATGCATAAGTACCTCAGAATAACTTGGTGTGTACTAATATTGACATGAAAAAGCAATGATGTTCGGAATATGAATGGAGATGGTTGGTAAGAAGAATGGGATCCTTAACTGGAAATTAGAAATTTGTTTTTTTTATTCCTCAGGAAACTGTGGTAGGCTTACCTCAGTTTGCCCTCTCTTCCCATTACAATGCAATGCAACTTCCTTTAAAACTCAATTTGTCAAGATGACCAAAACTCTGTTACTTACTTTTCCTAGACATTTAAGGTGTGTGGGGGTGAGAAAGAGGGGGATTCAGGTTACAAGGAATCTGTACTCCAAAGCAAAGACATCCTTGGATCCTTGGTGGACTCCTGGTTCATCCATATACCCTTCTCCCTACTTGAACTTTTCCCTGTGGAGACAAATGAAACTGAGTCTGTCTGAATCATTCTTTGCATAACAACCTTTTAGTGCTATTGTTAAGTATGTTATTGTCCTTAAACTACTTTCTCCTTCCCCTTTGCCTAATCAGGCCAGTTCGGCATGGTAGGGCTATTGACAAAACATTATGACCAGACTTATTTGGACTGATAAAAAGTGAAGTAGGCATAATTAGGAAAACAATATAGATTCACTATAATAATGGAAAGGGAAATAACAAACTAATCTGAAAGCCATGAAGTGTAAAGACCGAGATTTGGCCCAAAGAGAAGTTAAGATAATGTATCTTCCTCTCTTCTTTGAATAGGTTGGAAAAAAGACAGCAGAATATTACATATATTGTCATATATTTTCATACTTAATTGATATATTGGCTAGCCTCTCTTCTCTCTCACTCTCTCTGTCTTTCTATCTGTCTCTTTCTCCTTATTGTCTGTTATAGATAAGGAAAGAAGAAGATACATGATTATAAATTGAGACAACTTCCTTTTTATTTTCTTTTTTAAACAGGGGTTAGTGATTTGCCCAGGGTCTCACAACTACTAAGTGTCTGAGTATGGATATGAACTCAGGTCCTCCTGATTTGAGGCCCAGAAATCTTTCCACTGTGACATTTAGCTGTGGAACGTATTATGGAGGGCTTCAAAAGCCAAACAGAATTAAATGTGCTTAATATGGGAAGTTATAGGGGGCCACTGAAATTTAATGAATACAGGTGTCACATGGTTAGAACTTAATTTTAGGAAGGTTAATTGGACAGCTGTGTGAAGAATTGCCTGGAATCATGGGGCACGAAATAAGGGTGACAACCTGCAGGCTATTGCTATAAGCCTCTCTGAGGTGATGAGGCCCTGCACCAGGGTGGTGGCATTGTCAGAATAGAGCAGGGGGCATAGATGAGAGGTATTTGGGAATTAGAATCTATAAGACTTGATTCCTGATTGGATTTGGGTGTGGGCATCAGGGGAGAAAATAAGATGAGGCTAATGCCTAGATTTCAAGCTTCAGTGACTGGGAGGATGGTGGTATCTTGGACAGCATAAGGAAACTGAGAAGAAGACAGCATTGGAAGATAGGATAATGTGTCCAGTTTGGAACTGATTGAGTTTAAGGTATCTGTTAGACATCCTGTCTGAGGTGCTCTATAGGAAGTTGGAGATGTGAAACAGGAATTCAGAATGGAAGTTAGGACTGGACAAAAAGATCTGTGAATTCATTCTCATAAATTCATGGAAGTTGATGAGACCACCATGCAACAAAGTATATAGGAAGAAAATGACACAGGACAGAGAGCTAAGGTATAACTACAATTTGTGGGCATGACGCAAATGAAGACCCAGCAAAGAAGACAATGCCATCTGACAATTTTAAAACGTGTCTTTTCTGCAGCCACTGAAAAAATTTTTTTCAATAGCACAGGGCCAACGTAGTGACCAATTCTGGAATTTTCACAAGGAGAGGGGACACCCATGTTTTAGCCCACTTTTCTTCAGGGCTTTTTCCACTTTGCAAAGTTCAGTGCAAAGTTTCATATCTTAGTTCAATGACAAATATCTCAATCACAGTTTTCTAATGTACTGCTTATGTAAAATCAATGATTGAGGCCTTGAGCAACTCTACAATAACCCATCAATAAGCTCAAGCAATGAATGTAAAAAGCAATTATTATGAAAATAATTTCAGTTCAATGAAGAGTGAGACACAATCCTGCTACAAAATGCTCATCAGTCTGACTTTATTTGTGCTTTTTTAAGTTTACAGTTATTAATATCTTTGAAATGGAAAGATGAAATTTATTTTTTGAGTTATGATAAACAAAAACAAAACACTGAGGGTTTCAGAAGAGGAAAAAATAAACAATAGGCAATTATATTTTTCTGAAATGAAACTCAAATGAAATCTGAAAGCATGTCTCAATTTCCGTAACAAATAAAACCCTTAGGCATATGTCTTTTTATAAAAGTTTGATATTTATCATGCCAAAGCCAAGGCAGCATACCCTAGTGCCAAGAACATTCATCTGGGAATGAGGAAACCAAGCTTCTATGCTCATCTCTGCCACTAAAGAGCTGGATAGTGTTAAAAAAAATCATTTCACCTCTGGGGATTTCAGTTTCCTTATCTGTAAAATGAAGGGGTTGGATTGATCTACAAGGTTCCTTGCTGCCCTAATAATTTATGATTCTAAATAGGAACTTATAACATCAAGGTAAAAAGAGTTTATCAAAATTATGTTTAAGATTGTATTCCTTAGAATTGATTCTGAACTACAGAAAGCAAAAGGAAAAAAAATATGTGAGGATACATAACAGTTGAATGTGTGCTTATATTATAGCTAATCAGTTTGGATCATACACAATTTGAAAAATAACAATATACTGGAGACTGTGTACATATTAAAGTGAAAAGCTTTCTACAGATGTCTCATTAGATAGGGGCAAAGTGGACAAGGGTTTTGGCACCCAAATGGCAGAAGTGTATTTGTATTGAAATATATCAGAGACAGCTTTATTTTGTCAGAAAATTTAGTTTCATTCAATTGGTCTCATTTTAAGGTCCCCATGTATTTTTCTTTAATGGATCAGCCTTTTATTCTTTTCATTTAATTAAAAATAAATATTTAAACTCTATTAGAGATATGGAGAGCATTCAGGATTAAAAGAACAGCCAGCAGGAAGTGGCTTCACACCAACCTCTTAAACTTTGGCTGATCATCTCTGCTAACTGTCCCTTTGAAACTGACAGTGGCCTGGGCAGAAGCTGGTAATCAAAAAGAAATCGGCCTTTTTGTTCACATTTCTTTTCTTCTATTCAGAACCAAGTTCTGAATAGCAAAAAACCTGTTTGTTTTTGAAATGACTTTCCCTTTGAAGCCTGGGATACTGCATGAGCCACATCAATTTCAAAGAGTCAGTTACCAGCACCAGAGCAGCTCTGGTTTAATGGGCTGTTATGCAGCTTTCTACAGCAGGGTTTATCTTGTCCATTTTATAAATAGCTGATAGACAGAGACGGTGGGGGAGAGATTGAAAATAGTAAGATACATTCGGAGTGCTGATGTCGTGTCTGTTTTTCTCACACTTCTAAAAAAATACGTTTTCTTCCCATAACTTTCGCCATCCATTTGTATATTGCTTTAGCACATGTGTCCATTCCCTGTCAAAGGTTTAATAATAATCAATCAACTCACAAGAATTTATGAAACTGCTACTGTATGATCAGCCAGGAAATATGCTAGGATCTAGAGAGACAGAGAATGGAGCAATTTCTGTCCTTTGAGAGCTTATATTCTATCTGGGAGATAACATGTATACATGCAAGTACATATGAGCTAGATAAAAGTGGCAGGTGCATATGTTAAGTTCTTTGCTGT
>NW_027185876.1:10993832-11034833 GCF_028583685.1 Petaurus breviceps papuanus | reverse complement strand
AGAAGAAGAAGAAGAAGTAATGTATTAATTTTAGGTAGGGAGTGGATGTAGGATTTCATCCACTTAAGGATCTATCACCCCACTTCCATAGATACATTCCATCTAGCAAGGAAGGGTCAGACTTCTCTGAAATTCATAGCCTCAGAGATTTGCATAGAGACCTGAGAGAATAAGTAACGTGTGTAGGGGGAAAAAATCCAGCAAGTGTTAGAGACTGGTCTTGAGTATGCATGATTTCTAGACCAACTCACTAACCACTGCACCACAAAGTATAAATTCAAAACAGTAGCTACTTCTAAGAATGTTTTGTTGCGGTTGTTGTCTTTTTAAAAATATCTTTGATGAAATAGTTCTAGGTGGTATAAATGCGTTCATATTGTACTCAACTGTATCAGAAGTAAAAGATGAGCATACAGACAGGTATCACATTGTTTCTATTGTTTACATGGTATATTTTTATTCTATTCTCATTTATAAAAAAATTACAGAAGTGCTAACAAAAGTGTTTTGAGCAATTGAATGATCTCGCATTTTCCAATCTTGCTCTGACTTCTCATTAATTCTCAGATTAATAAAATGAAGCCATTCTTCTCTTGGTAATTAAAGCATGATGATTTTTTCCACAATAGTAATCAATTTAAGCAGGCAGAAGTGAAAACAAGAAGAAGATAATTCTTTGCCCAGCAATACAATACACTGGTCAATAAAAAATAGATTTTTTTTGCATTGATCAACAGGTATGCTTTCTTCTGTTAGTCAGAATACTGAATCTCCATTTGGTTAGAAAACAGCTATTTGTTTGGCAACTCTTAATATTTCAGGTACTCTATAGATTGCTCACAGGTTATTAAATGACTCTTTTAAAAATCGATTTACAGATTCTAAGCCTAAAGCAGATATTATGACTGGAGATAACAATTAGTTATACCCTTCAGACATTAATTTAAAAGAAAATGAGCACCAAATAGAAAGTGAAGGGATACTTTTACCTTCTATATCCTACACCGTCATGTATCCCCCAATAAAAAAGAATCTTGAACGAAAATTGAACCTTGCCTATAATTGAACTAGCCCTCAAAATGTCTTTTAAAAATACACTATGCAGAAAAGTCAGTGTTTTTTACTCAAAATGTAACTATAGTTAATAATACAAAATTTTACTAACTTAAATCAAATAACATAGCGATTATTTCACAGCAAAAAGGGTTCCATGAATCAGACATAAACACTTAGAAAATGCAAACTCTTGGTTTTGGCTAGTATATTTGGTTCAGACTTGTGATTTTATTAGTATGTGAAACTTCTGGCATGTCTTTTGTGAAAACTGGTAACTTAAGAATCAGTTATGTTAGGTTTTTTTTGGGGGGGGGTTCTTATTTTTGGAGGGTAATTGCAGTGACTTGCCCAAGATCACATGACTAGTAAGTATTAAGTGTCTGAGACCGGATTTGAATTCACGTCCTCCTGACTTCAGAGCTGGTGCTCTATTCACTGTGCCTCTAGCTGCCCCCCAGTTATGTTAGTTTTAGAAAGGTTCCTGGGGGGAACATGTGATGGTAATGGCATTTAAAGATTCCCCTGTATTGGCTTGGTTTTTCAAATTGATTGTGTTAAAACCCAGAGCTTGTTAATCCCACCTGTGGGATGGACTTGTTGACTTGAAAAGAGACACGAACTGGGAGGAGCTGGTGACATAGATTTGGAGAGACAAGAGAGAGGCAGAAGAACCTTTTTGGAAGCAGCACCCTTGTGGAGGCAGAGAGAGAGACTGAGAGAATTGATGGGGGCCACTTTGAATTGCCCTGGACTTTTGAGACCTGCCCCTTGAGCTACCAAGGACTGAGGAGACATGGCTGTTTTGCTGGTACTTTGTCTGTTTTGATGTTGTCTTGCCAGATTTGTCCACTGGTGAAAGACAGTCCTGTTCTTGAAGAAGTCCTGGAACCTGGCTTTTGGTTAAGAAGCCCTGAGACTGTCCTGCAGACAGAGAGTGAATACTGTCCACTGGAGAAGGACAGTGCTGTTGTTGCAGGGGTCTGGAGACTGTCCTGCAGACAGAATGAATACTGTCCACTGGTGAAGGACAGTGCTGTTGTTGCAGGGGTCTGGGAACCTTTCTGTTGGTTCAGAAGCCCTGAAGAAGGATTTTCTTGTTGTATGTTTACAGAAATCCTGGGAGAGGGTTTTGCTAATGTTTTCAGGGGTTCTAGGACTGTTCTACAGACAGAGGATGAATTAATGAAGGGACTGGCAATGTATCTTGTGGCCTTGCTAAGCCTTGTCTCCCCAGGAACTAAGATTGCTGAGAACTTGCCTAGTGTCAAGATGAAGAAAAGACCTCCATTTGGGTATTAAGTGCTGTGCTTAAACTTGATGTAACTCTGGGGTAGATTCAATTGTGATCCAAGGGTAGGGAACTTTTGACCTTTTTGTGCTCTGTGATTGAACAAATGAAGGTACTTTACTTATGTTTGGAAACTAATCTCCATTTGAGAAGAGGGGCTTTGTGGTGGACTAAATGAAGGTACAGCCTAGGGGTGGAGTAGTATTTAGAACAGGGACTTTGTAATTGATTGAATGAATGGAAGGTCTTGGGTTGGGGTAGTACTTGGAGATTATTTAATCAAGCTTAGTAAATGCTGTATTTTGAATGATGTCATGTTTTGACCTTCTCTGTTCTTACTTTGTCACTGAATAAAATGGAGAGCACCTTTGCTGGTATTTTGAACCTTGGGAAGATGCCTTTCCTTGGTATTATATTACAGACCCCCGAGAAGTTATATGATTTACCCAGGGTCATTCAGATAGAACAAAAGTAGGATTTAAACTCAGGCTGAACTTTGGTCTAACTGGTAATTGGTGAAGTAGATAAAGCATCCAACCTGAAGTCAGGAAGAGATGAGTTCAAATCTAGTCTCAGGTATTTACTAGCTGTGTGACCCTGAGAAAGTCACTTAGCCTTGTTTGCTTCAGATTTCTCAGTTGTAAAATGTAAACTAACAGCATCTCACCCCATCCCAGATTCTTGTGAGGATCAAACAAGATAATAATTATAAAGCACTTAGCACAATACCCGGCACTTAGTGAGCACTGTATAAATGTTAAATTGTATTTTGTTGTAGCTGTCCTTAATATGTGATAATAATAAAGTTACATTTATAAATTAAAGCTATGTTTAACAACAACAACAAAACCTTTGATAAGTTCATTTTCACAAAAAAAGGGGGGGCACAGGACATCTCTACAATGAAACTAAACATGACAAATTTATTATCAGCACTTGCAGTATCATTTGTATAGATTTCGATGGTTCATTTTTTAAAAATTTGTACAACTTTGTTGACAGTATATCTTCATCTACAATGTGAGGAAACAAGGTGGGAGGGATATGCAATTTGCAATCATTACTATCACTTATGTAACCAACATTACCCATCCATCATTCAAGAATACCATTGAATTTTGCTTTGTTAAAGTTTATACTTGTCCCCATTTGCATGGTGTCATGCATAACAATGTCCTCTTTTTTTTCTTCTAGTAAACAGCAATCATGTGCTAATTCCAAGAGAGGAAACTATTTCTCCAATAAATTTCTAAATTAAAACTTTTGGGAAGGGGCAGATAACTACATTTCTAAATGTTTTTTGTCAACTCTGGCATCCAATATCTGCCATCGAGTTTTCAATCTAGAAATACCCACTCTTACTTCTAACAGCATTTCTTTGATACTTATTCTTGTATCTTCATTTGTAATATGTGGAGCCCACTCACACCCACCATATGTCTCTCCATTAGCCTTTAGGTGACCTGAAACTTGAATTTTTTGAAGAAAAGTCCTATGACTTTTAGCTCTACAGAATTAACAGTGAAATACTGATGTTTAAAAAAAGGTATCTAGAATTGTGTCTCAAAGAGAAGTTAGTCACTAAAATCTCAGCACAATTTTGCAAAGGTATAAGGATGCTCTCTTATACTTTTAAATTCTGGGTCCAGTTAATTGTCTATATGTATTCTCAGTCCTAAATAAAGGGCATCATAAATCATTTCCATATTTGGGTAGCTTTAATATAGTATAAAAAAAATAGTGACTGTAAATTGTCAAAAAGAATGACATTAGTAAGTAGTATCCTGGATCTTGGAAAAGGTATTTGGCTCCTTGCATTTTCCCCTCTCCAATCAGCAATTCCCTAATCAACTGTTTTGCCTATACAGTCTAGTCAGTAGAGAAATGCCATCTATCACAACCACCTTCTTTTTTTTTAATGAATTAATATGGCTTGGTTTTATTTAATAATTCACCTGGTAAACAAAGGGTGAAATTGAACAATTGTTGTTCTGGGTTTTTTGTTATGGTTTTGTTGTTATGGGTGTTTTATGGTTATGGGATTTTTGCTTGTTTGGTTGGTTTTGTTTTGTTTTGTGAGGGTATATGTATCTCCCCTAGCTGGAATATTAGTTAGGTTCTGAACCTCCCAGTATGTTGGTAACTTCCAGGAAAGAAATAATATGTACTTTATTTATGCATTAGAATTATATATGTATGGCCCTTTTTCAATAATCTACATCCTTTCAATTTGGGTATGCAATGAAAAAGTCTTTGTATAGGTAGCTTTTCATTCAAGTCAGGTACCTATACTATATAGGAGAGAGTAGGAACACTCCATTGAATAAAATGTGCTAATACATCCCCAAAATAGTAGTACATAGACACATTCAAAGCAATAGAAATCTAAGTAGTATGGTATTTTTGTTTGTTTCTTTTTTTTTTTCACCATTGCATGTCGATAATATTAGAAAGATGGTCAGAGGGATACTCAGTAATAGCTATAGTAATATCCATTATAAAATATTTGTGTCATAATTGGAATTTTCAATTAAATGAGAAAGAAGGGTATGTTCATAACAACAACAATACTGACCTGTAAGAGATATATCTGAAAGTTATTAGATGATTTATTGCAGGTATAATGGGACATGGTTCTTTCAGCTCCATTTGATCCAAGGTAAATGTCCTAAATAGCTTGTGTAAGCCGACATATATTCACATATTCATGACAGGTATGGGCTCTGACATGTGGGAAATTTTCCAATTTAAAAGGAAAATAATAAAATAGTAACATGACTCAAGTTTTCTGTCATTACCTCAAAAGACCTAGAAATGTACTGATAGATATTGAGAGAGAGAGAGACAGAGAGACGGAAAGAGACAAAGAGAGAGAGAGAGACAGAAAGGGACAGAGGGAGAGAGAGACAGAGAGAGATCTGGAACTGTCTATAATATTTGGAGTTTGCAGATGGCACATATTATGGCAGCTGCTGGCATCTTCCCTTGTCATGTGAATTATTAATTTAGTAGCATAAACTATGTTACCTTAATTCTGAGATCTACAAAACTGTAGTCTCAAGAGATTCTACCTTACAAATCAAGTTTCGATACTTCAACTAAAAACAGAGTATACTTGTTTGTCAAGTTACCATTAATATCCATAAGTTCATAATAGTATCACAATACATGATAATCATTAAACATATTCATTCCTTTACCCCTTAAGGTGGTAAAGAAAAAAAAATCTTTTGTAAAAGTTACTAGCTCTTTTCCTCTCTTTTTAATTTAACAAATTCTGATGGAAATAACTATCACAAAAACTAATATTAAAAATAGAATGGAGGCAGCTAGGGGGCCCAGTCAATAGAGCACCAGCCCTGGAGTCAGGAGGACTTGAGTTCAAATACGGCCTCGAGTTCAAATACAGCCTCAGACACTTGACACATAACTAACTGTGTGAGTCACTTAACCCTAATTGCATTGCCTTCCCCCCTCCAAAAAAGTAGAATAATGAAATTTTGGTATTAAAAGAAATACCTGGTTGATGACCTCTCTCTCATAACCTCTAGTCTTTCATCTCCAACCATTTTTTAAATATCTTAAAATTAATGTCCTATAGATATCAATTTCAATTATATTCAAAACTAAATTCATTATTTTTTTCTCCAAAACCCTCCCCAACTTCCAAACTTCCTTATTACTACCAAGGGTACCATCATTCTCCTAATCCCTCAAATTTCAATATCATCCTTGACTTCTCACCTTTTGATTTAACTTTGTAAACACTCCAATAAGCCCCCCCTTTTTTTTCCCTCTGGAACTATCACTTTGGTACAGGGCCTCATTTCCTTACACCTGGAGTTGTCAATAGCCTTCTGGTTGGTCTGTCTGCCACAAGTCTCTTCCCAGTCCAGCCCATTGTCTATTCAAGTATCAAAGTGCTTTGATTTTCCTAAATGCATATCTCACCATATCACCTCCCTAATCAATAACCTATAGTGAATCTATCCCTCTCACCTCAAGGATCAAATATAAAATCCTTTTATTGGCATTCAAAGCCCTTCATAATCTACACACACACACACACACACACACACACACACACTCCCAATTTTTTAGTCCTTAAACCTTGTCAGGTTCTCTGGGATTCAGCAATTTTGTCTTCCTTTCCATTCCCAGACAAGACAATCCATCTTTGAATTCTGGGCATTTTCATTGTCTGTCCTTCATATAGGTGATGCTCTCCATATTCATCTCTCACTCCTGACTTCCCTGGTTTACTTTGAGCCCCAACTAATGTCCCACTTTCTACAGGAAGCCTTTTCTATTACTTCTTAATTCTAGTGCATTCCCTCTGTTGATTATGCCCAATTTATCCTGAATATAGCTTGTTACTAGACATTTGTTTGCATACTGTCTCCTCCATTAGAATGTGAGCTCCTCCAGGGTCTTTTATCTTTCTTTGTATGCTTAGTATAATACCTAGCATGTAGTGAGTACTTAACAAATGTTTATTAACTGACTGCATTTATACAGGAATCCTACAAAAACATCTACTTAATGGATCTTTACCCCATTTTCAAATATGCATCCAAAGGATGATGCATGACTTTGTTGAGGAATGAATTTGGCTTCATTTTACTTTACAGTGACATAAATGTCTACGTGTGGAAGGTGAGGGAAGGGGGGGAGTTTAAAGCCTTTTATTATATCTGATACAAAAAAAGTCTCTGCTCCAGGTGACTACATGATAATTTGAATTTCCAGCTCATCCATGGCCTATGGACTTCCCCTGGAAATTCTAACTACCTCACCCTTCAGGATCCTCTTCTGTCCTCTCTAATATATATGGACTTAACTATATCTTACCACATATGGACATTAAAATACTTGCAGAATATGTCTTAATATCCATTTCTAAAAGAAAAATATCATAACACACAAACCTCTTCCTTGTAGGTTCAGTTGTCAAATTAAAAATGACTGGGCAAAAAGACCACTGAAATGAGCCAACGTGATGTTTGAGGCTAAATGAGACTGTTATCCTGAACAAAATGGGTCTAATTTTAATCAATATTGACTGAAAAGGGAGAAAACCAATATGGATGGTGATGAGAGGAATCATCATACAAATGAAAAGTCACATAGACATGTGACCAAACCACGTGAAACAAGGAATCTAGTGCTCCCTATCTGGATGCTGGAACATGCTTTAATGGATTATATTGAATACTCGAGGCGGGGGGGAGTTGTTTGTGGGTTTTTTTGGTCAAGTTGGAATAAGAAAACTGAAGAGCCATCAGGGGCAAAGGAACTTTCAACTATATATTAAGTCAATTTAGAACCATATCCCCAAGTTAAATTTGTATTCTTTTCTTGCCCCAGTAAAGTATTTTAATCATAAACCATGCATGGTCTTCTGACTAATGGGTCAGTGGTTTTAGATTTCTGAAATAATTTTTTACTCTCTTTGTAAAAATCCTGCTGTGAGGAAGAATCATTTATGAAGGCACAACCATAAATTATAAAACTTGCTTGCGGTAGCCACTTTCACAGTTTATCATTTAACAATGCTACATATATTATTTCAGAATGCTTCTATAAGGGTATAATTTAAGAAATCTCAAATTAGGACCTTAAAAGACATTAAAACTTTCTTTAAAATGTAGACTTGGACTTCTTGCCCCTCAAAAACATTTTTTTTCCACCAGATGAATTAAATTTAACATTCATTATGTACCCTTTGCTAATACACAATACCGTGTACTGCAGATATAAAGATGAACTCAACAACTGATCCTGGCCTCAGGAAACTCTGAAACATGTCCTTCTTGAGGGAAGTTACTGCTTTTTTCCTCTTTTCTGTATCTCTAGTACTTAAAGCAGTAGTCCCTGGAACAGTGAGCATTTAATAAATGCAAATTGAATAACCAATTGTATTTTAGGGTGATACAATACGTACACAGATAAGTAAAAACGAAATATTACTTTATGGAACCTCAACTCTCTTCAAGTTTCAGCTATGGGGGCATCGTGATTATGCACAGACCTACATACACACACACACACACATATATATATATATATGAATTTATATTTATAATATGTGTGTTTACGTATTCATATATCTAGACATAGATGTATGTGCGTACATATAAACATACAGCTCTATCAATGCAAGGTCAGCATCATTTTTGCAGCTTACCAGCTCATTGAATTGTCTAAAATTTGACAGATTAGTGCACTGGTGAAGGTGGCAAAACCAGTGTGCTTCAGACACGTAGTAGACCCAACTAAATGCCTGTTGAATTAAGAGAATTGAATTGTTAGTAATAGAAAGTGTGCCCCCTTCAAAAATGATTTCAAAAGGGGAAAAGCCTTACAAATAGGAAGTAGCTATGGTGTGTTTTGATGAAGTTAAATATTCTATAGCACAAATGAGACAAAAGAGTGCATTTTGTGGAAGAACAATTATACAAAGATAGGAAATGGAATGGTATGCATGGAGAATAGACCAGGTCAGTTTGCATGAAGGGATAAAGAACATTCAGAATTTCTTTGAAGTCTGAGTTAGTATTGAAAAAAGCTTGAAGATTTTTTTTAAAGACTATAAAAAAAGCAATGTAACTATTCTGACTATATTCCCTAATACAAAATAGGTAACTGATCAATGTTCTTTGAAAAAAAAAAAAGGAAAAAAAAAGATCAACAGGCAAGGATAAATGGATTTCCTGAAGTATCCTACTAGCTCATAGAATAAGGTAAAAATAATTTATTCTCAATGTTTGATGCCCTTGAGTTGCCTTTTCATGTGTGCAACCAACCTGATTTTTCTAATAATTAACTCTTCTTCTTTTCTAATTTTACCCAAAGTCTTGGGATTGAATTTTCATTCTTAACGGAGGATAGCATGCCATACAGACACCAGGAGAAGTAGGTGTTACATCCCGTTCTAACTGGGTGTATTCTTGGACGAATTTCAGTTCCTCAGTTTATTCATAAGTAAAGTGAATTTCATGAGGCCATATTTTAGCCCTCCTATCATTGAACCTGAATCATATTTCTATTCATTGTTATTTACTATAACTCTACTTTCACATCTCTCTCTCTCCCTTTCCCTCTCCCTCTACCTCTCTCTCTTTCTCTCCCTCTCCCTCTCCTTTTCCCTCTCCCTCTCCCTTTCATATCTCTCCTCTCTCTTTTTCCTTGTATTTCTATATACCTTTCTTTCTTCTGTCTCTGTCTCTCTGGTTCCATCTGTCTGTCATTCATGCACACAAATACATACACACCATTAAAACATAAATCTTACGCACTACTTTTAAAACTGCTTATAATGAAACAATGGAAAAGATAATATCATTAAATATGATCTAAGTGTCAGTCAAAGGAAAATAATTTGGGATCTTATTTACCTTTCTATTTTTTTTTTTTTTTTGCTTTTTGGAGGGCAGTTGGGGTCAAGTGAATGGCCCAAGGTCACACGGCTAGTTTTTGTGGTAAGTGTCTGGGGCTGAATTTGAACTCAGGTCCTCCTGACTCCAGGGCTGCACTCTACTCACTGAGCCACCTAGCTGCCCCCTATTCTTTCTTAATGAAATCACACAGTCATTAAACATTTACTGATCCAGTACTGTTTACTGAACTGTATGGCTGGTCCTGGAAATGAAAGAGCAACCGATCAGAATCCCTGACCTCATGGTGCTTGAACTCTAGTAACTCAATTCAGTTCATTAAACATGTATTTAGCATCCATATTGTGCAGGGTGGTAAGGCAGATGCAGATAACATAAAAGACAAATACTATCCTTTTCTATAAAATGGAATTTCACTTAATTTAAACCAAAATGTTTTGCTGTATTTGAATGCTATTACTACAAAGAAAAAAAAAAGAATGAAATAGTGGACAGAGCTCTGGCCTAAGAATTAGGAAAACCAGATTCCGTGTTCTTCTCCTGAAACTACCTGCATAGTCTCTTAACTTTAAAGCTTTCAATACCCAAGACAGACTTCTAAAACTAAGTTATAGAAAAGAATTTGCCCATCCATGGGGGTAATTTGGAGTTCTATATATGAATGAAATCACAAGTGTGAACCAACAAGAGACAGATACACATAAACTCATATTTATTCACCACTCTACTGTTACATTGTTTTGACCCATATTATAGAATCACAGACCAAGAACTGGAAGATATGTCAGAGGTCATCCAGTCCCTTGTAGAGTGCAGAAATGGCAGCCCAGAAGGAAGGATTTGAATTCAGGTTATTCAAATGCAGAGCTAACATTTTGTTTTGTTTTATTTATATTTTCTAAATTATCATTGTGTATCTCATGTAATACTCATAGTAGTTGTATTAAATATGTAAAACAAATAAAATTATAAATAGCACATTTAAGATACAGAAAACATTTTAATATTTGTGGAATTGAATGCAAGTGATTTAGGTATGGCTATATGACCAATAAATAACAGAGGCAAAACAGGATGTGCTTTGTTCCCTTACCAAAATTTAAGAAAAATTTCAAGTCTTTAAGCCATCACTTTCCTCATTCCTTCTTTGGTAAGTTAGACTAAGGAATTCTTGAGTTTGACTTAGGCCTCAATGATTTATTTGCCTTTAGAAAAGCAAAATCAGTCCTACAGAAATGGTCACAGAGGTAGGAAATGGCAAAGGCAAGATTTAAACTGTCATGAAAAGAACATTTGTTAAGCATATAATATGTGCCAGACACGATGCTAAGTAGTCTCTGCCCTTTAGTATATCATAACCTAGGGGGGAAGGCAACACAAAATTGGAAGTTGGGAAGAAGAGAAAGAAGAGTAGCGAAGGTTGCCCCGTTCAGGACCCTAATGAAAATCCAGAACACTGCAGCCTCATGGGAAAAAAATGATATGGCAACACGGGGTCCCTTCCTTCAGTGGAGGATCTGGGAAGAGTTCTCCACCATTGACATTCAGAGGGAGTGAGGAGTCTTAGGTGCAGGGGGCACTGAGAAGAGTAAGCTAAATATCATACTCCAAAGCCTTGGTTGGGGGATGGGGGTAGCATAAGTTATTAGCTCCCTACTGTCCTCTTATCATCATTATTGCTGGCAAGTTGATAACGAACTTGGTAGGGATTTGATTATGATAATATGGTCTCTAGTCATCATTGCTAAGCATACAAGTGGTCATGTGCATAAGAAAATAATGACCATTGAAATGCCAGTAGTCTAATAATCATATAGATAAGATACCCAGAAAACTCCCCAAAGAGAAGGTTGGGGATGCTTGAGCGGAGCGTACGTATGATTTGGAAGTGGCATATGTATGAACTGCATTTTATTACAGAACAGATGTCAAATATGTTGTACTGTATGACATTATGGTTCCTTTGATTGGCTTTCGTGTAAAAAAAACATTTGACAGGAAATTCACTCTTTTTTCCTATTTTTCCTTTTTTCTCTTTTTTTTTTCTTTTTTTGAGGGGGGGCGTCATATCTCATCAAGGGAGTAGAGGCAAGTCATGTTCACCTATTGCCAAAGGAAAGAAGCCTGACTTGTAGTAGGAAAAGTCATGGAGAAAAGACCATTTTTCCCTCAGGCAAGGAAATAAAAGGTGAAGGGCTAGTGGATTGGTTTTGGGGGTAGTTTCTTTGAGAGCCTGACAGCAAAGCCCCTTGACATTTCTTCCTTTCACTTTTAGCTGGCCTTTTTGCTACAGGAGAAAGGGAAGATGAAAAGGCTCATAAGAAATGTAAGTGATCTTTATTGACCTCTGACTTTTTGTGTAACTGTGGCCTCCGGCTTGTGACTATAGTGTGTATTACTTGTCCAAACAGGTAAGGGAATTGAGACCTGGCCTGAAGGAACCATGTGCACATGTGTGAATGTGTATATGGAGCTTGCAGAATTGACAGTCTAGGTTGGGGAGATGGAGGACGGATTGAGAAAACTGAAAGGGAGAAGAATGTAACACGGAGTTAATACTTCCTTGCTTGTGGAAAAGTCCAATCTCCTTGCCTTATTCTCACCCATTTGCTGTCTACTCCTACTTATTTTTCCTTCAGGTTTCAGGAAATATAGTTACCAATTATGGAGATACATGGAATAGTGTTTTCATCCTTAATTAATTTTTCTCCCATGTCCTACAGTACAGAATATAAATTGGCAGGTTCAGGTTGCAATTTTTTTCTATACATGAGTAGCATGGTATTCTCAGTCTTTGTAAACCATTTATGAAAGCCTAATGGACAATCCATACAAACATGATATAAAGAGAGAAACAGGAATAATTGTGTGGCCCATAAAATGTTACCTGAGATGGGGTGGCCTTCCAGCTGGTGCCGGGACTCTGTCTCCCTATGCCCCAGTGAGGTTATTGTCTTGAAACAGATGTTAAATTACAGAATTCCTATCATTGACCTGAGCTACAATCTCTTTGCAAAGTCAACCACTTTACATTGCAAAAATTAAACACCACTTTGAAGTATTTTCTCTACTTTCAGAAAGCAATAAAGAGGACATATTTCAATGACAGAATGATTTCCCCAAGAAAGCTTCTTAAAATTCATAGTAATAATAACTGCAAAATTATTTTTCAGATATTTCTTTTAACCTTTAAGGGCATCGATTCAGGTTTGTTCAGAGGGACTAATTTTACAAATACATAAGTAGAAACTATCACATGTAAAAAAAATAAAAGGTAAAAAAAAACAACCCTCTAACATCATCAATGGTCCCTGAAGTCAAATATTAATCTCTTTTTTTGTTCATCCTCATCATTTCATATGAATGTTTTATATAAAATATGTGAAAAGACAATCTCCTGCCCTTCAATCTGACTCTTTCCTGTTGAATTCACCTGCCAGGTTCGTCCTAGGAGCTTTGGGACCAGACCTCAGTATAACATCAGCTGCAGTTTTCTCTTTGCCACATATGGCAGAGCGATTACTAGCTTGGAGATGCTGGATTACTCTAGCTCAAAAATCTAACCCTGCAGAGAACCCAAAACCATTTCTCTATTTAAAAAAAGTCCTACCTTTATTTGATATTGTTTCCAGCTTTACAAAGGGCTAAAACAGGAAAACAGTATACACTATTATTACAAGTAAGTAAATTCAAAGCACAGAAATTACAGAGACCAATGGGAAGGGAAGAGGAGGGGGGGGAAGGGAGGGAAGGGAAGGGAATAAAAGGAGAGGGGAGGGGAGGAGAAGGAAAGGTGAGAGATGAATATGGAGAGCATTACCTATATGAAGGATAGGCATTCAAAATGTCTTGTTTGGGAATGGAAAGGAAGCCAGAATTGCTGAATCCCAGAGAACTTGACAGTATTTAAGGTATAAAAAATTGGAAAGAGTGTGTGTGTGTGTGTGTGTGTGTGTGTGTGTGTGTGTGGTGTGTAATCAGATTATGAAGGGCTTTGAATGCTGATAGAAGGATTTTATATTTGATCCTTGAGGTGATAGGGATAGATCCACTGTAGGTTATTGATTAGGGAGGTGATATGATGAGACCTGCATTTAGGACTTACCTGGTTTATTTCAAGCCTCAACTAATGCCCCACTTTCCACATTAAATCTTTTCTATTACCTCTTAATTCTAGTGCATTCCCTCTGTTGATTATGCCCAATTTATCCTGAATATAGCTTGTTACTAGACAGTTGTTTGCATGCTGTCCCCTTCATCAGAATGTAAGCTCTTCCAGGGTCTTTCGTCTTTCTTAGTGTGCTTAGTATAATACCTAGCTATTATAATACTATTATAATACTAGTAGTGGGTTCTTAACAAATGTTTAGTGGCTGACTGATTACATTTATACAGGAATCCTGCAAAAATACCTACTTAATGGAACTCCATCCCATTTTTAAATAGACATCCAAAGGATGATATGTGATTTTATTGAGGAATGAGTTTGGCCTCATTTTATTTTCCAGTGACATATATGTATGTATATGGAGGGTGAGGGAAGGGGAGTTTAAAGCCTTCTTTGACCTCCATAATATCATATTCTAAGTCCTCTGATACCTTGTAGGAGCTGCTAGATCTTGTGTTATCATGACTGTGGCTCCACCATACTTGATTTTTTTCTTTCTGACTGCTTATATATTTTGTGCTTGACCTGGAAACTCTGGAATTTGACTACAATATTCCTAGGAGTTTTCTTTTTGGAATCATTTTCTTTTTTTCCCCTTTATAAAATGCTTTATTAAAATCTATTTTACATCATTCATTTCCACAAGATTTTGAGTTACAATTTGGAATCATTTTCAAGAGGCAATTGGTGGATTCTTTCTATTTCTGTTTTACCCTCTGGTTCTAGAATATCAGGACAGTTGTTCTTGGTAATTTCTTGAAAGATGATGGCTAGGCCCTTTTTTTTGGATCATGTCTTTCAGGTAACCCAATAATTTTTAAATTATCTCTCCTGGGTCTATTTCCCAGGTCAGCGGTTTTTCCAATGAGTTATTTCACATTATCTTCTTTTTTTCATTCTTTTGGTTATGTTTTATAATTTCTTGATTTTTCATAAAGTCATTAGTTTTCACTTGCTCTGTTTCAATTTTGAAGGAATTATGTTTTTCAGTGAGCTTTTGGACCTCCTTTTCCATTTGGCCAATTTCCTTTTTAAGGCATTCTTCTTCCCATTGGCTTTTTTGACCTTTTCTGCCATTTGAGTTACTCTGTTTCTTAAGGTGCTATTTTCTTCAGTAATTTTTTGGGTCTCCTTCAGCAAAGTGTTGATGCATATTCATATTTTTCTTGTATCACTCTCATTTCTTTTCCTATTTTTTCCTCTACTTCTCTTACTTGATTTTCAAACTCCCTTTTGAGGTCTTCCATGGCCTGTGACTAATTCATATTTTTCTTGGAGATTTTTGATGTAGGAGGTTTGACTTTGTTGTCTTCTGGTTGTATCTTTTTGATCTTCTTTGTCACCAAAGTAACATTCTATAGTCTGAGGGTTTTTTTTTGTTGTTGTTGTTTTCTGTTTTCATGGCATTTGCTCATTTTCCCAGCCAGTTATTTGACTTTCTAACTCTTTGTCAAATAGGACTCTGTTTTCAGTGCAGGTGACAGTGGGGATGGGTGTGGGTATACTGTTCCAAGCTTCAGGGATTTTGTACAGCTGTTTTTAAAGATACTTCTAGAGACCTATAAATATATAGCTCTTCCAAGGTGGTATGATCAAAGAAGAGATGGTTCCTGCTCTCCTGTCCTGTGCTCTTGTCTGTGAGGGGCCACAAGCACACTTTTCTGCCTTGGAGCTGTGAGGAGGATTCCCTCCCCACTGCTGTCACATACTTTACCACACGTCCACTCCTCCTCACCCCAGTACCGCCACCCAGTACTGTGACCTAGATCCAAGCAGGTTAAAGCAAGAGGATCTTGCCTCAGTTCCAGCAAAGAGATCCCTGCAATCACCATCTGTTGAGTCCCTTGATTCCCACACCATCTGTGGGCTGTCACAGCTGCTGCCACAGCTGCCACCACCTCTGCCACCCCGGGGCTGGGGTTGGACCTTGCTCCTCTTTCACCCAGGTCCCACAGAATTTTCCCACTGACCTTTTATGCTGTCTTTGGCATTTGTGGGATGAAAAGTCTAGAAACCAATACAGCTGCCAGTGAGTCAACCCCATGAGACCTACTCTGGCCCGTCTATGCAGGTATGGCCCATGCTGAATTACTTTCTGCTCCCAGTCTGGTGTGATACACCCTTGAAGACATTCCAGACTCTCTTGGGCTAGAGACATTTCACTCCATCATTTTGTGTGTTGTGCAGCTCTAGAATTTGTGTAGTGTAATTTTTACAGGTGTTTGGGGTGGGAGGTGGGGTTGGGGAAGAGGTCAAGCAAGTCTCAGCTTTTATTCTGACATCTTGGCTCCACCCCTTGCATTTGGGGTTTTCCTGACAAAGACGGTGGAGTGCTTTGCCATTCCCTCTCCAGTACATTTTATAGATGAGAAAACTGAGGAAGATACGATTAAGTGACTTGCCCAGGGTCACATAGCTGGTACATGTCTGACATCAGGTTTAAATTCAGTTCTTACTGACTACAGACCCAGTGTTCCATCCACAGCACCACCTAGCCTGCCCAACAACAATGAGAATAAAATGTCAGAAAATGCAAGAGATGATCTTTTTGCCATATTTCTGCTTATATCAACCAAGCATGGGTAAAATAATTAAAGTTAGGGAAAGTTATTCTTATCCCACTAAGTAAGTGGAAAATCAATATGGGAGGAGGCTTCTGATAAGGAGAAAGAGAAATGGGAGGACAAGGACAGGAGTGGGTGAATATATCAACCCATCAGTGAGCCTTCTGATGCAATCTGTTTATGAAATTTCATGCAGAAAGATTCCAGACCTTCTTATGAATGATAGGAAGCAATATGCTGTTTAACTTGTGCCTAAAAATTGGGAAATGTTGAAATGACAAAATATCTCTCTTGATCTTCACAGCAAACCTGAGAGGTGGGCACTATTATTATCCTCATTTTACAGATGAGGAAATTGAGGCAGACAGTGGCTAAATGACCTGCTTAGGGTTATATACCAAATAAGTATATGAGGCAAGATTGGAGCTGGGGTTTTCCTTATTCTGTCTCCAGTACTTTATCAGTTTAAATATGACCTTGAAGCATGCCCCCATGACCTAATATAGAGCTAGCCACAGGGTAAATGCCAAGAACCTGCTTCTAGAACAAGATATTCTGCATGGGAGTACCCCCTTTTCATTGGCTGTGTATCCAGAACAGACTGAATCTTTAAAACTACCAGACTGAGAAATTTTCAAGCTATTGCCTGTATTGCTTTATAGAAAGAGTGAGGGTTCAAGTTCACCCATAGTACAGGCACTATGAACTGTACTGAGTGAGGGGTAGGACTGACTAGTTTTCTCTCTGTTTCTTTTACCTTGTGACCCAGGGGAATGGGCTTGGGGTTTTAGTCTTTCATTTGTCCTTTTCAATTCTAGGTACAGATGATGGAATTTCCTAAACCCCGAATCAAGCAATGGCAACCTTGGAGACCAGATTCCAAGTAAGATGCTGCCTCTAGCCCCAGCCTCATGAAGTCCTGAGAAACCAGGGTGACTAAAACCCAATTCCCAAGATATGTTTTGGACTTGGAACTTCATGGAACTATGCTTGATAAGAAGAAAAGGAAAGGAAGGAAGGAAGGAAGGAAGGAAGGAAGGAAGGAAGGAAGGAAGGAAAAGGAATAAGAAAAGAAGGAAGACAAAGAAAATAGCATTGATGAAACAAACAAAAATGCACAGAAGAAATCAAAAAGGAACTCAGAAGGGGGCATGAGAGGGACAATTTTCTTATTACTTTGTTGCAGCAAATATATACTTTTAAAACTTATTACCCTATTACCCATGATTACATATAGTCTTTGTTTTGTCTTTCTGGTATTTTAAAATGTTTCCATTTGTTGATGTTCAAAAATAATAAATAAAAAATTGAAATGCGTGAAAAGAGTTCAATTTTCTAACATTCATCAATGACCCTTCACAAACAGAAATGAGGATAAAGAAGCGTTCAATAGACCTGGCTACAAGCCTTGGTTTTTTAAGTTAGTAGCTATGTGAACTTCGATAAATTACTAAGTTTCCATTAGTAAAAAGATGGAGGTAGGTGAAGTGGTCTGCTAGCAGTGTACTAGTATTTGAAAAACGGTAACTCTGGGAGTGTTGATATCAGGGAAACACTTATTTTCTTTTTTCATTTAAAAAAGGTTTATTTTCACTTACTTAAACCTCCAGCTTTGAAAAATAAATAAAAACCTGGAGATAAATATACATAATAAAAACAAAACATCTCTACATTTACCACATCTGAAAATAAATGTCTCATTTGGTATCTTGGATGCATGTCCTCTCCATCAAGAGATGAGTACTTTGCCAAATCAACAGTCATCTCCATTCCATGGAAGAACATTGTGAACTTTAAAGAATTATATGAAAGAGTAAATATTTTTATAACTATATATAATATATACATATATATCCATAGTTCTGTGAATAGTATATTATATATATGCATATATGTGTATATATGTATATATTTATAATCTATGTGAGTAAATACACAAGTGTGTATATATGTGCATATAATTATTATACATGCATTTGCTTGTATGCATACACATACATGAATATGCCTATAATAATAATGGGCATGTACCTACATATATGTACATCCATCCATCCATCCATCCATCCATCCATCCATCCATCCATCTATCTATCCATCCATCCATCCATCCATCCATCCATCCATCCATCCATCCATCCATCCATCTATCTATCTATCTATCCATCCATCCATCCATCCATCCATCCATCCATCCATCCATCCATCCATCCATCCATCCATCTATCTATCTATCTATCTATCTATCTATCTATCTATCTATCTATCTATCTATCTATCTATCTTACTACTATCTTGGAACCAGCTGCCCCTTTAGCAAGAGCATGTCCAGATTGTAAATGAGGTATTAGTTTTCCCAAAATCAAACTATCCTCTTAACTCTATTTAAATAACCCAAATGAGCACTCATGTTTTCCTCCCTCAAGTTTATCTTTGTTTAAGGCCCAGGAGATAACCCCTCCCACCCCCCAGTTCCATTGGTTGTATGCTTTTTTCAGTCATACACCAAGGTCCCTTTCCCCTCTTTGGTCCATCATTTATTCCAACCAGGGCCACTAGTCCTAAAATGAGAAGTCAGAATTTGGCCTCATCGCACCCTAGTCTGTGAAAGCTATAAACTCTACCACTTTGACCTTCTTGAGTTTTCTCCACTCTGATTCACACAGAGTATTTACATCCTTTTATGTTTATATGACCTCACTAACCTGGGGGAGTTTCAATAGACAGTCAGTAAAAATGCACAGTATGTTTTCAGAAAAACCAAACATACTTTAATAAGTCTGCTAAAAGCTGATAGCATTTCCCAGACTATACCAAGCATTAATTATATGACTTCATTCTTGAGTCAAAGATTACAAGAAAAGGAAAGGGCATAACCTCAGTTCATCAGTTCACTAAAGATTGCAACGACATGGCATATCCAAATGCATTGGGTTAAAATGTTGAGATTACCCTTTCCAGACTTCCCAATATTTTCTTCGGATACTCATTTGTTTCTACTGATCATAAACAAATGTATTTCAAACAGTGGTTAAGGGGTGTCTTGGTATGTGTCCATAAGACTAATACTTGAGAAGAAATAAGGAAGTGCTAAAATTAATATAAATACAGACTCCTGCATTGAAAGTGAACTTTCAGACCAACATACACTAATTTCTAAAACTAGTTGAAGGCTGAAAAAGAGTTTCAAAACCTACTGATTTCAGACTTTTTTTCCCCCAAGAGCCAGCTTGGATTTTTATTGTTCATTCATTCAGTCATATCTGACTCTTCACGACCCTGTGTACCATATTGTCCTTGGGATTTTCTTAGCATAGATATTAGAGTGGTTTGCCATTTTCTTCTCTATTGCCTCTCTAGTGAGGAATTGAACCTGCTCTCCCAAATGACAGACAGGAATATTCAAAAGTTGTAATAGATAGATCACTGAAATTGGGGTCAGTAAAACCTGCATTAAAATTCTACCTCAGACATTTATTACCTTAAGTCAATTAATTTCTATCAGCCTCAGTTTCCCCATTTGCAAAAAAAAAGAGTTTTGGGGGGGTTAAATCATCTCTAAGATACTTTTTTTCCCTTTTTGTTAGAGGGGGCAGGGCAGGGCAATTGGGGTTAAATGACTTGCCCAAGGTCACACAGCTAGTTTTTGTGTTAAGTGTCTGAGGCTGGAGTGGAACTCAGGTCCTCCTGATTCCAGGGCTGGTGCTCTTTTCACTGCACCACCTAGCTGCCCCACTAAGATACTTTTTTTTAACTGTAAATTTATGATTCTATAACTACTAACTATAGCAAAGACCCATCCAGAGAATCACATGAACTAGCTAATCACTTTATCTATGTACAAATACTTTCTTTGACAGAACACAAAAAAACAAAATATCAGCATTAAATATGTCATGTACTTCTAAAAGAAGATTTGACAAGGTTCTTGAGACAAAAGGAGTAAAACATACCTGAGTTAGAATATTTCATTTTATTGATGTACATTGAACATAATAGGTGCCTAATAAATGTTTAGTGAATTGAATGTAAAACATTTTAATTCCAAATTCTTTTCTCTTTCTCAAAAAAAAGATAAAAACCTGACTAACCTTCACATTCTTTTTTTGTTTTATATATACATACATACATACATATTTAGTTTTAATTTTCAGCATTCGCTTCCACAAGATTTTGAAGTCCAAATTTTCTCATCTCTCCCCTTCCCCCATCCCAAGACAGTATGCATTCTGATTACCCCTTCCCCTAATCTTCCCTCCCTTCTATGATCCCTCTCCTCTCATTCCCTTCCCCTTCTATTTTCCTGTAGGGCAAGGTAGTTTTCTATATCCCATCACCTATATATCTTATTTCCCAGTTGCATGTAAAAACAATTTTTAACATTTAAAAAAAAAAACTTTGAGTTCCAAATTCTCTCCCTTCCTCCCTCCCCATCCATTCATCTTCTCACTCTTGATCACAAGTGTGTCTTGGCTACAAAAATAGCCTTCCAATTGCTTTGTATGTATTGTTAATATATGTCCAAATGTTTATTTTCCCTTTTCCTACTGATAACACACTCCTTTAGGACATGGATTCTTTCACTGTTGTGTTTTTGAATACTCAGTGCCTAGGGCAGTGTTCAACAAAAAGTAGGTGCCTTAAAAACACGATTACTGATTGGCTGATTAATTAATAGGTAGAAAGAGACTTAAGCCTAATTTCAGAAGATCAAGAAGTGAAATTAATATACACACTCAAACTTCCATTCATGAACATAGGCAGAAACTTCAAAATGATATCCATAATCAATTAACTTTATTCTGATTATCCACAAAAGAAAAAAAGAAGTTGATGAAGAATGCCTATTGTTGAAAGTAAGTTATGTCATTAAATTGACAAACTATGGATTTTTTAATATGCTTATGTGGGGCATACTTTATATTGTCTTGAAGAACAAGGGGGAAAAAAGAATAACTGATAGGATTTCCTTTAAAAAATGCAAAGTTTTTCTAATAATATAATTTTTTCCCTTCTGCTTAAACAATGACGCACCTTTTTAATACCACTGTTTTCCCAGTAAGTTTCTAATGTTTAGAAATATTCCCTGAAGAATTTACATTGGGGATCACCCAAAGGCAATGGAGAGGTATATGAAGTGAGAGAGTGGGAGGCAAGAAATGTCCATAGTTCATTAAAAGTAATTACAAAAAAAGTAGTATAAACAATATATGCACACGTATGCAGATATATTACATATATATTAAATAATATCAAATTATATCCTACTATATCATATCACATTATGTTGTCATACTGTTTCAAAGCATAGCATTGAATATCACATCTTATGATGTCATGCCATGTCCTATTTTTTACTCTATGTTATGTTAATATCACGTTATGTTATATTGAGTTGTGTCATACTGTTATGTTACTGAGAAAAGTTTATTCACATGGAGGAAATAACGGATAGCCAATATATCACATGAATGCTTCAATTCTATCTACACAATGTCAAGAGAGGATAAGACAGGTTCTTAGCTTATCTGGTGGAGCTACTTGAGCAAAAAATTTGAGAAGATACGATCAGTGTCTCACAGAATGGGTAGGCATGGATGGATTTGTGATCTATATCATTGGAGACAGTACTCACATTTCTGAACTCACAAACCAATGGTGGTATAAATGTTCCTGTATATGTATGTGTCTTACACATGTGAATACATGTGTCCTCACCTATGTCATTTATATACATGTGTGCATATATGTATATATTTGTCTTTTTAAACTAAAGGTTCTTTTAATTTCTCTCTAGGAATCTGCAAATATTTTCTCTAGAATTGTTGTGATTAAAAACATCATCATCCTCTATAAGCAACTGCTAACAAACTTCTCCTAATTTAGCTTAAGTAGCATTTGAATTATAACTGTATAGTCCATAATCAATCCTATTAGGTCCTACCCATCTTGATCCTTTGCCAGTCCTGCTTTATTGAATATAAGGAAAATGTTTCCCACACCCAGATGAAGCACCAAAGGATGTCTCGATTGGAGGGGCTGAAAAATATGCTATATATACTATAAAATGGAGAGAAACCAGCTGCTGTCCATCATCATATTATGAAGCCTGAAAAGAAACATGCTGAAAGGAGAACACAGGTATTCAAGGTATATAAGGAAGATAAAACCTTGTAAACATTTAATAAGTTAGCAAGGACAGCTGCAAGAAGATCCAATGGAGTTTTGTAAATATAGATTGGACATCATCTGTGGCATAGAAGGAGGGTTTAAATGGCATCCAACCTAAGGATAAGGACAAAGGTATAAATGATTCATCTAAAACCTATCACTACTAAGTTTTTAAAAATCACTTCTTAGATGAAGTGATTCTTATCTCTGGCTTTCTCTCCTATTTGTATCCTCGCTCATCAGAAATGCTCTTACTCTTTAAATTATGGTTTCTCTAATTTTTACTATATACCCTTTAAGTGAAGACAGAGTTATCACACAAAAACATTTTTTTATCCTTAAAAGTAGTAGTAAAGTCATTTGTCACTTTGAAAGATCTGTTCTACTGTGTTCATTTCTCTTACTAAATCTGAAAAAATAAAAATTGACCTATATTTATACATGCATACATATAATAGACAAAAAAAGGGGAGAGGGAAGAGAGAGAGAGACAGAGACAGAGACAGAGACAGTGACAGAGAGACACAGAGAGAGAGAAGACAGAGATTTTTAATTCATCATATGGAGGTAAACCACCACACCATAATCATCATAAAAGCAGAAATCAGATTTTAGATGGTCTCATATGCATGTACACAGACATAAGGATATATGTGTGTGTTCTGAATCAGTAATGGTATATTTATTCATGCAATATAAAATGGCAAATACATGCATATATACAAATATTTGCTCCTTATTTGGTAATCTCATTAATGTTAGTATTTCTTCCCATACTGAAGATCTCAACTTATCCATACGTACCTGCTAATCCTGAAAAGATTTTTTACTGATGTCTTTTCATAAATCAAATTTATGGAATCCATGAAAAGGATACAGGTGCTATCTTTTCTTGACATAGTATGATACAGTTGGAGGATGTGGGCTGTACAGTGATTATCAGAAAACCAAATCAGCATCTTCTTTGCAAGTTATGGTCTTACAGCATTTTCTGGGGCACTAAGACCTTATGTAACTTGCCTCAGGTCACAGAGATAGTAGGTGTCAAAGGCAGGACTTAATTCCAAATATAATGAACTCTGCCAAAATTGACATCCTATACTCAAGCATATGGAAAATGTATGCAAAACTGTCACTATCAGCTGAGGCCATCAATAAAGGTCTCTTATTAGAAGTGTCACTTAGTGTGAACTTTGAAGAAAACTTGGAATTTTTAGAGGTCAAGAAGAAAGTGAGTATTCTAAGTATCTAGATACCAGCCTATGCAAAGGCACAAAGGTGGGAAGACAAATATCATGGTTGAGGAACTGAAGTTAGACTGGAGCATAGAATACTTGAAAGGGATTTATACATAAAAAGTTAAAAGATAGCCTGTAGTCAGAATTTAACAGCCTTTCTACTAGTGTAGGGTAGACCCTACAGGCAAGGAGAGGGCATTGAAGCTTCCTGAGGAGGGGATTTATAAGGATAAACATAGATTTTAGTCATTTCAATTGGAAGAATGGACAAGGAAGGGAAGTGAGGCAAACAGATCAGTTAGGAAGAAATGACAATAGTCAGGCAAAGGATGATGAAGGCTTGAACTATATTAAGGACTTTTGAGTAGAAACATATGAAAAGAAGCAGAGGATGATGGGAAGGGTGAATTTAGAAGACTTGTTAACTTATAGTATATGCAAGGAGTCTGAGGTTGTTAACATAGGTTATCTGAAAGATGATGAAAAGCTCAAAAGAAATAGAAAGTTGAGAATTCAAGGGTTTGGGGTATATCCCTAGACTATATAATTTTATATGTAACCTTTTTGAGGAAAAAGTTCTACTAGCATGGACATTTTTTTCCTCACAGATCCCTCATTCACTGTGAATGGTACACCAGGGTTCCACAGATCACTGTCTGGCAGGCAAATGTCAGTCAAAGGGATCAATGAACATTTTCCAGAAGATTAAACTTCCGATTTCTATAGACTAAAAGCACAGAAGTCTGAAGCTAAAAGCTTCAGAAATTCTCAGAAAAAAAAAGTAACAGATAAATGGATTAAACATCCAAACATCTGGTAATTTTCCCACCTATAGTTCTTTTCTTTATTGCTCATTCTTGGTTTTTTCCCTGGTACCTTGGTCCTGGTCTAGCATCTGTTTCACTCATCCCTAAATAAGTTATAGAAAAGCAATTTTAAATTCCAATTCCTTTTAACTCTGCATTCCAATGACCCCAACATTAGACAAGGCAATGGGAATTTAAATTCATTGGTATAAGGACCTCCCCGGTAAGGAAACCTCTCTACCAATGTAAGTAAAGGCATTTTCTGCGACTTATAGTTTGAAAGAGTTGACTCAAGAACTGATAAATTGAGGCTTATTCAGGATCAAAGGCCAGGTATGTACAAAAAGATGTCCCTGCCCTATAAGAGCTTACAATATACCCCAGAAGACAAAATTGATGCAACTGTGTATAAAGATATATACATGGTGAATTGGAGATAATATTAGATGGAAGGGGGTTCAGGAAAGAATTCTTGAAAAAAGTTGGATTTTACTCCCAAGAAACTAGGGAAGACAAAAGCCACAAATAAGGAGGGAAATAATTCTAGGGACAGGAAGTGAAAATGCAGAGTCAGGAGATAGTGTCTTGTTGTAGAGAAAGTACAGAGACTGGTGTAAATAGTTCTTAAAATACATGGAGAAAAAAATACGGATATGAAGACAGGAAAGGAAGGCGGAGGTCAAAATATAAAGGACTTTCAAAGCCAAACAGAGGAAGCTAGGCAATGATTCTCTTCTCAACAGGTATGCTGGGTTTGATTTCTAGTTACTAACTGAACCCTCCAAACTCCTCAAAATACTATCGTTGTACCCAAAGGAATCCTTAAGGGTTGTTCTCATAGAAAAGTTATGGGACACTTTTATCTGGAGTTTAGGAGATGAATGCACCAAAATGCTTCAGCATTACAATGATGCCTTGTACACATTCGATTTCCTCACTCTTAGCCAACCCACTCAACTCACTACCCTTTAAAACTCACACTGTACCTCTGCTGCACATTCACAACGTGAACAAGGCTATTGATGGTGCCAATTGTCCAAGTATAGTTTATCATTATTATTATTATTATTATTATTAATTCTATATGTTTTTTTTCAATGCTTGTTGACTTTATTCCCTGATGCTATATGGCTATGTTAAAATTGTCTTTAGGTATATTTAGGTCTATAGAAGGAAAGGGTTCTGGTTGGGGGTAAGAGAACATGGATTCAAATCTTAGTTTGCTACTTCTTTTGTGACCTTAACCAATTAACTCAATTGTTAATTGATTAAGGTAACATTTTTTCACTTTGTAATAGGGATGTGTTGGATTAGATGGCCTCTGAGGCTCCTTCCAGCTCTAGAGTAATAATCCCATAATACTTTCATTGTAAAAAATATATTTAACCCAGTGGTCAGAGAAGATAGGCAAATAATTTCCTGTACTATATGATCAATTCCTTATAGAAGGAGGTCTGACCTCAGGTTTTAAGGTGCTGAGGAGAGAAGGAAAGAGAAAGGGGGAGGGGGGCAGAGACAGACAGAAAGAGAGACAGAGAGAGAGACACAGAGGTAAATATTAGAAAGCCATATAGATAGGTGATAAATACATAAATGCATATATTAAAGATGTATTGATAGATGATAGAGATAAATAATATAGATGGAGATAGAGAGATAGATGATAGAGATATTGATAGATAAATGTATAGATTAGATAGAGGTATAGACAGCAGATACTAGCTGTATGACCATGGGCAAATCATTAACCCTGATTGCCTCAGTTTTTTCATCTGTAAAATGAGCTGAAGAAGGAAATGATAAATAATTCTAGTATCTTTTTCCAAGAAAATCCAAATGGGGTCATGAAATGTCACACATGACTAACCAATTAAACAAAAATACAAATAGATAAAAGATATGTGGAAACATAGATTATAGATAGACAGACAGACAGACAGATAGATCTTAAACATAGCTATGAGATTTCAAAGGATTATTCTCATGTCTCAGGATCACAATTTTTACTTATCCTGTTGTGTGTTTGAAAGCATTCCTTCAAATTGTGCATTGAAGGGATTTATTTAGTCCAGGAAAAGTGGCCTCTGTTGGTGTATTCCTTAGATAAGAAAGATCAGAAAACCTTGAGTAGCAACTACTAGCATTTGTTTCTCTTTAGTAATAGAAAGGAATTAGGGAGCCAACTTGATGTGGTCAGAATACTTAGGCAGATAGTCACCAATTAAAATTATTTTTAGACTTAACTAATTAAGCACATTTTTAAATGTGTCTCAGCAGTTCTCTACTACCTCTCAAGAACTTTGGAATTGATTGTGTGACATGGGAAACACTGGCACAGGACCGTTCAGCTTGGCATGCCCATATCAGAGAAGGTTCTGTGCTCTATGAGCAAAGTAGAATTGAGAAAGTTTCAAAGGAAATGAAGGATATGCAAATTTGGAGAATCTACTCCAAATGTTCACATGGACCATTTGTGCCTGACTTATGGTAGAGCATTCTGAGCTCATATTGGTCAGATCAGCCACAGTTGGACATATTGAAATTTGACCCTAGAGTAGTGATGTCATTTTGGTCCTCTTCAGGAACGAAGGACAACCAACCAACCAACTACCTACCTCTACCTAAAGGAACCAAATCCAAGGTAAAGAGACAATACTTACAAATGTCTCCATTATACAGACTATATGTGTGTATAATATATATTTCCTTCAGCTCATTTTATAGATGGAGAAATTGAGGCAAACAGAATTTTGACTTGACTAGGGTCACGCTGCTAGTGAGTGTCTAAGGTCAGATTTACTGTCATCTTTCTGCTTCTAGGTCCAGCATTCTATCCACTGTACTACCTAGCTCTACATGTGTATGTGTATGTGTGTGTGTGTGTATATATATATATATATACATATATATATATATATGCAGAGAGACATGTATGTTTGTCATGAACAATAATTATCACTAAATATTAATTTTGGTTTACCATGCTTCTTTCTACCTTGGTTGTACAAAATATCAAATACATGCATTTTCTTTACAAGGCTGAAAATCAGTTGTTTCACAAATATAATTTCCCATGTCCTTTCTCCAAACAAATGGTTTGCTTCCCAAATAAAATTTCCCTTGATTTATTTTTTTATTTTTTAATTTACATCATTCATTTCCACAAGATTTTGAGTTACAAATTTTCTCCCCATTTTTTCCTTATCCATCACCCCAAAACAGTGATCCCACTGAATCCCTCCCCCAATCTGATCTCTCCCATATCTTCTCCCATCCCCCCTCTGACTTTCCAGTAGGGCACGATGGATATCTATGCCCCAGTGCTGGTATATCTTATTTCCCAGTTACATGCAAAATTATATATATATACACACATACACACACACACACACACACACACACACACACACACACACACATATATATATACATATACACCCACACACAAATATATACATATATTTTTTAAACATTTGATTTTAAACCTTTGAATTCCAGATTCTTTCCCTACCTCCCTCGTCACCCACCCTTACTGGGAAGATAATCAATTCAATATAGGTTGTACATGTGTAGCTATGCAAAATATTTCCATAGTGGATATATTCTAAACCACTGACTACATTCCCCTCCATCTTATCCCACCGCACACATGTTCTATTCTCTACTTTGATCCTGTCTTTTATCAAAAGTGGGTGCTTCCAACTTCCCTCCCCACCAACCTGCCCTCCCTTCTGTCATCCCCCCTTATCCCCTTCCTCCCTACTCTCCTGTAGGGTGAGATGCCATATTTAGTGTGTATGTCATTCCCTCCCTAATCCAAATTCAATGAGAATAAGGTTGACTCACTCCCTTTTGACTTCCTGTTCTTGCCCTCCATTGTAACAGTTATTTCTTGCCTCTTCTATATGAGATAATTTACCCTATTCTATTTCTCCCTATCTCCTCTCATTATATTCCTCTCTCACCTCTTAATTTCACTTTCTAAGCATCATCCCTTCCTATGCAACTGGTCCTGTACCCTCTATGTTAACCTGTACAAATATATACAAATACTCACATATGTATTCATATGCCCATATATCCTCCTATATAGACATTTATATGCATGTATACATATATGTATGTGTTTGTGTAGAAAAGTTTTATAAGTTACAATTATTGTTTTTGTCATGTAGGAATGTAACTAGTTCAACTTTGATAAGTTCCTTATGATTTCTTTTCCCTGTTTATCTTCTCATGTTTCTCCTGCTTCTTGTATCTGAATGTCATATTTTCTATTCAACTCTGGTTTTTTCATCAAGAATGCTTGAAAGTTGTCTATTCCATTGAATGACCGTATTTTCCCCTGAAACATGATGCTCAGTTTTGCTGGATAGGTGATTCTTGGTTTTAATCCCAGCTCCTTTGACCTCCCAAATATCATATTTCAAGTCCTTTGATCCCCCAGTGTAGAAGCTGCCAGATCCTGTTTTCCTGATTGTGTTTCCACAAAATGCAAATTGTTTCTTCCTAAATGCTTGTAATATTTTCTCACTGATCTGGGAACTCCAGAACCTGGCTATAATATTTCTAGGAGTTTTCTTTTTGGGATCTTTTTCAAGAGGTGATCAGTGGATTCTTTCAAACTCTATTTTGCCCTCTGCTTGTAAAAAATCAGGGAAATTTTGCTTGAGAATTTCTTGAAGGACGATTTCTAGGTTTTTTTTATGGCTTTCAGGTAGTCCAATAATTTTTAAATTATCTCGCCTGGATCTATTTTCTAGGTCAGTGGTTTTTCCAATGAGATATTTCATATTGCCTTCTATTTTTTCATTTGTTTGCATCTGTTTAACAGTATCTTGATTTCTCATAAAATCACGAGCTTCCATTTGCTCCAATCTAAGGAATGATTCTTTGCAGTGAGCTTTTGAAATTCTTTTTCAATCTGGCAAATTCAGCTATTTAAGGCATTCTTCTCCTCAATGGCTTTTTGAGCTTTTTTGCCATTTGAGTTAGTCTATTTCTAAGGTGTTATTTTCTTCAGTCATGTTGTTGACTCTCATTTCATAATTTTCTTGCATCATTCTCATTTCTCTTTCCAATTTTTCCTGCCTTCTCTTATTTGGTTTTCAAAATCCTTCTTAAGCTTCTTTATGGCCTGTAACTAATTCATATTTTTCTTGGAAGCTTTTGGTACAGGAGTTCTGACTTTGTTGACTTCCTCCTGTTCCATGCCCAGATCCTTTTTCTCCCAAAAAAAGGAATCAAAATTTGGACCACTGTGCTTGCCTTGCTTCCCTAGCTTGCTCATGTTGCCACTCAACTACTTGACTTTTGAGCTTTTTGCCACAGTAGAACTCTGCTGCCAGAGGGGGGACCTTTGTCCCAAATCACAGGGTTTTTCTCAGCTGCTAAATGTATTAGTTGGATGCCCTCTAAGAAGCCTCCACATGTTCTGGCACACTGGTCACACACCCCAGGCCTACAACCCAGACAGTGATCCAGATCCAAGCAGGTTAAAGCAAGAGTAATCACCCCTCAGACTGGTTGCTTGGTCCCCCTAAAATCTGCAAACCAGGACCTCTGAAGGAGCCATATGGCTGCAGCTGCATGGCTGCAGCACCTCAGCTGCTTCTCCCTGCAGGGGGCAAAGGCTGTACTGCACTCCCGAACTCCCAGGTCCCAAAAGTCCACACTGCACTGACCTCTCACTTTGTTCTTAGCATCTATGATTTGATAACTCTGGAAACTGCCACAGCTGCTGGTGATCTGAAGTTCCTCCAGCTGAAGCGTGGTTGTAGCTGCCCTGAGGCTAAAACTGCAGGCTCATGCTAGGTTGGGCTCACCTCCCACAGTGCTGCACTGGTTGCTTTCTGCCTGCCTGCCAGGCTATCTTCAGGAGGGAGGTTAGCTTCTGTGTGTCATTTTGTGGGTTCTGTAGCTCCAAAGTTTGTTTAGAGTCATTTTTTAACATAATTTGGAGGAGGTGGAAGTGGGAGCCCAGTGGAAGAACTGTTCGCATTCTGCCATCTTGACTCCACCCTCCCCCAATTTCCCTTGATTTCAAATGTGCAGAAGATATTCAAAGAGTGGAAACAGAACAAAAATAAATACTGATGCTTGACCTCAATGGAATTTGTGGGTTAATTGCAGAAAGAAATGAAAATTAACTTTATTTTTATGGCACAAAGGAAAAATAATAGGAATTATTTTCCCTAGCTTCCTGTGAATATGTTTTACACTGTCCACATTTTAGAGATGTTCTCTGAAGTCAGTAGGAATGCTTAATGAGGAGTTCATAGTGGAGAATACAGAGGCAAGAACCTGACTTTTTTGTCTCTTTCCTATTCATTTATTATGTAATAAAGGGAAAGTCCATTATAAATAAGGTAGATGTGAATACATATTGTACTTTCCTGCACTATAAAGAAGTAGCTTCTTTAAAATATTCATCTATCTTCAAATATCCCTGAGTGACAATAATATGTTCCTTTATCACAATCCCTTTGTTGTTCATTAGTGACAATAATGGAAGATGTTCACAATCACTTTGTTTTCCATCTATCTCTTAAGTTTTGCCAGAATGCCAAGTTATTGCCTATTTTGAAGTATCACACTATCTGATAGATTTTTTCCCTTTCCTTTCATAAAAACTGGAATAATTTCCCTTATGACTAATTTTACTGAACATTATTTAAAATACTGTCAATTGAAATTCATAGATACATGAATTTCTTTATTTTTAAAATAAATGTAGCTCAACTGCAATCGCCACCCAAAATGTTTAATATTGATGAGGAATTTAATACTTTTTGCACCAAGCTAGAATTTGTCATGATTTCCATGTCAAGTGCTCTAGAAAACTAGCAGCTATAGACAGGAGTAGAGTAAATAGTTCAGGGGAATAATAGCTCCCAATAGGACAGCAAAATCATTAGTTCAAAGACTAGATCAGTATAGAAGTGTTCTTTGGAAAGATGATGCCCTATAGTTTCTTTAAATCATTCTCAAATTGATGAAGAAAAAGTGAGCTTTGTCCAGAGTCTTTAAAAGTTGAACATCATCTTCATGTTTTTTTGGAGAATCTAGAACAAGACTTTGGTTATTGGGGGGTAGCTGAGACAAAAGTATAGCTCCATCAGAACCCCCCTGGACTAATATGTACAGATCCTAACCACCAGGTAGCAGCATTGTGGGATTTGAAAATATCCTCTTCTCCACAGCTCTAGCCAACTCCTTTGCACTTTTGCCAAGTATAAATTCTGGAATGATTTGAAGGACCAAGGAAACCAGATAAGAGTATGATAGGAATAAAAAAAAAAAACAATTCTCCTATCACAACTAAGATAATATTGGAAACAGAGATTTTTAATAGCAAAAAAAGAAAACAAGTTCAAAAACAAACATATATGCCAAATATGATTTAAAGCTAAGTGACTCTGTGTGACTGTTTAGTGTATGGAATCAGAAAAGAGCTAAAATATTTCCCCCCCACCTCCCATTCCCAAGCTGCTCTTAAAATGCAATAGGCAACATTAGAGATTGGAGAAACAGAGGAAAGAGCATAGATATCATGCTGATATTTCTGCAGAGAAATAAGAAGACCCATAGAAAAAGAGAAGTTATCTAGTTGGGTCCATATCTTAAGCATGATTTAGCTTGACTACTTGGCTTCCCCAGTCATGTGTCTTCTATATTTACAAGTATCCTCAATGTAAATTCCCTGGTTATATTTGATTGTTGCGTGTTTCCCTTTCTTCAAATGGTGGTGTGTTATTGTGTGGGAGAATATTTTCTTTTGTTATGGAGACTTTATTGTCACATATCCTGTTATGCAATTTAGTTAATTTTATTTGTCTTTTAGTGATGTGTCCTCTGGTTGGTTGATATAAAGAAAAACATTGATATGTTTTTTTTTTTTTTTTGTTTAGGGTTCATCATGGATCCTCAATGTTTCTCATTCATGTGTAACCTCTCCAACTGTTCTGAGTCCAGAAGCCAGTGATAGAATGAAAATTCTATTTAAAATAGATTCACAGAATATAAAATACTTAGGAGTCTACCTGTCAAGACAAAACAAGGAGTTATATGAACACAATTATAAAACACTTATTAAAAAAAATAAAGTCAGGTACAAACAACAGGAGAAATATTAAAAATGTTCATGGGTTGACTGAACCAATATAATAAAAAAATGTCAATCTCACCAACATTAATTTACTTATTCAGAAACATACTAATAAAATTACCTTAGAAAAGAATTTTATAAAGCCAGAAAAAAATTTAAAAATTATCTGGAAGAGAAAAAGTTTAACAATATCAACAGAATATTTTTTTTTCCAATGTGAAGAAAGAGGGGGCAGAGCTGAAATGGTGGAGTAGAAACACAAACTTGAGGTGAGCTCCCACTCCAATCACTTAAAGTGACTCTAAACAAACTTTAGAGCTACAGAACCCACAAAGTGACAGAGAGAAACAAACCTCCCAGAGAAGGCAGCCTGACAGGCAGAGAGGAAGGGACTATCACATGGTGCTGGGAGCTGAGCACAGTGCCACATGAGCTGCAGTTCCAGCTCCAGGGCAATCTCAATCAGCAGGAGCCAGAGCAGACTTCAGGAGAATGAATTACCAGCAGCTGTGGCAGTTTCCAGACTTCTCAACCCATAAATGCCAAAGATAAATAAAAGATCAGTGTGGAACTCTGTTGGAATGAGGGGGGGGGGAAGAAGAGCTGAGTCTGGCCCCTGCCCCTTGGGCAAGAAGCTGCGGAGGCACTGAAGCTTTGCAGCCATAACCATGTGGCTCTCTCAGGAGCTCCTAGCCTGTAGGTCGTAGTGGCACCACGCGACTATTCAGTGGGTAATCAAACATTCAGAGCATAATTGCTTTTACTTTAACCATATTGGATCTGGATTGTGGTCTTGGGTGGTGGTCCTAGGGTGGATGACTAGTGAGCCAGACCTTGTGGGGCTTTAGAGAGAACACGCTCCTAATAGCTCCAGCAGCTGCAAAAACCCCAGAAATTTGGATAAAACTCTCTCCATCCTGGAAGCAGAGTTCTACCATAGCAAAGAGCTCAAAAGTCTTGCAATTGGCTGGCAATATGAGTAAGCAAAGGAAGCACAAACAGACCATACAATCCTTTTTGGGAGACAAAAAAGATCAAGGCATGGAGCCTGAGGAAGACAGCAAAGTCAGAACTCCTGCATCAAAAGCCTCCAAGAAAAATATGAACTAGTTACAGGCCATGGAGGACCTCAAGAAGGATTTTTGAAAATCAAGAGAAGTTGAGGAAAAATTGAGAAGAGAAATGAGAATGATGCAAGAAAATCATGAAAAGCAAGTCAACAGCCTACAAAAGGAGACCCAAAAATACACTGGAGAAAATAACACCTTAAAAAAAGACTAGGGGCAGCTAGGTGGTGGAATGAATAGAGCACCAGCCCTGGATTCAGGAGGCCCTGAGTTCAAATCTGGCCTCAAACACTTAACACAAAAAAACTAGCCATGTGACCTTGGGCCTGTCACTTAACCCCAATTGCCCTCCAAAAAGCAAAAAAAAAAAATAGACTAACTCAAATGGCAAAAGAGGCCCCAAAAGTCAGTGAGGAGAAGAATGCCTTTTAAAAATCGAATTTGCCAGATGGAAAAGGAATTGCAAAAACTCACTGAAGAGAATAACTCCTTCAAAATTAGATTGGAGCAAATGGAAGCTAATGACTTTATGAGAAATCAAGATACTATAAAACAGATCCAAAGAAATGAAAAAAATAGGAGGCAATGTGAAATATCTCATTGGAAAAACTACTGACCTAGAAAATAGATGCAGGAGAGATAATTTAAAAATTATTGGACTGCCTGAAAGCCATAAAAAAAGAAACTAGGCACCATCTTTCAAGAAATTTTCAAGGAAAATTGCCCTGATATTCTAAAACCAGAGCGCAAAATAGGGGTTGAAATGATCCACCAATCACCTCTTGGAAAAGATCCCAAAAAGAAAACCCCTAGGAATATTATAGACAAATTCCAGAGTTCCCAAGTCAAGGAAAAAATACTGTGAGCAGTCAGGAAGAAACAATTTGAGTATTGTGGAAACACAATTAGGATAACACAAGACCTAGTAGCTTCTACATTAAGAGATCAAAAGGCTTGGAATATGATATTCTGGAGGTCAAAGGAACTAGAACTAAAACCAAGAATCACCTACCCAGCAAAACTGAGTATAATGCTACAAGGGAAAATATGGTTATTCAATGAAATAGAGGATTTTCAAGAGTTTTTGATGAATAAACCAGAGCTGAACAGAAAATTTGACTTTCAAATACAAGAAGCAAGAGAAGCATGAGAAGGTAAACAAGAAAAAGAAATCATAGGGAATTTATTAAAGTTGAACTATTTACATTCCTAAAAGGAAAAACAATAATTGTAACTCATAAGACTTTTCTCAGTATGAGGATAGTTGAAGGCAATTTACATATATATGTATGTGTAAGGGGGTGTATGTATATATAAATACATATGTGAGTATGAGCATATGTATGTTCATGTATACATAGACAGAGGGCACAGGACAAGTTGAATAGGAAAGGATGATATCTAAAAAAATAAAATTAAGAAGTTAGAGAGGAATTTATTGGGACAAAGAGAAAGGAAGAGATAGATTAGGGTAAATTATCTCACATAAAAGAGGCAAGAGAAAATTGTTACAATGGAGTAGAGAGCAGGAAGGTGAAAGGGAATAGGACAGCCTTATTCTCATTGAATTTGGCTTAAGAAGGGAATAACATATGCACTCAATTGGGTATCTTACCCTACAGGAAAATAAGCAGCTAGGGAATAAGAGGGAAGATGATAGAAGGGAGGGCAGAATGGGGGAGAGGGTAGCTAGAAGCAAACCTTTTTGAAAAGGGATAGGGTCAAAGAAGAAAATAGAATAAGTGGGTGGTGGGATAGGATGAAGGGAAATGTAGTTAGTCTTTCACAATATAACTATGGAAATGATTTGGGTAACTACACATGTACAACCTATTTTGAATTGCTTATCTTCCCAGTGGGGGGCAGGTGAGGAGGGAAGAAGGGAAAAAAATCTGGAACTCAAAGTTTAAAAAAGAAATGTTAAAAAAAATTGTTTTTTACATGTGACTGAGAAATAAGATATACAGGCACTGGGGTACAGAAATCCATCTTGCCCTACTAGAAAGTTATGGAGGTAATGGGGGAGGCTATAAGAGAGAACAGATTGGGGGAAGGGGTATTAAGTAGGCTTGCTATTTTGGGGTGGGGTGGGGGAAAGATGGGGAGGAAAAATTGTAACTCAAAATCTTGTTGAATTGAATGTTGAAAACTAAAAATTAATTAATTAATTAAAAAAAAAAGAAAAATGGTCAAATGCCATGAACTGGCAGTTTTCAGATGAAGAAAACAAAGTTATCTGTAGCCATATGAAAACAAAAAAGTTCAAGATCACTATTGATTAAGGAAATGCAAATTAAAACAATTCTGAGGTAGCACCTAACACATATCAAATTGGCTAACATGACAAAAAAAGAAAATGACAAATTTTGGAGGGGATGTAAAAGAAATGAGTACACTAATACACAATTGGTGCAGCTGCAAATTGATCCAACAATTCAGCAGTTATTTGCAACTATGTCCAGAGGGTTATAAAACTGTGTGTACCCTTTGGCCCAGAAACACCACCACCAGTTCTATATCCCAAAGATATCAAAGGAAAAGGACCTATATATACAAATATATTGATAGTAGCTCTTTTTGTGGTGGCAAAAAATTGTTAATTGAGGAACTGGCCATCAGTTGGTGAGTGGCTGAACAAGTTGTGGTATATAGTTGTGATGGAATACTGTTGTTATATAAGAAATGATGAGCAGGGTGCTTTCTGCTTAAGCTGGGAATTCTTAAAGGGAAGTAAACATAGCCAGGAGAACTTTGTACACAGTAACAGCAATGCTGTATGATAATCAGTGGCAAATGACTTGGCTCTTCTCAGAAATACAGTGATCCAAGACAATTCTAAAGCACTTATGATGAAAAATGCCATTCACCTCCAGAGAAAGAGCTGCTGGAACTTGAGTGCTTATTGAAGCATACTTTTTTCCTACTTTATTTTTCTTACTTTTATCTATATTTCCTTTTGCAACATGGCTAATATGGAAATGTTTTGCATGACTTCACATGTATAATCTACATGAAATTGTTGCCTTCTTAATGAGGGGTATGTGGAGGGAGAGAAATAATTTGGAAATCAATTTAAAAAAAAAACAAATGTTAAATTTTTACATGTGATTGGGGGAGAGGAAGTAAAGATTAATGTTTACTGTGAATAGACAGATTTGGCATTCCCCCCTGGACCAAGCCATAGGAGGTACAATATTTAATAGTCCACAACCCACTTTTCTCCCATTTTCATGAGACACAAAAGCATGTCCTCCTTCTTACCTCCCTAAATGTCTCTCAAGTATCAGTCCTGTCTGTCATATCCTAGCTCAGTTGTTTATTCTGATTATAATTTTATATATGTTGTCACAATTTTGTATACACTTCTATTTTCCAGTTTGGAATTCTTCAGTTGCCTTGTAACAGGCCTACTATATGTACCTATCATAACTCAATCTAGAGTCTCCTGAAATTAGTTCCATATTTTTCCACTGAACTAAACTCCTGTGTATTATTATTATTCTCATCTGAAAGTACAGTGAATATTGTATGTCACTACTAATAACTGAAAACTTGTGTTCCTTTTCTCCTTACTATATGACCTTCCATCCTTGAAAAGATACATTTATGTGGGAGTAGGACAATGAGTTTCACTGATGGCATACGATCACCTTGATGGCACAAAGTTAAAATACTAATAAATTTATTATTCATTCTAATAGGTTCCGTGTTCTTTTCATTTCTTATAAGGGTATAATTAAGGTTATTTCTGCACAGAAATGTCTTCATCCTGAATACCCACTTCAGCCCTGGAATTCACACTGCTGATGTATCCCCTTAACTCCTTGAGCACTTCCCTCTGATTGTATGACATCTCCCTGAACCTTAACACAAAGAGAAGGTGTAGACCAGCCATCTCTTTGATTCTCAACAGGCTTAAAATCAAACACCTCCTTTATGCCTCTCCCCCTATCCTTTTTAAACTCCCTTTTACATACCATCTACCCCATTAGATATATAACCTATATCAGACTGTTTATCATGTCAGGTGGAGGGGAGAGAAGGGAGGAAGAGATAGAATTTGGAACTCAAAACTTAGGGGAAAAAAAGAATGTTAAAAATTGCCTTTACATGAAATTGGAGGAAAATAAAATGTTATTAGAAAGAAAAGAAGGTAACCTCCCAATTGGCATGTACTTTATTACTGATTGAACTTGTATTTTTAATGTTCAGCACAGTGTTTGGCATGTAGTAAGCACTTAACAAAATTTTGCTGATGGATTGTTTGGTGATTGTGATGAATAATGATATGCCTGTGTACCATATTTAAAAACAAATATTTTTAGACTGGTAGATTCCTATCGGTCCATAGTGGTTTCGGGTTTCAATTGCTGGTTTTGTCTGGAGAGAACAATCATGCATTCTCAATTCCTTCTCATGACATTGCTATTGGTTGTATTTCTCATTCCTGATGGAGAAAACAATGTTTATCTTCAAGCTCCCTCCTGATCATAGTTGATTAATCGTCTTTTTTTTCTTGATGTAGTATGAAACTGCATGCTTCTTAAACCAATGCTCCTTTCATAGATGACAATGATTATATAATGACCAGAAAGGAAAAATCATATTCACTGAAGGAAAAACAAAAACAAATAATTTATTACTAGAGTGAAATGTCATGACTCAGTGACATGCAGTGTGATATTTGGAAATATTATTAAATCAGATAAATTAGGATGATCTGTTGGCAAAGCAATCGATATTTTAGCATTTGAGATTTTTAAAAAATCTCACCAAAAGTGATGGAAAAATGAAAAATTGCTTCTGAGGAGCCAATAGAGAAAGCCACTGAAATTATGAGCTGATAGACTGCAATTATAAAGTCTTATAATATAGAAATAACTCTACCTTTACCATGATTGTAGATTACCCTTCAATAAAAAATGAGGAAGATGATAAATTTATTTTCAGTCACTGGAAAAAGCTTATTTTTTCTCACTAATTTAAGAACAGTTTTAAGAAACTGACAAGGCAAAAGACTATTAATGCAATCTCTATTACTTGGTTTCCAGTCAAATTGGATGCTCTAATTGAATACCATAACAGAGGTCAGACCATTAGAAAATTTGGAAGTGAACATTTGGTAAAAGTGGGAACATGAGAAATTTCCGTTGAAGGAAGATGGTTGCCTTGCTTCTATGGCTCTTAAGGGCTTGTTTTCTTTTCCCTATGAAGTCAAAGGATGAAAACTGATATTATCTTCTGTCCTGGTCATGCATCTTTCAGCTTCTCCCTTCCACTGAAGAAATATCCCTATGTCCTGCCTACGAAATATTAAAACCCCAGACCTTTCAATCCACCTTGCCAAAGTATCTAAAAGTTCATCATCCTTGAAGATATTGTCTCCTCCTACATCAGTGTCAGTTCCTTGAGAGCAGTGGCTGTCTCACCTTTTTAAATTTCAATTGTAAGCATTTTGCAGTGTGTTAAACATAGCAAGTGTCTAATAAAGAATTTTCATTCAGTCAGTCAATAGTTCTCACTTGGCTTCTTTCAAGAAAGACTCAACTTAAATCCTATTTTCTGTAGAAGGCCTTTTTTTATCTAGTAGTCTCTTGCCTTTTGAGTCTATCTTCCATTTGCAATATTTATATTTTGTATATTTATCCCTAGATATTTTCATGTTCCATTTGCAATATTCATATTTTGTATATTTATCCCTAGATATTTTCATGTTGTCTTCCCCATTATAACATGAGTTACTGTAGCACCAATGCAATATTTACAGCGCCCATGATCACAAACAGACCATAAGTATCACATGAGCTCAATCACAAAATATACCAGATTCTCCAGGAAGAGAACAGAACTGAAGCATTTACTTAGACACCAGAAAACCAAATCCCAAAACCAATAAGCTGATTCCATCATAGTATCAAAGATACTCAGAAGCCATAATAACACTGAGAGCCACAGCATCCTTCAGCCTTCCCACATACCAGTCGAAATCAATATTTACTCACAAACCTCTCTATCTCCTTAATGAGCCTCCTCTCTCCCCCACCGTCTTGCTAGCTCTCACTACCAGCTTCCTGGGGGTTCTGCTTCCCTTCAGCAAAACTGCTCCCACCACAGGCACCATGTGACTACATTTAGCCTATCAGGGGGAAGAATTTACCTTCACAGCAGGGAAGCTTCCTGTGGGCTCTGCTGCACCCTTCAGCAAATCCCCACCATCACAGGCTCCATGTGGCCACATTCAGTCAATTGGGGTCAGAGTTTACTTTCAAAGCAGGGGAGGTCTGCAAACTCCCCTCTAGGTCTATTAAGGGGCTGGGAAGATCTTCAAATTCCCATTCCCATTACAGTTCCTTAAAGGCATAGATCATTATTCCCCCATCCCCCATTTGTATAACTAGTCACTAGAATAGTGTCTAAAAGATATTAAACACTTAATTCTTGTTGACTAATACTGTTTTCTTTCATTTCCAAATTAATTTATTTTATTTGAAAGTGGAAAAAGTAGATAATATAGCCATGACAAAGAAACACTCACTATTGACCACTTGAAATAAATGATAAGGTATATCTTAAATTTGCTTTTAAAAAAGAGTAGGATTTATAACAAAGGAGATCTTAAAAGAAGCATCTGTAACAGTTTACATCATGAAAGTAAATCTTAGTACACATTGTTTAGATGAAGATGAGGATGATGATGAGGAGGAGGAGGAGGATGATGATGATGAGGATGATGAGGATGAGGATGAGGATGATGATGAGGAGGATGATGATGATGAGGATGAGGATGAGGATGATGATGATGAGAATGAGGATGAGGATGATGAGGATGAGGATGATGATGATGAGGATGATGATGATGAGGATAATGATGATGAGGATGAGGATGATGATGATGATGAGGATGAGGATGAGGATGATGAGGAGGATGAGGATGATGAGGATGATGAGGATGAGGATGATGATGATGATGATGATGAGGATGAGGATGATGAGGAGGAGGAGGAGGATGATGAGGATGATGATGATGATGAGGATGAGGATGAGGATGATGAGGATGAGGATGAGGATGAGGATGATGAGGATGATGAGGATGAGGATGATGAGGATGAGGATGATGAGGATGATGATGAGGATGATGA
>NW_027185876.1:10985332-10993732 GCF_028583685.1 Petaurus breviceps papuanus | reverse complement strand
GATGAGGATGATGATGATGATGATGATTGTGGTGGTGGTGGTGGTGGTGATGATGGTGATGATACATTGTATACAAAGAAAGAGATAACTGTGGCATTCAAGATCCATGCTTAGCTCATTGAAAATGTTGCCTTTTCCAGAGAAAGGGGATAAATATACTCTATTGAATTCTCTTATTTTTAACATATTATTTATAGAACTACAAAACATGATTCTCTTTTCTCTATCTTTCTATCATTTTGTTTTCTTATGACTAGACAAAGGATCATTTTGAGATCACAGAAAATAATTGAAATGCCAAAGAAATAAAAACAAAGTTGTCCTGAAGGACTTTTTCTCAGTTAAAAGAATTATTACCTGGAAGACTGGTAAACTCTGCTACTCAAACTTCACTGCCAAAATGGAAAATCCATCAACATTCAAATACATGTTCTTGTTCATGGACCAAGTACTAAATCTGACCGGGGCAAGGCAGCTATTATTACCCCAAGAGATAAAATTCCATCAGTAAACTGTAATATTTCATTTATGGAAAAGAAAAAAATTGGTTAAAATTCTTAAAACATATTGATATAAACCATGAAATTTTGAAAACAGGAAAGCATGGAGGCCATTAATTGCAAATGGTTCTTTATAAAATTAACACTAGTCAAGAATCTTTATCATACCACAGGAGAAAATACATTAAGTGCACAGCTCCTTTTAAAGGAAAGCATGGAAGAGGCAAGTCATTACAGGTTTCTTAAAGGTCGGCACGGATCTTGAATGACACATTTATCTCTTTCTGAGTCATATGAAGGGCAGAGTCAAGATGGTGGAGTAAAGGCAGGTCACAGTCCTAGGTTGAGGAGCAGGAGAACTCATGAATTAGAGCATGTGGACACAGGAGTACAGGGGCACTGGTCACACTCAGAGTGAAGAAGATTGCTCATGGTCACTCATAGAACAAAACACAGGACAAGAGAGCAGTTACATTACTTCTCCTCAGATTTTGCCACCTTGGAAGAACAGAAAACTTGCATAGCCCTAGAACTAGCTTGGTAAAAAGGATGAAAAACATGTAGATTTGGGTACTGACCACTCCATCCTAGAGGCAGAAGCCAACTTTAACATAAAATTAAAAGTAAAGAAATGGGATGTGAAAATGATCACAAACAAAACAAAATGACACTAAAAAAAAAGCCTGACTATGGAAAGTTACTATGGCGATAGGGAAGTTCAAAACACAAACCCATAAGATGACAACAAAGTTAAAACTGCTGCATTCTAAGTGGAAAATAAAAATATGAATTGATCACATACCCAAAAACATTCCTGGAAGAGGCTGTGCATCTCACTGATGATTTCCTTTATTCTTCTGTGTCTGAGCAATTTTTCATTGGTAATGAATTCTAGGCCACATATTTCCCCTGGGTACATCTCCATCATACTCTGGGTGATCCACAATCTTAAAATCTTTTAACACTGGAGTATTCTATTTTTTTCAGCTATACAACATCATCAAAAAAATATTGATCTTAAAAAAGATGGACCTCTTTTTGTGAGGAAACTTGGGGTCATTAAAAAACACTAGTTTCCTTAATGAAGTCAGTTGCAAAAAAAAATTAAAAATTAAAAATATAAAATTTTTCACTGTCTTTAAATATTCCCTCGAAATACAGAAGAAAAACTATATCCACTCTATTTATTTTCATTCATTGACAATAGCACCTTGGCAGTACTAGACTACATTCACTTTCATGTATATGATGTAAAAATGCATTGTTTTGAAACTCATAGTCAGCCCATAACTTTCTAGAGAAGATCATCAATACTGAATCTAAATATAGTAAAAATCAACGAGACATTGGCATTTATTTGACATCAGCCTTGGCTTTTGATATTTCTTCCTGTGATCTGTCTGCTTCTAAAAAGTCTACTCTAATCACCATAATAAAACTTTGGTTCAAAAGTTTCTTTCAAATGTAAAGAACCTTGGCTTTTAGCTAATCATATTGGTAAAGTAACTAATGAGATTGCCCACAAATGCTTATTTCCATAATGGCCAAGTGTCTCCTTCTTTCACTTGAGAAATAATATGATTTGGGAATCTGTAGAATCTGAATTTATATTTTTATTCCAAGTGAATTCTTTCAGTTCAAAGCTCAAGTGTGGAAAGATGAGATTATTAAAAATAATGTACAGTTCAAAAGAATAGGGAAGAAGATTCCATCCTATTAAATGTTGACTCTTCAGTCTCTTCATCTGGGTAATATTCATTTACCTTCATTTCAAAAATGGCATTTGCATGTTGTCCTCAAATAAAATGCAAGATTGACAGAGTTCATTATATTTCAATGTCCTTGGTGAATGATAAATAATTAATCCACTTGACATGCCTATGAGAAAGGTTTTATTTAGTAGATAAAGAAACTGAATTATAAGAAGGTTAGCAACTTCCCAATAGTAGAAATTGAACTCAAATTTTAAAAACTCTAATTTCAGTAAGCCATAGAATTGGACAGTTTTAATGAGCAAGAAAAAAAATAGAAACTTTATGCTTGATAGCAACCAAGCATCATTTTTTTTTTCCAGTTTTCAAGCTGAGGTTAATTTGGCTAGTCTAGTATAAATTTATACACCCTTTCCCCTTACAGACTTTTTAAACATGAATCCTCTGTTATATATGTAATTTGATGAATCATAAAAATACATCTTTTAATTATTGAGTCATATTCTACAATGTTAACTACTGATTTATTGGAAACTGCTGGTTTGGAGATTGGTATTATCCAGGTAACAGTTTAGGGTTTATATCTGGTGGAATAACATTGCTGAGAACATTTAATTTATTTTATCATAAACTTACCAAGCCTTGCAAAGAAATTATAGTTGAAATAAAAATAAGAAACAAAATTCACACAAAAGGTTAAGAAAAGACAAGAAAATACATGAAAAATGGCAATATAATGGCCACTCATGGAGTAGCTGAAAAAAAATGTACTCAGCATTAAGGGACCCTGAGTTCAAATTCCTGCTTCTGATGCTTACTACCCATGTATCCCTGGACAAATCATTTAATTTCTCATATAAAAGATGAGGACCAGGCAGAGAAAAATCGAAAAGTAGAAGTAGCAACCTAACCTAATTCTTCCAACATTCTCCTCCAAATAACTTTAAAATAACATCTCAAACAAAATTTTAGAGCAGAAGAGCCAACAAAAAAGTCAGTCTAAGACAACTGAGAAGGTCAGCAGGAGAGGTCTATGACATTGGGGTAGAGGGATCAACCCAGAGCATGTACAGGTACAGCATAACCCCCTTGGAGGGGGCTGTGACAGAAGCAACTTTGTGAGTTCTCAGCCCAAATATCTTAAGGGGGAGTTCAAACAACTTTTCAGAAAGAGATTGCAGGGAACCCCCTGCTGGCACTGGGTGTATACCTTGGTGTTGTTTGGCAACACTCTGTCTCTCTTTGTATCTCTGTGTCTCTGTGTGTTTCTCTCTCTCTCTCTCTCTCTCACACACACACACACACACACACACACACACACATACACACACACACTTTGACAAACACAGAGTCTTTGGTAACATTTCCACAGTACAGAGGAGTGCTTGTGGTCAGGCACAAGGGAATAGGGGCCCTGGTTACAGTTTCAGGGCAGAAAGGAGAGCTAGCACTTATAACTGGAGTCAAGCAGAAGACCTGGTCACAGTTCCCTGACCAGTAGGAGAACTGGCGCTAATATCTAAGGGGGAACAGAGGCCATTCCTGAATAAAAATAAAAACCCATACCAGTAAATGCACTTCTTCCTGGATCACAACACCTTGGAAGCAAGGAAAACTTACAGGAGCAAGAAATAACCTGAAGTTCAGGACAGTGTTTCACCACCACCAAGAAAACAGAGCCCAACTTTAACATAAAGCTAAAAAACGTCAAAAATAGATTATAAAAAAAAATGAGAAAACAAAAAAATTGAACCTGACCATAAAAAGCTACTATGGTAGAAAGGAATCAAGACAAACTCAGAAGACAGCTACAAGTAAAGTCTCAATAAAAAAAAAAAGGCAAATTGGACACAAGTTCAATACAAACTCCTGGAACGGTTAAGAAATATTTAAGAGTAGCAAAGGAAAAAATGGGGAAAGAAAAGAGAGTGATGCAAGAAAATTATGAAAAGAGAATTAACAGCTTTTTAAAAGAGGCACAGAAAATACTGAAGAAAATAACACCTTAGAAAATAGAATTGGCATAATGATAAAATAGGCACTAAAACTCACTTAAGTTTCCTTAAAAAGAAAAATTTGCCAAAAGGAAAAAGAAGTGCAAAAGTTCACTGAAGAAAACAATTCCTTAAAAAACAGAATTGGGCAAGTGGAAGCAAATAATACTGAAACACATCAATACCATCACACACACACACACACACACACACACGTGTGTACGAAAATGTGAAATATCTCATTAAAAAAACTGACATGGAATATAGAGTCAAGGAGAGAAAATTAAAGATTAATTGGACTACATGAAAGCCATTAAAAAAAAAAGTCTAGATATCATTTTTTCAAGAAATAATAATGGAAAACTACCCCATTATCTCCAGATACTGAAGGTCACATAAAAATAGAAAGAATAAATCATTCACCTCCTGAAAGAGAGCTCAAAATGGAAACTTCCAATAATAATATGGTCAAATTTGAGGCCTCTGAATCAAGGAGAAAATATTGCAAGCAGTTATAAAGAAACAATTCAAGTATCCTGTAGCTATCATCAGGATCACCATCATTAGCAGCTTACACAATTAAAAAAAAAAGTGAAGGGCTTGAAATATGATACTCTAGAAGGCAAAGGAATTGGATTTCAATCAAGAATCATTTATGCAGCAAAATTGAGTATAATCCTTCCCGGGGGGAAATGGATATTTAATTAAATATATGACTTGATTCATTCCTGATGGAAAGACCAGAACTAAATAGAAAATTTGACATGCAAACTCAAGACTCGAGAGAAGTATAAAAAGGTAAACAGAAAGAGAAATCATAAAAGACTCAATAAGGTTAAACTATTTACATTCTTTCTGGGAAAGATGATATATCCACCTCCCAAGAACTTTATCACTATTAGGAGAGGTTGAAGGAGCTTGCTTAGGCAGAATCCATGGGGCTGAGACAATTATGTTGGAATGATCTCAAAAACAATGAAGGGGTGAGAAAGACAGATGTAAAGGAAGAAGGTGAAAGGGAGAAGAATGGGGCAGATAATCTTACATAAAAGATATACTCCAAGAATTTTTACAGTGGAGGGGAAAATGAGGGGTTGGTGAGCAACAGCTGATTCTCATTCAGAGTTGGTTCAAAGAGGCAGTAATATACAAACACACTCAGTTTTGTATAGAAATCTATCTTATCCCACAATCAGTAGGAGGGGAAGGGGTTAAGAAAATGACTTGAGAGTTGATAAACTGGAGGGCAGATTAAGGGAGGCAGTGGTCAGAAGCAAAAGAAACTTTTTAGGAGGGACAGGGTAAAAAAGAGAGGAAGGATAAACAGAAGAAAATAGAATGGAAGAAAATACATAACTTGTAATCATGAACTATGAATGTGCATGGGATATTCACCCATAATAGGGAAGCAGAGAGCAGAACGGATTAGAAACCAGAATCCAACAATATGTTGTTTACAAAGCATATTTACAGCAGAAGGACATACAGAGCTCAAATGAGGGTCTAGAGCTGAAGCTACTATCCTTCACCTGAAGTTAAAAAAAAAAACAGAGATAGCAATCTCATTCTCAAAAAAAGATAAAGCAAAACATAGACCTCAAGTAAAAGGGGAAAACAAGGGAAATCACATTTTGCTTAAAGGTACCATAGGCAATGAACTGGTATTAAAAAAAGAATTGAGCCAGTTTCTCAGATAAAGGCCCCATTGCTAAAATATATTGGGAACTGGGTGAAATTTATAAAAATAAGAGCCATTCCCCAGTTGACAAATGACTAAAGTATATGAACAGACAACTTTCAGAAGAAGAAATCAAAGCTATCTATAGTCATAAATGAAAAAAAAATGCTCTAAATCACTATTGATCAGAGTAAAATTAAAACAACTGCAAAGCACCACTTCACACCTGTCAGAAAAGATAAATGCCGGAGGGAGAGTGAAAACTTAAGTAGATCAATTAATTGTGGATGGACTTGAGAACTAATCCAATTATCCTAGAATAGTGTACCAGCTTATAGTGTGCCAGCAGTGAATAGTGTACCAGCCCTGGAGTCAGGAGCACCTGAGTTCAAATACAGCCTCAGACACTTAACACTCGCTGTGTGACCTTGGGCAAGTCACTTAACCCCCATTTCCGTACCTTATCCCTTCCAAAAAGCAAAACAAAAATTTGGAACTATGCCCAAAGGGTTATAAAACTATGCATACTCTTTGATCCAGTGATGTATAGAGATACACAGATATATATATATATATATATACACAAATATATGAACATATGCATGTATATATATACACATACACACATATACTCATATACACATGTATATATATGTGTGTGTGTGTATCAGCTCTTTTTTTTTTGATGGCAAAGAATTAGAAATTGAAGGTATGTCCATCAATTATGGAATGACTGAACAAGTTGTGGTATATGATTTGGATGAAATACTATTGTGGTATAAGAAATGAGAAGAGGAATGGTTTTAGAAAAGCCTGGAAAGACCTATATGAACTGATACACTGTGAAGTACAGAATCAGAATATCATTGTGCACAGTAACATTAATATTGTAAGGATGACCAACTGTGAAAGACATATACTCTGATCAAAAAAATGATCCAAGATATTTGTGAAGGACTCATGAGGAAAAAAATAAAAAACAACTATCCCCTTCCAGAGAGAGAAATGATGAACACAGTGCAAGTTGAAGTATAATTTCTTCTATTTTTCTTTTGTAACATAACTCATATGGAAATATGATTTGCATGATTTTACGTGTATATTTGATATTATATTGCCCATCTTAGTGGTTCAGGGAGGGACTTCAAGGAGGTAGAGAATTTTAACTCAAAAAAAATTTTTAAAGAGTATTATAAATAAATAAATAATATTTCAAAGTTTAAAAACAAATAAAATTTAGGAAGGAGCTAGAAGGCTCATAAGGTTCTTTCTTATGTTTAGATTGAGAATCATCTTACCCCCTTTCCAAAGCTGTTATTCTTATCTTTCCTTTGATTTTCTTTGCTTCACTGAATTGTAATACACTTTGCTGGTTCTGTTAGTATCACTTAGCATTTTTTTTTTACATTTTTCTTGTATTCTTCATCTGTATCATTTTATGCCATCACACTATTCCATAAATGGAGGTAAGACTAACAGACCAGAATATTTTATAAAACTCGTAGTTTTACAGAACCTTCCAGAAGGGCTGGCACAGTGGATAAAGCATTGAATTTAGCTTCCTAGAACCTTTTTCAGCCTCAGTTTCTTCATCTATAAAATGGGGACCACAATAGCACTTGCTTCCCAGGGATTTTATGAGGATAAAATGAGTTAATATTAATAAAACACTTTGCAAACCTTAAAGCACTATAAAATGTGAGCTACTATTGCTGCTGCTTGCTGCTACTACTACTATTACTACTACTTATATAACTACTAGTAGTAAATCACTTTCCCAGACTCACACAGCTTTTATGTCTCAGACGTGATATTTGAAATCACATCTTCCTGGTTCTGAAGCCATCTCCCTCCCCACTACACTGAATTTCCCCTCTTACATCATTATTTAGAATGTTATTGGATTTATATGTTCTTTTGAGTTGGGGATGGAGTGTTAAGGCGATCATGACTTTTATCTATGGTCAGTTAACTCATGTTTAAAAAAATAACGATGTCTTAGGTTAAAGCCCTAATAAAGGAATTATTGAAGAGACAGAACTCAAGGAAATTTTAGAGGTCAGGCAGTAGCAAAAACCAGCTGAAATATAGTAGGAAATGACTTATGTTGTAACCATATTACCATTAGAGGAATGAAAGATAAGTTAAAACTTAAGTTCATTGAATGTGTATAGAACAAGATATTGCATAAAATAATCAAGTTGTGTGATTTTTGGAAACAGAAAATTTTAGATAGGAAATTAATGATCACTTAATCTGTGCGCTCCATTCCATAGCAACAGTAGACTTAGTTAACAAAGACTTTTACATCTATATTTCTTCTTTTGTTTTTTAGCCCCAACAAATTAAATAGGCAAAATCCTATCAGGTATGCGAGGCATATAGAAACATTAAATGAATGCCACATCTTTCTTCCATCTCTTCAATCTCTTGTTCTTTCTTATGATATTGTTCCTATTTTTCTCCTCTTCCTCCTCCTCCTCCTTCTCCTCCTCCTTCTTCTCCTTCTTCTTCTT
>NW_027185876.1:10974814-10980332 GCF_028583685.1 Petaurus breviceps papuanus | reverse complement strand
GAAAGAAAGAAAGAAAGAAAGAAAGAAAGAAAGAAAGAAAGAAAGAAAGAAAGAAAGAAAGAAAGAAAGAAAGAAAGAAAGAAAGAAAGGAGGCAAGAAAGAAAGGAGGCAAGAAGGGGAGGGGAGGGAAGGAAAGAAAATTTTATCAATCACTTGGCTATAAGAAAGGCCTGAGACTAAGTACTGATGATAAAAATATATCCTTTCTTATTTCCAAACCAACTTTTTTATCCATGTTCTTGATCTTTCCCCATCTTCTTTCTCTGTCAAACTGCCCCCTCAAATATTTTTACTGCCACTCTAATCTTCAATTTCTCCTTACTTATTCCTGAGAGTACCTAATCTTAAAAACACCCCCACCCAAATCCATTCATTTTTCTCATCCTGTCAAATTATTTTTATATTTCTCTCCTTTTCACAGTCAACTATAAGAATGGCATCTACTTTTTCTCTCCTCATTCACTTCTACATTCCTTGTGATCTTGTTTTCAAACCCACCACCCAAATGAAATACTTTGATATTGTCTTCTTGGTAATGTCTTAAAATATACATTTTAATGTCATGTTTTCTATTTTCATTCTGTTTGACCCCTCTACTACTTCTACTGCTGACCACCCCAACTTCCATTCATTTTTCCCTAGTTGTTTTTAATAACACTGCTCCTTCCTAAATTCCTATCTACCTATATAATTCCTTTCTCTGTTTCCTTTCTTGAATTACCATTCATGTCCCACCCTTTAAATATGAGTGATCTTCCAACCTGGATAGAAACTAGTTTCATCTACCTACAAATGATATTTTATACAGTGGAGTTGGTGAGATTATTAATAGAGGGAGTAGAAAGAGGAAAGAATAGGAAAATTTATACATCCTTATTCTCTATTCTGAATTCTAGCCCCACATTGTGAAATACCTGTCAGACATCCACATCTACATGTCCCCCAAGTATCTCAAATCCAACATGTCCAAATCAAGATGTGTTATTTTTCCTCTCAATTATCCTATTCTTCTACCAATCGTGTTTATTTCTGTTGAAGTTATTGCTCAGATACCCAGGTTCACATACACAGATTCACTGTCACTTCTTTCCTCTCTTTTTCTCATGTCTCAGGCACAGAATTTAATAGATGAAAGGCACATCACTGCCTCTCTGGTAACTCAAAATGACTCTTCCATGAGACCAACACAGTGATGAGTGAGGCTGACCCTAGGAATCTCCATATAATCAGAAGACTCAATCACACTGCTCATCATAATATTGGCTTACCATCCGGCTTTTCCCACATCCACACCAACTGCCTGCCTGACCCCAGAGATGGAAATTTGTCTGAACCAATGGTTATCATACTCACAATACTATCATATTATCTCCTCACAATGATTGGGAACCCAGCAATATTCAGGTTCAACCCTTTATTCCCCATGGCCTGCTTCCTTATTTCTATTCCTTTAACCTGACCCTCTAAACATAGCACTCTCGATAAACTCATCCCTTCACATCCCTTCCGCTCTTAGGAATGCCTTCTCCGTAAGTTTCAAACTTACTTTCATATCATATCTTTTCTTTTATTACTTCTTTTATTTCCTTGTCCTCACTGAGACCTGGATCCCTCCTGATGATACAGAACCCCTGACATCACTTCCTGAACTGATTACACTTTCTTTCAGTCCCCCAACTCACTGGTCTCAGTGGGGGAGTAGAAGTCCCCCTTGCTACCCTTTGCAATTTTCAAGCTCCTCTCTGCCAATATCTCTCAGAATCCTGTCCTGTTTAGTGATTCCTTCAATATGTATTTATCATCCAATCAAGATTCTTATAGGTACTATCTCTTCACTCTAGAAGCAACATTCTATTTTCTTCCTCAATGAGTTGAGTGTCTGACTCACAGTATTTCCCTTCTTCCCAACTCTTGCCCTCAAACTACAGATCTTCAAAATTCCTATTCATGGTCCTTCAAACACTCTAACTTCTCAGTTCCTCGATTTACTGACTTCATGTAACCTACTCTTTCATCCCACCATAATTACACACAAAGATGGTCATACCTAATGATGGAATGGAGCTCAGTTCATAAGAGCTCATAAAAGTTGATTGTTAAGTGTTCAGTGTGAGCATTTAAAAATCAGAAAGAAGAATGTGCTACAAATTAGGAATTGATTCATTGTTTTTCTGATCACCTAGCTTTTCAGAAAGTGACTAAAATATCAATAATGCAGGTTAACCTTAGAAGTGTATCATGGGGGTGGCCAGGTACCTCAGCAAGTAAGAGCACCAGCCCCAGTGTTGGGATGACCTGGGGATCGAATCCGGGCTCAGATACTTAGCACCACACCCAGAAATAACTGGCCATGTAACCCTAAGCAAGTTACTTAACCCCAATTGCTTTAAAAAAAAAAGTGTATCATGGTCACATTTTCCCCTGGAGAGCTAGTTAAATATTACCATTTACCACACTTCTGGTTGTAATTTTTACTTTATCCTGATATTTACATTATCCATAAGTTTTCTACATTCATCTTAATGAACGCAGAAAGTCTTTTATCTCTTCATAATATATTATCACTCAACTTTTCCATCTGCCTCACAGCTTATAACACTCTTCTGTCTCTTAACCATGACTTCCAACCCCTTCAATCCTTGATTCTTTTCCCTAATGTCACCCATGCACTAGTTATGCTTTCCTCTCTTCCCAAATTTGACCCTTTGATAAGTCAACTCAGTTCTACACTGTCCTCTCTTCTGGAGTCTTATTATCAACCTTGCCCTGCCAAGTGCTAGTCTTGGATCACTTCCACCATTAGCTTGCCATTATTCCTACTCATCTACTGCTGAAGAAAGCTGGAGGAATTAACTATTGATGGGGTCCATGGCAAATTTGTGTTACATAATCTCTGGAGTATGTGAGTAGCAATGAAAGAGATGGAGATAATTATCTTGGGTTTTTTGGCATAGTGTGATGATAAGACGTGGCAGCAAGGGAATAAAAGCAGGAGATAGGATAGACTTGAAATGGTTCATCAAAGGGTTAAGATGAAAAGGGAGGAGAATATAGCTAGTATAATGGGGATGGCCTGGGAAAATGCAGAGGGATGGAAAAAATGCATGTTATGCCAAGGACAAAGAATCAGGTAAGGGGATGAAAGGCAAAAGAAATGATGGAATGATAAAAGTTTATGAGCAAATCAAAGCACTTGAGTGATCATGAACATAGAAGTAGAACACATGAATGGTAAGAAGATGAAAAGCATAACTATCTTTCTCTGCAGCTGAAGTAGGGTTGAGGAGTAGTTTGAGAAATGAGTAGATTGAGGGGGGGTAAAAGACTGAGGTACTGCAGGGCTACAGGGAAGGCTTACTGATTACTCAACGCTGTTAGAGATGCTGATTTATTCCTTTCTGGGTGTTAGGTCATCACATGATCTACAATTCAATAATCATAAATGTAAAATAATTACTGATCATCTAAAGAAAACAATATGAAACAAAGCCTATAACTTCGGCTTCCTTTAAGAATCAGCAACACTGGGGCAGCTAGGTGGTATAGTGGACAGAACACAGGCCATGGAGTCAGGAGGATCTGAGTTTAAATCGGGCCTCAGACACTTGACACTTACTAGGTAGGTGACCCTGGGCAATTCACTTAAACCCAATTGTCTTGAAAATCAGTCAATGAATAAATAAAAGAATTAATGACATCATAGGTCCTGAGTCATAGTGAAAAATATTTTAAATGCAATATGACATTCTAGTTAAGTAGGGTTCTAGTTATGAGGTTTCCTACCATTGTGCAAATTATAATTGAAATCTATGTAATTTTTGTCTTTAGTTTCCTAGACCAAAGATCCATGGAAGCCAATGAAACCAAGGTCATACCACCGACTTGAAAAGATTTTCTGGACATGAAGGAAATGTCCAAAAAAGCCAAAGGGAACCATAATCTGCCTGAAACTAAATTCAATCCTCATGCAGCACTGGATCCCCCAATATAATAGAAAGTACAACCTCAAAAGAAAGGATGAAATAGACAACAGCACTGATCATTGAGGATTTGCTTTGAAGAGTGGTACACAGCAACAGCTGATGATTCCTTATGGGGAAAAGGTTTCAAGTGCACATTTTTAATTTCCAAAGAGCTCATGTTTATTTTTAATCAAAATGCTAAGTGTTGCACTTTAGAAATGTGTCTCAATAAAAGATTTCCAAAACAACAACAGAAGATAGTCAAGATTCACTGATTTCATGGAAACTTGGCAGGAATACAAGGTATGGAATACTGATGGGGTAAGTGTGACAGTGGGAAAGAAGGTGAACAAGGAAGAAAGTAAGTTCACTTGGATTTGCAAAGCTGGGTTTGCCAACAACTGCCATTTTGCTTGTCCACCATTTCAAAGTTTGATCAAGCTTGTTCTAATTCTCCTAGTGCCAGGCTATTTGGCAAATGTTCTAATTGGTTATGTTTTGCTACCCTGGGCATGCCATTAGACAAAATTGCAACAAGAGACATCAATAAAGAGCAGAAAGCTTCAGATTGTTCAAATCACAATTGTTATTAATACTATTAAAATGCTAATTGCTATTTAGTTGCAGTTCTAAAGGCAGAAACTGCTTAGGCTGCAGTATCTGAGGCATGGCTTGTTTGTTCCCTAAAGGAGAGAAAATTCACTTTTGTTTAATTTATATTAGCAAGAAGGCATTCCAAGGAGGTACACAGAAATGACTGCAGACCTCCTAGGGCGGGAGCCACCTTCAGTTTCACCTCACCCTAGGTGGTCCTTAATTGCCACTACAGAATGCCGGGCTCTAACTTATTGTTTGCACTGTTCGTGACCTTGGATGCAAACTAGAGTATTATGAATTAATCCCTGTAATATTTTGTGTTTAAGATCTGTGTTGTCACCAGCCATTATTCAGAGCACACACACAAAAATACAAACAGTCATTTCTACTCCTCCCGAATTTAAGTCAGATTTTTGTTGTTTTTGTAGTTGTCTGGCCAACTGCCAGCCATGTTATCAAAATCCGCATGTGGCCAAAAGCTAAAAAATAAAATCAAATAAAGTTGATTCTTTTAGTTAGGACTCATATTGTGGAATTTAAGGGGTATTTATAAAATAGAATATATCATCTATTTAGAGAGATAACAGGAGATTTAAAATATTTAAAATTCCCTTTTATGTTGCCTATCTATAGGAAAACATCTTGCATATAAAGTCATGTTGTCTTCTTTCCTGAGCTTGCTTCTGGTCTTGGGCTCACATTTAGGAAGGATTCTAAAGCATAAGTTCTATACAAATACAGCACATTTTAATATTTGGGGACAGACGTTAAAAAACAGAAACTTAAAAGCAAAGTGCATTAAATGAAGGATATCTTCAAGAAAAAGAGAGTTAATAAAAAATTCATTTGTCTTAATACAAACTTTTCCATGATTGTAGGGTAAAAACCCAGATTAAAACAAATTTATACACATAGACTCTTTCTCTCTCTCTCTCTCTCTCTCTCTCTCTCTCTCACAC
>NW_027185876.1:10866550-10974714 GCF_028583685.1 Petaurus breviceps papuanus | reverse complement strand
CACACACACACACACACACACACACACACACACTTAACCTGAGCTTGTTAATGAACCCAAGTATTTAAGAGATTAGTTTCACACCGAACACCAGAGACAACACCTGCAGCTGAAATAAATTCCCTGCTACCATGCTGGGAAGTAGCTCAGCACAAATTCAGGATGCTGGAAATAATATTCACTAAAATAATTCAGGATAGAGTAATTATATGTGCTAGATACTGTACCTTACCCCTTGAATACCCACTGTATACAACTAATTCAAGGATACCATCAAAAATGATTGTAGAAAGAGGGGTTTGAGTAGGAGCCATGCTGTTTGATTTTAATTTTCTTCATTAGACCCAGTGTAAGGCTACAATTGGTTAGGAAAATAATGATTGCTATTTAATAATATGGAAGAAAAAAAAAATTGTGATTTTATTGGAGAAGGGAACTCCCAGTGAGGAAACTCTTTTTATCAATACAGAGCAGCACAGGGATTTGGTCAGAAACTTATAACGTTAATGTTGTTGCCAGGGACGCTGCAAGGCTAATGGACTTACCCACGGTCAGACATCCAATAAGAATCAAGGGCAGCATATGGACAGAGGCCTTCCTGACGTTGAGGCCAACTCTTTATCTACTATATAATGCTGTCTTTTATGAAAGAGTGCTTAGGAGATAGGAGGGGGAGAATGGGAATAGATTAGCAAAATTAGTCCTTCATGGTACATCAGAGGATATCTCATCCAAACCAAAATTGAATTGAGGGCATTCTTAAATGTTTGTTTTTCTTTTTAACATTTTGCAGGGGGGGGGAAGAGCAAGGCAATTGGGGTTATATGACTTGCCCAAGGTTACACGACTGGTAAGTGTTAAGTGTTTGAGGTCGAATTTGAACTCAGGTCCTAACTCCAGGGTCAGTGCTCTATTCACTGCACCACCTAGCCACCCCAAGAATTGAGTATATTCTAAAGCATAACCAACAAATAGCCACCTAGTGTGTACTTAGAGAACTCCGATGATGAACTGACTTCCTCATGAGGGTGTTCATTCCATCTTTTGGACGCCTTCTGCCACGTGAAGAACAGGCAAGTTAATATAGATCCTACAATTCATAAAGTCATAGAGAGAAAAAAAAAGACCTCAAGGCACAGAATATTAGAACAAAGACACATAATGTCACAGCCAGATGCGATTTTAGAATGTAAGACCCAGAATTTTAGAGCTGGAAGTGTCTTTAGATTGCAAAATCTTTAAATGCAAAAAATAGGGACTTCTGAATAATCTTAAAACACAGAAGCGTAAATGTGAGAACTGGAAGGAAACTTAAAATGTAGACGTTAGAATTGACATTTTCACTCTTTTAGAATGGCAGATGTTTGTATAGGGGACAGGGTAATATATGATTTGGTAAAATATTCTGTGTTAAATGTCAAATATTATTAATGAGCACAAAGGTATGAGAGAAAAGGAAGAAGGAAGCTTGTGAAAAGGAAGAAATGATAATAAGCAGTCATATGGATCTAATGCAGGTACAACAGCTAGATATTTATGAAAGCTGTTGACTTATTTACCACAGAGCAAGGAAATCCATACTTTGGTCCCAGTGGAAAATAAATGCTAAGGAGATAGCTGGAGCAAAGAGAAGAAGTGTAGACCTAAGAAAAAAATGATAGAAAAACTTAGTGAAAAGGAAGTAAACTGTGTATTGAAAAAAAAGAGTTATGGTGACTGACTCCTTGGTCACATGAGCAAAAGGATGGAAGACTAGACACTTTGTTCATTTCTTACTACTTCTCAAATTTCTCCAAAAGAGAAAATGTGCATAAGAGATTAAGCAATTACAGCTATTTCCATAAAATTCTATTTTTATCATACCTTACAGAAACCATAAGAAAGATTGCATTTCAAAGAGAAAATGAGGTCAATGTGACATAGGCAATAAATCCAAGCATAAAAGTTATGTTTAAAATGGGTGTTCTTTGGAAAACAGTTTGGCAGAAGCTAGGTATAAACTAGCATCTCACACCATATACCAAGATAAAGTTAAAATGGCTAACTGATTTAAATGTAAAAGATGATGCCAAAAGCAAATCAGGGTAGCACAGACTAGTTTACCTATCAGATCTGTGGATAAGGAAGAATTTATGACCAAACAAGAGATAGAAAAATTATGAGATGTAAAATGAATAATTTTGATCATATTAAATTTAAAAGCTTTTGTAAAAACAAAACCAATGCAACCAAGATTAAAAGATTTTACTTTTAACAAAGGATATATTACTGACTCATATATTACCCATTATACAATATATTGCTCACATATTACCTATCAGATTGGCTAATGTTACAGAAAAGAAGAATGATAAATGTTGGAGAAAATATGGGAAAATTAGATCACTGATGTACTATTGGCAGAGTTATGAACATATCCAACCATTCTTTAGAACAATTAAGAACTATGACCAAGGGGCGGCCAAGTAGCACAGTGAGTAAGAGCACTGGCTCCAGTGTGGGGATGACCTGGAGATTGAATCCAGGCTCAGACACTTAGCACCCACCCAGAAATAACTGGCCATGTAAACTTGAGCAAGTTACTTAACCACAATTGCTTAAAAAAAAAAAAAAGCTATGACTAAAAGACTAAAAAATTATGCATACCTGAAGTGCCCACCAGAAATTATATACTGGAGCCCCCTTAAACCTGCTAGAGGGGATCCCTACTGGGTTCCTTGGAAACCACCTAATAGGCTCCAATAGTAAAGAAATGTCTAACCTTTGTTGCTAAAATCATGCCACAGATTCCCACGGATTCAGGTCTGTTTCACTTCAGTAGAAATAATATTAAGGCTTTGTTTCAATAAGAATAATACTGAGAATGTTTTGCTTCAATAAGAATAATACTGAGAAAGCTCCACTTCAATGAAAACAATGCCAACCCCTTAGAAATACATTCTGTTGCCAGCAATCACATTGTCTATAAAATTATGCCTAACAGAAAGCTCAAGGCTGTCTTTTGGTCTGAAAGGCAGTCCCAGACAGTTAATAAACACTCCTTTCAAATTATAATTGGTCTAGCTGTCCTGTCATGTCTTGCTATCCATTACAATACCCTTTGAATCAGTGATGCCATTACTAGGTCTGCATCCCAAAGAGATCGTAAAAAGGAAAAGAATATTTTTCTTAAAAAATTATAACAGCTCTTTTTGTGGTAGCATAGAATTATAAATTGAAGGAATGTCCATATATTTGGAAAGGACTGAACAAGTTTTGGCATATGATTATAATGGAATATTATTGTGCTATAAGAAATACTGAACAGGATGATTTAAGAAAAACCTTCGAAGACTTACATGAACTGGTGAAAAGTGAGGTAAGCAGAACCAGGTGAACACTGTACATATTAATGGCAATATTTTATAATGATCAGTTGTGAATGACTTAGCTACAATCAGCACTACAATAATTCAAGACAATTCAAAAGGACTCAGGATGAAAAATGGTATCAGCCTCCAAAGTGAATATTGATGGAGTCTGAATGTAGATCAAAACATACTATTTTTGACTCTCATATTTTTAAAGAAATAATTTTGTCTGTTTTCCTTTACAACATGATTAATATGGAGATATGTTTTTTTCAGGATTTCACATGTATTACCTCTACTAATTTGCTTACTGTATCATGGAGGGATGAAGACAGAAAGGAAAAGAGATTTTTAAAAATTTTAGTTATTTAATTTTAGTTTTCAACATTCACTTCCATAAGGTTTTGAGTTTTAAATTTTCTCCACCTCCCTTCCCAAGACACCATGCACTCTGATATAGGCTCTACATATGCATGCATATTAAACAAATTTTCACATTAGTCATGTTGTAAAGAACTAGAGCCAATAGGAGGAACTACAAGAAAGAAAAACCAAAACAAAAGAGACAGAGAGAGAGAGAGAACAAATAGTATGCTTCAACCTGCATTAAAACTCCATAGTTCTTTCTATGTATGTGGATAATATTTTCCATCACTAGCCTTTTGGAGTTGTCTTAGATAAGGATATTATTTATTTTATTTTTTTATTTTATCTTATTGTTGAGAACAGCTAAGTTTATCAAAGTTAGTCATTGTACAATGTGGCTGTTCCTGTCTACAATGTTCTCCTGGTTCTGCTCACTTCACTCAGCATCAGTTCATATAAGTCTTTCCAGGTTTTTTCAAAGTCTGCCTGATCATCATTTTTTATAGCACAATAGTATTCCATTATATTCATATGCCACAACTTGTTCAGCCATTCCCCAACTGATGGACATCACTTTGGTTTCTAATTCTTGGCCACCACAAAAAGAGGTGCTATAAATATTTTTGTATATATGAGTCCTTTTTCCATTTTTATGAGCTCTTTAGGGTACAGTCCTGGAAATGATATTGCTTGGTCAAAGTGTAAGCAAATTTTTTTTTGAGGATAGTTCTTTGAGCATAGTTCCAAATTGCTCTCCAGAGTGGTTGGATCAGTTCACAACTCCACCAACAATGCATTAGTGTTCCAATTTTCTCACATCTCCACCATTTATAATTTTCCAGTTTTATCATGTTAGCCAATCTGATAGGTGTGATGTGGCATTTCCCTAATCAATAGCGCTTTAGAACTTTTCTATATATGACTATAGAGAGCATTAATTTCTTCATCTAAAAGCTGCATATTCATATCCTTTAACTATTCATAAATTGGGGGATTACTTGTATTCTTATAAATTTGACTCAGTTCTCTATATATTTTAGAAATGATGGTTTTATCAGAAACACTGGCAGTAAAAATTGTTTCCCTGCTTTCTCCTCTCCTTCTAATGTTGTTTGCATTGATTTTGTTGATGTAAAACTTTTCTAATTTAGTGTAGTCAAAATTATTCATTTTGCTTTTCTTATGTTCTCTATCACTTGATGGCCATAAATTCTGCCTAATCCACAGATCTGACAGGTAAACTAATCATGCTCCCCCAATTTGCTTATGGTATCACCTTTTGTGTTCAAGTCCTGTACCCATTTTTACTTTACCTGGGTATATGGTGTGAGATGTTAGTATATACTTAGTTTTTGCCAAGCTGTTTTCCAAAGAACACCCATTTTTGACATAAATTTTATGCTTAGATTTATAAATTCTTCCTTTCTCCATATATTTGACAGGTAAACTATTCCTTTCTCTTCTAATTTGTTTATGGAATCACCCTTTATATCTAAATCATGTACTCATTTCAACTTTATCTTGGGTTAGGATGTGAGATGTTAGCCTATACCTAGTTATTGCCAAAATTTTTTCCAGTTTTCCAAGCAGTTGTTTTTCTCTCATATAGTGAGTTCTTTTCCCAGAAGCTAGAATCTTTGGGTTTATCATCTATTTCATTTTTTTTTTAATGATGGGAAAGAGGGGGCAGAGTCAAGATGGCAGAGTAGAAACAGACTTCCGTGGGACTCTGGCTTCTACCTCCTCCAATTCATGTAAAAGATTACTCTAAACAAACTTTAGAGCTACCGAACCCACAAAATGACACAGAGAAGCTAACCTCTCACTGAGGACAGCCTGGCAGGCCAGCAGGAAGGGGCCAGTGTAGAACTCCTCAGAGCTCATCCAAGCCCCACTCAAGCCAGTGATTTAAGCCTCAGGGAAGGCATGACCAGCCGCCAGCTAGAGGGACTTCAGATCACCAGCAGCTGTGGCAGTTTGAAGAATTATCAACCCATAGATGCCAATGACAAAGTGAGAGGTCAGTACAGTGTGGAATTTGGGATCCATTAGTTTGGGTGTGCTGTCAGCCTGTGCCCCCGCTCTGGGATCCATTAGTTTGGGAGTGCAGTCTGCCTGTGCCCCCCTCCCCACCCAGGGCAAGAAGCAGCTGAGGTGCTGTGGCTGCGTGGCTGCCCGCCCCTTGGTTGTTTCAGATCTCCTGGCCTGCAGATTGAAGGGGGAACAAGCAACCAGTCTAAGGAATAATTTTTCTTGCTTTAACCTGCTTGGATCTAGATTGCAGTCTAGGGTGGAGGTGCTAGGGTGTATGACCAGCTTGTCAGAGTGTGTGGAGGCTTCAGAGAGGGCATCCAACTAATATGTTTAGCAGCTGAGAAAACCCCAGCAATTAGGATGAAGCTATCCTGTCTGGCAGCAGAGTCCTACTGTGACAAAAAGCCCAAAAGTCAAGTAATTGAGTGGCAACATAAGCAGGCAAAGGAAGCAAAGCAAACAGAGCAACCCAACTTTACACTCCTATTTTGGGGACAGAAAGGATCAAAGCATGGAACAGGAGGAAAACAACAAAGTCCGAACTCCTACAACAAAAGCTTCCAATAAGAATACAAACTGGTTACAGGCCATAGAGAAAATTAAGAAGGATTTAGAAAACCAAATAAGAGAATTGGAGGAAAAATTGGGAAGAGAAATGATAATGATGCAAGAAAATTATTAAATGAGAGTCAACAACCTGACTGAAGAAAATAACACCCTAAAAAATAGACTAACTCAAATAGCAAAATAGGCACAAAAAGACAATGAGAAGAATGCCTTAAAAAGATGAATTTGCCAGATAGAAAAAGAATCTCAAAAGCTCACTGAACAGAATCATTCCTTCAGAATTTTATTTGAGCAAATGGAAGTTAGTGACTTTATGAGAAATCAAGATACTATTAAATAGACCAAAATAAATGAAAAAATAGAAGGCAACATGAGATATCTCATTGGGAAAACCACTGACCTGGAAAATAGATCCAGGAGAGATAATTTAGAAATTATTAGACTTCCTGAAAGCCATGATCAAAAAGAACCTAGAAATCATCCTTCAAGAGATTCTAAAGGAAAATTGCTCTAATGTTTTAGAACCAGAGGGCAAACTAGAAGTTGAAAGAATCCACTGATCACCTCCTGAAAAAAGATTCCAAAAAGAAAACTCCTAGGAATATTATAGCCAGGTTCTGGAATTCCCAGATCAAGAAGAAAATATTACAAGCACCTAGGAAGAAACAATTTGAATATTGTGGAAACACAATCAGGATAACACATGATCTGGCAGCTTCTACACTGAGGTATCAAAGGGCTTGGAATACGATATTCTGGAGGTCAAAGGAGCTGGGATTAAAACCAAGAATCACCTACCCAGCAGAACTGAGTATCATGTTTCAGGGGAAAATATGGTCATTCAGTGGAATAGAGGACTTTCAAGCATTCTTGATGAAAAAAAACAGAGTTGAATAGAAAATTTGATATTCAGATTCAAAAAGCAAGAGAAGCATGAGAAGGTAAACAGGGAAAAGAAATCATAAAGAATTTATCAAAGTTGAACTATTTACATCCCTACATGGAAAAATGATAATTGTAACTAATGAAACTTTTCTCAGTATGAAAATAGTTGAAGGGAATAGAAATGTGTGTGTGTATATACATATATATATATGTGTGTGTGTGTGTGTGTATACATACATAATATATATGTCTATATAGGAGGGTATATGGGCATATTAATACATATGTGAATGTGTGTATATATGTGTACAGTTATACATAGATAGAGGGCACAGGACCAATTGAATAGGAAGGGATGATACTTAAAAGGTGAAATTAAGAGGGGAGAGAGGAATATAATGAGAGAAGATGGGGAGAGACAGAATGGGGTAAATTATCTCATATAGAAGAGGCAAGGGAACAAGGTTGCAATGGAGAGGCAGAACAGGAAGGCAAAAGGAAATGGGTCAAAGTTATTCTCATTGAATTTGGCTTAAGAAGGGAATGACATACACACTAAATAGGGTATCTCACCCTACAGGAGAGTAGGGGGCAAGGGGATGAGAGGGGGGATGATCGAAGAGAGGGCAGCCTGGGGGGGAGGGAAGTTGGAAGCACCCACTTTTGAAAAGGGACAAGATCAAAGTAGAGAATAGAACAAGTGGGAGGTGGGATAGGAGGGAGGGAAATATAATCAGTCTTTTACAATATATCTATTCTCTATGGAAATGTTTTGCATAGCTACACATGTACAACCTATACTGAATTGCTTATCTTTCCAATAAGGATGGGTGACAAGGGAGGAAAGGAATGAATCTGGAATTCAAAGTTTTAAAATCAAATTTTTAAACATATATATGTATATTTACTATTATTAATATTATTTTACATGTAGCTGGGAAATAAGATATATAGGCACTGGGAGAGAGAGATCCACCATGCCCCACTGGAAAGTTGGAGGGGGTATGGGAGAAGATATGGGACAGTGTAGATTGGAAGAGGGGATATCCAGTGGGATCGCTATTTTGGGGTGGTGGATAGGGGAAAAACAGAGAGAAAATTTGTCACTCAAAATCTTGTGGAAATGAATGATGTAAATTAGAAGTTAATAAAGCATTTGATAAAAAATAAATAAATTGGTGGGAAAGCTAGAGTTCAGCTTGGCAGAAATTAGAATTAGACCAACAAAATATAGTATTTTCCACAATAAATTATATGCACTTGACACTGAAAATCAATCATAAAATTTAAAAATGATAGAAATAGATCATGTTTTGTCTTAAATGAATGATTGAGAGAATTTCAAAGATAAAATAAATTTATGTGAAACTTGAAAATTACTGTGCAAGGAAAATCAAATAACATAGAATAAGAAGGGATGTTTCTGAATGGAAAAAATTCTTTCTATCAAATTTATCTGATAAGGATTTGTTATCCTATATCATACCTACATAACTTTTTATTTTTTTAAAGCAATCGGGGTTAAGTAACTTGCTCAAGTTTACACGGTCAGTTATTTCTGGGTGTGGTGCTAAGTATTGGAGCCCAGATTTGATCCTTAGATTATCCTGACACTGGGGCCAGTGCTCTTACTTGCTGAGCCACCTGGCCGCCCCCTGCATAACTTTTAAACATCTTCAGACAGCAGATAACTTAGACTAGAGACAGACTGACAATGGTTGGTTACCATGGATCACATGAGCAACAGGAAAGTGCACAGTGGCAACCCTTCATTTTTCATGGGCAACCCAGAATCCTTTGGTGGGCAGCAAGCAGTCTGTGGGCCATATGTTGTGTAGGCCTGTCCTATATGTAATCAATTAATAGCTGATAAACATATATGATACACACAACATATATATGTGTGCTGTTTGTATCATAAATCTATTAATATATTCAAATATAGTACATAAAGTTTGTACAATGTGCATCCACATGCCTTTATGTGTGTTTATATAATGTTTGTGTTTGTGTGTGTGTACATATATATCCAAACAAGTGAATATACTTTACCTCTACTGCTCTGAAGGAGTGGGATGTTTGAGGGTGTACATTATACATATTTTAAGAATTTTGATGTATTAATTGTTTTTCTGTTGTTTTTTTTTCTTTAAAAATGCCATTTGTCAGGAGGACCTGAGTTCAAATGTGGACTCAGACACTTGACATACTTACTAGCTGTGTGACCTTAGGCAAATCACTTAAACCCAATTGCCTTGCCTTCTCCCCTCCAAAAAACAAATCATTTGTTATATGTGCTTACTGTCTGGGTGAGGAAGGAGCATACTGGAAAAAAAAAAGTAAATTTTAAAAATTTACTTTAAAAAAAAGAACAAGCATTTATTAAGCCTATTATGTGCCAGGAATTGTGGTAATCTCTTTACATATATTAACTCATCATCACAACAATCCTTGAAAATATGTACTACTATTGTCCTCATTTTATAGATGTGGAAACTGAGGCAGAAAACAGTTACATAAATTGCCCAAAGTTACACATCTAATAATGGTCTGAAATTGAATTTGTAGTCGGGTTTTTCTGATTCCAGGCCAGAAACACTAACCATTGTGCAACTGTCATATCTTTAGCATTGAAAGGGATTTCTAAAGCCATCTAGTTTGGCACAAAATCTTGAGAGATGAGAATACAAAGGCAATGTCTGAACTGACCACTGATTCATATATTTTGAAGTACAGATCACATATCTGCATTTCTTGCATGGACATAAATGCTTTATGGGTTTTTGTTTGCTTGTTTGTTTCAAAACTTTGCATTTATAATATTTGATTTAGTGAATCATCTCCCCATCTAGTAAGTTACCAAGTGTGCCTAAGTTTAAATTAATACAGTCACACATATATTTACAGTGATGCCTAGTAGACTTTGCCACTCTTGTGAATCAGTCAAAAAGATAGTATAGAAAGGAGTAGATCCTTCTCCCACTAGACTGTGAATTTTGTGAGGGCAAAGAATGTTGCTTTTCGTTACATGCACTCGGTACTTAATGAGTACTTACGCAGTTGAATTTGTTTTTATTTTACAAGCATTTAAGTGACGGCTGGATGCTGAGAACTGTGCTAAGCATTTGGAATACCAAGGTGAAAAAGAAAAAGCCCATCACATGGATATGGTAGCCATGAATCTGACCATCCCAGAGGGACTTCAGAGGACAGAATAAAGCAGTGATTGTGGGAGTAGTGGGTGGGGGAACAGATCCAGATCTCTGAACCCTTTACACCTTTCTAACACCTTGCAGGAAGAAGAAGGCAGCCAACAGGAAGACTGAGAGAAAGGAACAAAAGGGAGTTACCTGCATTTCAGCAGTGTCCCAGAGCATCATGCCTATGTTCCATTCTTCTATAGGTTGAGGCAATAAATCTAATGAGCACCAAAGGGAAACTTAGGGAAGCAGGTGGTCAAGAGAACCGAGAGAAAAGAAAAATGGAGACTCACCTTCAATGCTGTCTCAGAGTGGCCTCATAGCAACATCCCCACTGGTCAGCCCAATCCTGGAGGACTAAATCGTTCAATTAAAGCTTGTCATCAGGAGAGAAGAGCAAAGAAATAGTGGGTAAAGAGGAAGGAAGAAATAAGTGCTAGGCTTATTTCAAAGGTAATTAGTGTAGAAAAGAAAGAAGTGATTATAAGTATCTGATTATAACAAAAACTAGTAGAGATTGATAAAAAGATCATAAAGGAGAGGTAGTACAGTGAAGGGGATAGATCTTCCCCACCTATTAATAGACCTCAACTGGAGCCCATTAAGGGAGGCTTGCTTAGGGGAGGCTTATTACTAGGAAGACTTTCACACCTTTTGCTAATTTCTAATTAGGCACTGAGTCATGAGGTTGTGATACCTTCTAGCTCTGAGAAGTGTATATTTACTCTGAGTTGCCTTAGGGAGCTTGCTTATGAGAAGGATCTTGTGATTCCTTTTTCGAAATTCTGAGTGCTCATATGTTCAGAGCTCCATGACTGCTCAGATGTAAAGGTTCTCTTGATCCAGGGATGTATGTAAAGTGTATAGCAATATTGCTTTGATTCAGGCTCTCAAAGCCCTCTCTGTTGGTCTTTATTTCTCTGTTTGTATTTTCTCTGAAGTTCGGGGTGCTGACTTTTCCCCGACTAGTGAATGTAATTTAAAAAGATTGTTGACCCTTTAAACATCTATCTTTCCTAGTAAAGCAGATCTAAGAATCTGTGCTAGCAGCCATCCTGGGTATGCCAGTTGTGGTTGCCACTACAAGGGGGCAGCAAGAAGCCCTCAGAATCAGAAAGACCAGAGTTCAAGTTCATCCCCTGATTCATGTTAACTTTCTATTCTCTACCTTGTCATCTAGGCATCTTATGTTGCCAAGGAGGTACTAACGTATTGGAAGAGGCAATTTCTTCACTTGGGAGTTCCATCCACAGTGATTATCACAGGTTCAGAAAATATCTCCTATCTGGAAATCTGACAACAATGGGGAGAAGAGGCAACAATCAAGAAAATAGCTAACATGATGAACCAGTATTTCACTCTCAAGGAAATAGAGTCAAAAATTTTCCAGGAAAGTAAAAGCAGTGCAATAAATTGTATGACTTGCCTTGTGTTAAATGAAACAGAGCAACTTCAAGAGCCTACAGAATGGTCTACATATACATACACACGTGTGATGTATGTGCACATATGTATGGATTCATGTAATTCCTTTATTGCTCTCTGGAGCAATAACGCACATATATAGAAATTACAGCTCCCAAGGATTAAATCAATAAGTCTAACCAGTTGATTCTTTGAAAAAAAAAAGGAATGATAGGATTGAAATGCAAATTTACAAAGCAGAAGGAAAATCAGTTGGACAAAATTTAAAAAAAGATTATTATTATAAATGAGGATTGTATAATACAAGAAAGCTAAACTTGAATATAAAATATGAAGAAGTTATATTTTTTTTAGAAACTCAATTAAGAAAGGAGTTGGACATTTTCTCAGAATGGCTCCTCCAACAAGGGATTTCAACAAGGGGGAGATACTGAGATCCTAGTCAAGACCAGCTTCCTCTTCCCTGGTTCAACACAAGTTGTAGGCTCAGGACTGAATCTGTATAGTAATATTCCTGGGAATGACATTCTTCAGAAGATCCTTCAAAATTAAAAGATGGAGAAATAAAATAAAGAGAGCTATAGTTACCCTAAAAGGGAGACTTATTTGGAAACCAGAGCAAGCTTTATGTTCCCCAGAAATTCCAAGTGATATGAGGACCAAAGAAAGAAAGAAAGAATGTATAAGCATAAAGTCTAGGACTGGAAGAATGGAAGAATCAGTTAAGAATCCTAGAAGTAACAGGAAGGATGTTTGACAATTTTTCAATTCTTTTCTTTATTCCTATCAACCTTTCAAAGATTCTATGAGAAGAAACTTCTAGATAGTTGCCTGGGGGGTCTTGACCAGCCTAAACCAGTAATTTCTTTTTGTCATGTATTTTCAAAATAAAAGTGGAAAGGTAATAGTAGAAAAAATAAGAGTTTACATACATAGTCACTGAGTTGCAGTTGACTGAGTAGAGAAAATAACTGTAAGAGTCTTCTTAAATTTATATTTTTGTTGCTATTAAATGCACTGAGCTGAAAAAGAGAATCAGGTTTGACATTTATGAGAGTGTTTGCTTTATTTTTTTTTGTTTACACTTTCTTTTGAAAAAAATGAATATAATGATCACAGATATTTGCATAATCAAAGTATAAAAGAAAAAGATTATATATGAAAGCACAAATTTTTATTGCAAATAACGTGTTAATATATGCAACTATATGTGTCTAACTGTATGCATGTATGTATGTACATATGTATGTTTCTTTGTTATTGAGTCATTTCAGTGGTGTCCAACTTTATGTGACCCATTTTGGGGTTTTCTTGACAAAGATGCTGGACGGGTTTACCATATCCTTCTCTAGCTCATTTTACAGATTAGGAAATTGAGGCAAGCAAGGGTAAGTGACTTGCCCAGGGTCACATAACCAGTAAGTGTCTGGGGTCACATTTGAACTCAAAACCTCCTGCCTCCAGGGCGAGTCCTCTATCCACTTGGCCACCTAGTTGCCCCATATATGTATGCGTGTACACACACACACACACACACACACACAGTTTAATAAATTCAGAGTGTCACTTTTAAACCTGTTCTGCTTGTTTCCTTCTAAATTTCCTTCTGTTCCCATCTATATATTAAAAAAATTATAATAATCTTTCTCCCTTCCTTGCTTTTTTCTTTTTCCTTTCCTTCCTTCCTTCCTCCTTCCTCTTTCTTTTTCTTCTTTCATTCCTCCCTCTCTCTTTTTCTCTTTCATTTTCTTTCTTTCTCTCTGTCTTCCATTTTTTGCATTACAATATTGCAAGTTCCTGATTCCATCCAACATCTACTCCAGTCCCAATTTAAATAAATAAATCAGTATGACATACAAGCATACTACAGCAGAACAAATTTCCATATTGGTCATGACCCAATGTATATGTGCCATTCTGCTACTTGAGTTCCTCATGGCTGTTTTAGGTGGTCGATATCATATTTCATCCTTTACTCACTAACTTCATCTTTTAATACTTTAAAAAATGTCAGCTTCATGAGGGAGGCTTGTAAGTATTATGCAATTTACTTCAACAAATCCTTCAGAGATAAAAACAGTTTCTTCATCATGAGGTGATTGATGAAGAACATAGAGGTAACCTTTCTGTTAGAATTCCAGAAAATTAACTTTTGTCATTCACTTGCCTTGTTTTTACCTTTTGTAGCAAGAATGTGTCAGAATAATTCCACCTAACATCGCTGTAGTCATCTAAGACATAGAAAATAACATGATCAGCCTGTCAATATTTTTCAGTATACATACTTTCTCCCTGCTCAGCTGATATGTTCTTTCCTTACACCTGATCATTTGAGGCTAAATATAGCTAATAGTGATAACCAAGTTTACTAATGGAAACCCTGGCCTGGGGCCCAGTAGGATGGAGAATGCAAACAAAATGTATTTTAAAAACTATTAAAACAACTCGCCAAGGAGTTCTGGCCAAAGTTAATTTCAGTCAAAGTAACACAAGGCATTAAAAGTGCATTAGTTGTAAAAAGTGTAAATTAATCAGGCAGCCATGATACCTAACATCTGTCAGTTTCCTGTTATGGTTGGTTGATGAGAGAGCAATGGAATAATTATTAAAGAAAACTAAAAGGTGGGGTGGCCAGGTAGCACAGCGAGTAAGAGCACCGGCTCCAGTGTTGAGAAGACCTGGAGATCGAATCCCGGGCTCAGACACTTAGCACCTACCCAGAAACACCTGGCCGTGTAATCTTGAGCAAGTTACTTAACTCCAATTGCTTAGGGGTGGCCAGGTGGCTCAGTGAGTAAGAGCACCGGCTCCAGTGTCAGGATGACCTGGATCAAATCTGGGCTCAGATACTCAGCACCACACCCAGAAATAACTGGTCGTGTAACCTTGAGCAAGTTACTTAGCCCCCATTGCTTAATTAAAAAAAAAAAAAAAAAGAAAACTAAAAGGTGTCCTGATTTTACAAATCCACTTGTGGCAAAATTTCAAATTTCCAGGTAATAATTTGCACAGAGAATCAGCATGGCTTAATAGACAAATGATTAGCCCTAGGGTCAAGAAGACTTGGGTTCAAGTCATGCCTCTGCTGAAAATTAGCTTTGCAACCCTGGGCAAATCAAATAATCTTTCAGTGACACCAAGAGGTCTTTACAATTATAAATGAACTACTAGATGCTGGAATACAAAATGAGAATATTCAACATCAATGAAATAATTGGGCGGGGAGAGTGGACAAACAAAATCACATTAATTACTTTTTTTCTTTAAGAGATTGCTTTTCCTCTTATATTGTACTGTTGGAGTTGGGCAGGATGCACTTGTTCAATTGAATCTCCCCTCAGTCCAACTGATTGAGTCATAGAAGGGCGGCAAGATGCTAATGAGATGTCTCAGCCTTGTTACACCTTTATGAAATGTGAAGAGGTATTTCCTGATGGATTTTTGTCAATATAGCTTGCTGCTATTTGGTTGAAGAGTGCAAATGCCCACGTAAATGGCTTTGAAACACTAGCTCATCAGCTCCAGAATATAATCAAGAAGTGGGACCCTAGCAGGGTAGAGGATAGCCAGCCATGGAGAAAGAACCAAGATTTTGGAGAATTCTACACTTTGTATTTTCTCTTCCACCTCTACCAGAGTAGATTTCTCTGTTTTCACACCTCTCCCAACCCCCATAAATATACATGCCATCTTGCAGCATAAGTCATTAGACATTTGGAAACACTCTGAGAGAAAGAGAAAAAAAGAGAGAGAGACAGAGACAGAGAGAAGAGGAGAGAGAGGAGAGAGAGAGGGAGAGACAGAGAAAGAGAGAGACAGAGAGACAGAGACAGACAGAGAGAGAGAGACAGAGATAGAGAGAGAGAGAGACAGAGACAGAGAGACAGAGAGACAGAGAGACAGAGATAGAGAGAGACAGAGAAAGAGAGAGACAGAGACAGAAAGAAGAGAGAGAGGAGAGAGAGAGGGAGAGACAGAGAGAGAGAGAGGCAGAGAGACAGAAAGAGACAAAGAGACAGAGAGAGAGACAGAGGCAAAGCCAGAGACCTAAGTATGGATTCAAGAAAAAGTTAGCCCTGTCAGTTGGGGACTGAATTGTAAAAAAGAGCAGACCCAGAATGCCCAGATGAGTGATTAGCACAACAACTTGCTAAGTGGAGAGCAGAATAAGAACCATTTATAGAGTAAATACATTGTGACCCTGCAATGTCACAACTATTCAGACACTTGATCATACATACTTGCTATGCGTGAGCCTCAGCACTAGTGTATTTGACATATGTGTCCACTTTTCCTACATGTGAATGTCTGCACAATCTAGGGAGTATGTGTGTTACAGCTACTGCTCCTAATCTGACATTTTAGTAAATGTCTTTGCTTTGAGCTAATTGTGTGTGCTGTCTGACTCTGAAGGCTAAACACACCAGTGGGAGCTCATGACTTATAGCTTTAAGAATGCACACCCACAGAGTAGCCTTTCAACCCCAGAACAGTAGTTATCTCCCTGAGGAACCAACACAAAAACTTTGAGTGAGAGAGGGGAACCCTGAAGAATTTCTACAACCATATTCTCTTTAATCTTCTCATTAATGTTCAAACTTTGTCTTAAGGGAAATACATGATGAATCACTGGCCTTTTCAGCAAAGGGAATCAGTGCCACCAAAGCAGATTGAAACTCGTGTTTATCAGTCAAATAACATTTATTAAGCATATACTATAGGTCAAGTACTGAATTTAGTGCTAAGGATACAGAGCCCCAAAAAAGCATTCCTCAATGAATTTCAATAGCATAGTAGATGAGACTTTGTAGTCTGAAAGACATAAAAGATAAGAAATTTTGAAGCTAGTTTATATGAGACAAGATTTAAACCCAAGGTAGCCCAAGCCCCAAAGCTAGTAATTCTGTCACTTTGTCCTACTGCCTCTATTTGGTTTTGCACACAAACTGAAAGAATAAGACTTCACAATATTAGTATTTTCCTCACAACAAATGAATTAGGTGGTACAAATATTATCATATCCATTTCAGAGATGAGAAAACTGAGGCTTAGAGACTTGTTCACATCTGCCCTTTAAATATTTACCAGGGGCAGTATTTGAATTCAGGCCTTCCTGACCCCAAACATAGCACTGGATCCATTATAGCAATTTGTCTCTACAGGTACTCCAAAAACTTTAATAAAGGTTTCTTTTTTCCTTCTTTTTAAAATTAAAGTGAAATAACTGCATTAAGACTTTTGGAACACCTTTCTATAATGTGGGAAATAAATAGAAATAAATGAAATTTATGAAGTTTTTTTTTTAATGTCCTTACAACAGCAGTATGAGGTAGGAAATAAAGGCATTAAGCATCCCCAGCTAAGAGGTAAGGAACTAAGACTTAGAAAGTTGAACTTTCTTGTCCTGGGGCAGCTAGGTGGTGCAGTGAATAGAGCACCAGTCTTGCAGTTAGGAGGACCTGAGTTCAGATCCAATTCCATACACTTAACACTTGCTAGTGTGACCTTGGGCAAGTCACTTAACCCCAATTGCCCTGCCTTCCCCCTCTCAAAAGGAAAAAAAAACAAAAAGAAAATAAATTACTTGTCCAGAGTCACATGCTCATAGGTAAGATTTCAACTCCTGGCTTTATCTAGTTACCAGCAGGTTAGCAATTTATCCTATAAGTTGCATGTTTGTTTATATTTGTTTGTTGTCTTCCCACAAGGCCATGAGCTTTTTGAGGACAAGGACTGTCCTTTGTATCTTTTTGTACACCCCGAACTCAGCACTGCACCAAGCACATAGTAGGAACTTCATAAATGTTTATCTAAAAGGAAGGAAAAGAAAAACTAGGTCAAGCTGCATCTACACAAATTGGGATAGGAAAAAAACACTCAAATTTATGTAGTGATTTCCTAAACAATTCTTGGAGGAATGTGATATTTTAACTCTATTTTACAGATGAAAACATTGAGGCCCAGAAAAGTTTAATTAATTTAACTAGAAACAGCTGACTATTAAGTTTCAGAGACAGAGTTTAAACCCACGTTTTCCTCTAAGCTTAGAATATAGTCTTGCCTCTCTGACCTTGTCTCTTGAACTACTAAACTAGTTAGAGAGCAAATAAGAATAAATTTAGGAATCCACAACTTATGGCCAAGGATTATTTTTTTCTAGCCCTCCTTTTCTATTAAAATTATAAATCAGTTCAACAATGACTAAAGATAAAACGGTGCTGGCTTTAGGATGCAGTCAGCTTGTCAAATAGTATGGTTAACTGGATTTACTCCATATTCAAACTCTCCATGTGAACTTCTTTCTTCAGCTTCCCACTCTTGTCAACAAGTTGGGGGGGGGGGGGGCTAGAAGAACAAGAAAAAGAAAAAATCTTCCAAAAAAAGAAAAAAAAGCTCTAGTCCTTTCAGTTCTGTTGTATTTCTGCCAATCAATGTAATCCAGCAGATAAATGTAACCATAAGAATAGAACCCGATTTCTTTGTTCACCACATCACACTTTTCACAGCAGGATTTCCATTGAGCTAACACCATCTTGACCTTTAAATCTCTACTGGGCTGCATTTGTATCTCCCACAGATAAAAAAATAAAAATAAAAATAAAAAGCTCCATCGAATTCTGGACTTCTCATTGCCCCTTTTTTCCATAATTTGACTTTGATTTATCTTTTAACTATCAGCCATCCACATTCACCAGCTAAGCTGTGGGTGTGAAAACAAAGTGGAGAGGACATTATCAGACCTGTAATCATATCTATCTATTCAATACAGTTCTATTAACTTTGAGTCAAAAATACAATCTGATTTTATTGATTGAACAACAGAACACATTTACTCTGTTAGTTATCTCTTGTCGGGTCTTCTATCTCAGCCTTGGGATTTTGCGATTAATGACCAACTTTATACACAAAACCTTCAGTCATTAGGGGAGGAAAAGAGCTAGTGATGGGTCAGCATGCTTATGACTCACAATAATGAAGTGGCTAAAGATTTTTTTTCATAGTTATTATTATTATTTCCTAACAGCCATTTTCTGGACTTGAAGAGTTGACCTAACAAATCAATCCAGGGTCAAATGATTAGCAAAGTAGGAGAGGAGCTGTTTACACTTTAACTCTCCAATCCAAAAAACTCAGAAGAATGAAGTATGCACCAAATGTGTAGTTAATAATTCTGCAACAATTAAAACTGAAACACTCTAGTGATTCAGTCTGAAAGTGATTCACCTGTAAGAGGTGTATTGGTTATGCCCTGCTCCCAAAAGCAAAAGGGACAGCGATTGTGCATATATGTGTATGAGGGAGGTAGGAGATGATGAGGGGATACAACAGGAGAAAACTGGCTAGAGTGAAAATGTCACCCCTTCTTAAGGAAAAGAGTAGATTCAAAACCTGGGTATGGACAGTATTTTCTACCACAGAATTTATTCTGAGAAGGAAACAAATAAGGTCCCCTCACTCCCAAATTCAAGTGTGCTGAGGGCAGCAGATTTTAGGGTATGAGCAAAATTAAAGTATTTGAACTCTAGTGGTGAAATGGTTAAGGGGCCAGAGATTGATAGGGGGGACATAGGGGCACAGAACCCGATATACAATTTAAAAGGATAAAGGATAAACTCCCAAAGAGAAAGTTTAGTTAGGGACATGGTGACAAGTGGTCAGTTAATGAGCATTAATTAAGCACCTACTCTGTTCTAGGCACTTTACTAAGCAATGTGATTGTGGTTTGTCCTTCATTCTCTAAGAGAACCATGACATCAGGAAGACCATACCATGACTTGCAAGTAAATGGGATTTGAGTGAGGGAGGACTGTGCAAAGTCACCAGCCTCACTTCATCCTTTGGAGTCATCTGGGTCTGTCCAGTGGACAGATATAGATCAGAACACATGACTGTGAATAACATATAAGAAGACTAGAGGTCAAAATGAAAGTTCTAGTCCAGTCTCCCTCTTTAAAAAAATCAAATCAAACAAATAAAACATGGAGTGATTGACCTCCTGGTCCCTTTTATTACTCTTCTTATGGCATACATCATAATATATCTTGAAGAGGGGAGGGAAAGATTTCAAATATATATTTTGGCAAAACTGCCAGGGAACCATATTTGAAGATCTACATGGATTTCGAAAAGGAGACAGAACTAGAATTTTATTTATCCATGCCCTTCCCCATCAACTAATATTGTTTATCTAGTTGCACAGTTTTTAAAATTCAAATTTAAAAAGTTCTAGCTTCCCTGGTCACTATCCCTTAAAGGGAAAGACTATCTGAAGCTTATAATCATAAATTTGACTCCTTCTCACCAAAAGCTAGTTAGATAAAAAACCTTCACAAAAAGTGAATATTGAGTTAAACTCAAATCTCATTCAAACAGATAGAAATCAGAAATAGAAGGTTTAATGATTAGGATATACCAGGAAATTCACAAAAATGAATAAATTCTTTAGATTAGAATGTGATGATATTTCAGCTCCATAAAGAGTCCTCAATTTCATCCAAAGGAAAGAATCTATGTAGACCTTAGGGAAATAATCTGAAAATTAGGAACATGTTTTTTTTTGCTGGCCTTCTCTACATGTTTGCCCTAGGAAGTCTTTATTTCTCCATATGTCTTGAGATGGTCCATGGAATAGTCAGGAACAATGTATATCATCTTTAGAGGAAAGAATAAAGAATATCTCTCTTAAACTAATAATAATGATAATAAGGCTATTCCATCAACTGGACTCTTCACAACATAGTCATAGGGAGTTCAATCAGCACTCTACCAATCCAGGATCCTGTTTGTTAGACCTCATGCAGGACAGAGATGCCAGCCTCACTTTACTCATCTTAGTTGGGGGTTGGGTTATAAGAATAATTGTTAAAGGGGGAAAAAAGACTAAGCAATGAAATTAATTCTATCCCCTTTCTAGGGTCTTGTTCTTTTGGAATAATAAAATTTATCAATGGGTAAAAAGTAAATATCATGAAAAAACAAAAAGGATGGAGGGAGCTAAAGACTAAAAGAATTTTAAGGAATGAGGGAAAGGAAAGATGGAAGAAACGAATCAATATTCCATAGCTGATATTCATGCTTACTTACAGATAAATCAACATTTTGTTATAAAGGAGAATAATGCGGAAGTCACTTGAGAGTCAATAGAAGAAGCAACAGAGAGAGGAGGGAGCTGATCATGCACCACCATACTTCTTGCACATAGGCAAAGATGGGGTAATCATTTCTTAATTCTTCCAACATGTGTGGGGGACTATGAGAGAGCAGTGTAAGAACAATTGAGGAAAGGGCTTGGGATGAGGAGGAACAGAACAAAGATCCAACCTTGGAAGAGGAAATTAAAAAAAATGCTCCTAGAGCACTCAAACACAATGAAGGGAAGGAAGCTAATGAGCACAGTAGGAGATGACTTTATCTGAGTGAGGGAGAGGCAATGCTTGCATTGGGCTTCTGAATCCTGGCTACATCCGTGAGCAAAAGACAAAATAAATGCATCCGTCCCCATATACTGCCAACAGTCAGAGGTTGCCTAGATACACTATCCAGAGATAGGTTATATTGACCTTAAGAATCGTTAGTGATTATGAAAAAGACAGAAATAAGCTTCATGACCCAGGAGAAATATAACTTTTTACCAAATAGGAAGGAAATAAACATTTCCATTATATATCTCCAATATGATGATATCGAGATATTGTGAAGGGAAGAGAATAAACATTAATATAGTGCCTACTATGTGCCAAGTACACTTTACAAATACTATCTCATAGGATCCTCCCCACTATCCTGTGAGGTAGGTGCTTTTATTATCTCCATTTTGCAGTGGAAGACTTTGAAGCAAATAAGTTAAGTGACTTGACTAAGGTCACACAGTTTATGAATGTCAAAGTCTGGGTTTGAAACCAGGTCTTCCTGACTTCAGGCTTAGCAATCTATCCACTGTGACACCTAGCTGCTTTAGGAACTAACAGAAATAGACAACACCAGAAGCTCTTCCACAATGAATAATGATGCAAACATATGAACAGATATTTCTCAAAGGGAGAATTACAAAATATTAAGAATTATGTGAAATATTGCACCAAATCATCAGCAATAAGAGAAATTAAATTCAAGACTACTCTATGATTTTACCACCCAATTGCAATTTGATGGTGATGAGAAAAAAAACAAACAAGACTATTCAGTGTTGGGAGGATTATAGAAATGCAAGAGTTATATGCTAGCTCACTGTTTGCAGAACCCTTAATTGCTTCAACCATTTTTGACAATTTGAAATTACATATTTTTAAAAATGACTGAAATGTTTAATCTTTTCCTCAAAGATCTTATTGCTAGGCATATCATCCACCAAGGTATAGAATAAAACATGCCAAGAATAAACAAAAAGGCAGAATGACTTCCTGTGCTAACAAAGAATGGGAAAGAAAGGTGTCCATTAATTGGAAAATTGCTAAAGAAATTATAGCGGTGTATGTGTGTGTGTGTGTGTGTGTGTGTGTGTGTGTGTGCTTGTCTGTGTGTCTATTTCCACCTGGGTTTGTCACAATGTGTCTCAGGGGGGACGTGGATAGATATTTGAGGGATATCTATCTCCTAACTCTTTTTAAAAGAGACTTTTATTCCTGCCTGAGGGAAATCAGAGGAGGGACTGTGAGGCTAATCACTCTACTTTCCTTAAAGAACTGAACTAAAATTCTATCTATATCTCCCTCTCCAAATATCACTAGTTGAGGAAAAAATATTTGATTCACAGGTCCAAAGTATTTTCCTGGTCACTGTGTCTTTAAAGTCAAAAGAAAACAATTCATATAGAAAACCTGGGCTTTTTTCACTAAATGCTAGTTCTATGAAATACTTTCACGAATAATGAATAGCAAGTAAGTCCACTTATCCAAACATATCAAACAGAAAGCAAAGCAGTTACATAGATAAAAAATATACATAAAGAGGCATTTATTGAAGCTCTCTTACTTGGAGGGAGATTTCAGAGCTTTTCTGAGAATCCCCAGTCTCACTCAAAGAGAAATTCCCCAGTTTTTTGTTGTTTTTTTTTTCCCCTAGGAAAGCGATCTAGGAATCAGGGACATGCCAGGGAGCCAGCTTTCCTCTTCATGCCTGCATTACAAAGCCTGTCCTCTTTCTCTAAATTTGTCCCCAAAGAGCATCAGGAATAAAATGCGTCCTCTCTCAAAGCAGGAAGAAAAGTCTCTCCTCACTAAAGGGCTAACTCTGCTCTTATGCAGACCTCATCATATCAAGAAATCATTTTCTCCATCAATGAAGTGAATCTTCAACAAATGCACCAAACTTGAACTTTGGGCTATAGTAGTATATGAATGTAGTAGAATATCATGTTGTTTTAATAAGCGATTGATATGAAGAATTCTTGCAAACATATACAACTGTCTACACTGGTAGTGAATATAGTAATCAGAATTAAGAATATTATACACAATTACATCTACAATGTAAATGAAAGAACACTGGAACTAAACTGAACACTGCTTAATTGTTATGAGTAATTTTAGCCCTGAGAACGGATGAAGAAATAGAGCTCACTCCTTTCCTTGGAGTAGTGAACTATGGGTTTGTGTGTTTTGCCTACATGGTAGGATGTGGTTTGTGGGTTAGTTCATTTTTATTAACTTTTTTTTTCCCTTCATCTTTGATACAAGGAAAATCTCACTGGGTAGGATAGAAGGAGGTGTATATTAGGAAATAATTGAGATATAAAAGAAGCATTGATAAAGCCGCAAAAAAGTTAATTTGTAGAGTTTTGCCCAACAATAAAAAGTAAATCCTTAAGGACTCTTCTCTCTTCTTTTTTGTTGTTTTAATAATTGTCACTCTTAAACTGGTATAAACCTACCTGACCCTGTAGTAATTTTTTACTTCTAACCAACTAAAAGTTAATGAACCACAAATTACACTGGGGAGGAGAATTAACTATTTACAAGGAGCTAGAATGCAGAGAATGTGGTGAGAGAGCATTAACAAATCTGTCAATTAGCTTAGAAGGGATTTTGACTTTTATGGGTTTTCTTTGCGTCCTCAGTATATCAAATAAATCCCCCTCATTTCTCTATTTTTGAAAATAAAACATTCACATGTTTTATTCTTACTCTGCCTTTCCTGTATTGAAAACAATAAAATTCTTTAAATAATCCACCATTCCATGAGATATTCTTTGAAATTACAAGAATCCAACTAAAAACTTCTTTCAAACCTTGAACGTAATCTGTTTTTCCCCTCTCTCTGATTTATATTAGTTCTTTGCCTATAGTACAAGTGAATTTTTATAATTTTTAAAAATAATTTCCTTACATGTTAATGCTAGCAAGTAATAGTGATTTGAATTAGATCTACCAGATAAAATAAATTACATTTTCTTCAGTTATTATTTTACCATCTGGTATGGCATAGAAGATACAAAGTCAGGCTTCAATGTAGAAAGATTGACCCAGAGGAAAACAGTGAAGATTTCAGTGTTCCAGGCAAATCTCTTAAGATTATAAATGGTATTTTCCTTTAATTTTGTTTCTCAATCAATAAATACTCATTCAATATCTCTTATGTTCTAGGCATTGTGCTAGGTATTGATGACACAAAGACAAAGTAAAATAGACCTTTGCCTACTTATTGATTGACTGTTCTTAAGAAACTCACAGTCTATCTGAATGAACCAGAAGAATTAAGAAAGACTTCTCATAGAAGACATCTATTGAGCTGAGCCTTAAAGGGAACAAGGAATTCTAAGAGGAAGAGCTGAAAAAATAATGCATTCCAGCAGGGTAGAAAGTCAGTGCAAAGGCACAGAGACTAACAGTGAAGAATGGTAAGAAGGCAAATATGGATTGACAATAACGCATATGAAAGAAGAAGAATGCCTAATGTGCCTTTGTTTTAGAAGAAACTAGGCTAGCAATGTGCTCTACCTAGTAGAAAGGCAAAGTAGTTGCTGTACTTTTTCTCTTAATATTGAAATGTACTTTTACATGTGAAAAGAAAGAATAAGAATTTTGTGGCACTCCTAAAACTGAATTTTTCTAATTAAGAAAAAGATTCCTGCTGATGCTCTGAGGGAAAAAAGAGGAAAAGAGTTAAGAAAAATAGTAAATTGATAACAAAGGGGAGAAGGTACAAAAAAAACCCTAAGAAGTTAATATATTAATATGAGAGGAAGCTGAGAAGGCCTTCAAAAGCAAGCTTCCGAATAAAGAACATATTCTTCCATTAAGAAAAGAATAAATAGTCATATTCTGAGATACATGAGCTGTTGAAAATTTGATGCCCTGAATTGGTAGAAGAAGTTTCCTCAACTGGCAGTTCCCTATGCCAACGATATTAAAGGTCTATTTCCTATCTCTATATCTATCCCTTAGATAACATACAATCAAAAGATAATAATAATGCCACATAGACAAAACTCTTCCTTTACTTTCCAACTATTAGAAATCGTTCTTGCAGGACATTTTTTTTCCTGAGGATATATAAAACTGTCTCTACCAAAATGCAATTCTGCAATTACTGATGTAAGCTGAATTTGAAATCTGGTTGGTATGGCACTCTCTCCCTACAGAGAGTCATGCCTCACTTGCTTGATGGGCAGGGTAGATGTGGTTAGAGAAGGGAAAGGAAAGCTCTACTCTTGAGATGTTCCTCAGGTCTCCTCAGTGTCTTTATCTCTAGAGTCACTTCTGGTTTTCAGTTTCCAGAGAGAGATGGGATGATGTCAACCTCACTTTAGATTGATGAAAGGAGGATGATAATCTGGGAGGAAGTTGATATGAGAGGAGCTCTCCATCACGTCAAGGATCCTCTACTTCCTACACTCAAGACCAGAGTATTTCCCTGTGGGTGAAATTTGGGACTCTCTTTCTTGTTGAATTTATTATCTTCCTCCTAATGGAATAGCTCCTTTATTTTGTATGGTATGGGCTCCATTTATACTTTCTCTGGTTTCTGTTTTGCTATCAACTTGGATAAATGGGTTTCCTTGCTAATTGTTTATGTGAATTCATTTTGAAAATGATATCTGGTGGGAAGGAAGTCAAAACTTGGATATAAAGCTTTGATTCTTCTTAAACCATTAATTAACAGTGATCAGATGTTTACATTGAATCTTAAAACCACATCCCTAGGCTAGCAATTTTTAAAGCAGTGAATAGATATAATTCTAACCTGTTTCCCCCTTTATCTAATAAGAACAGAGTGACCAAGCTTCTGGCCCCAACCTCATATTTCTCTTTCTGGAAAGAAAGAAAGTCTCCCTTGGGGAAAGGTGAGTGAAGGAGAGACTAGAGATGTGTATTCTGCCTCTCTTAAAGCCACACAATGATACTCTCCATGCAACATGTAAGGCATAGCTCAAGCTACTTTGCATAAGCATCAATTATGTGCAAGGCAATTCCACTCCCAATCTGCCCTGCCCCATAGGTCTCAGGGAAGAAAATGAATAGGAACTTCATCTACTGCTGCTCACTTCTCCCAATGGAACCAGTTTCTTAGGGACACCAAGCAACTTCCACCCCCTGCTTCAATCTCTTACCCACAATGTGGAAAGCCTCCTGTCTAAAGAGAAGCAGCCCTCCCTTTGACATGAGGCCTTATTCCACATGTCCTTTTAGGGAAGAGAAAAAGGAAAGTCAATAGGGAGTGGGACTACCATGTCCTGGTATTAAGCAGGTGCTTAATAAATGTTCAATGAATGAATGAATGACCTCGCAACTGGACCACATAACTAGTTCTATCCTCCCATTTTACAGGTGAGAAAACTAAGGACAAGAAATATTAAGGAGTACAGCTTACCAGGGAAGGAGACATGATTCAAAATAGTTCTACTATTTTAGAAACAAACAATGGCTCCACTCTACTCTAGAATATTGCTTTGGAAACCTTTTATATGTTTCATGGGGACATTTCACTGGGCCTATACCCACCCACAATGCCCACCCCCACATACACACTCACATTACCCACCTCACCCTTATATATTTAATGCTTGCCAATTTTTTCTATGTACAAAGTTCAATAGGATTCCCTAAGTGCCAGCTGAGTATTCAGAGTTAGACTTTAGCCTGTAGACATGTACTAGATGATCCTTACTTTCAAGAACACATTTTAATTCACAGATTCATGTTTCCTTTCCTTTCCTGGTTTCAAATCTATTTTGAAAGCAATTTAGGTTGGTGAACTTTTTTTCCCCAAGTATTTCTAACTTTTGTATAGTATCTTACATCTGGTTTTAGGCCTGAGGACAGAATTGAGAAAAGGATAGCAGCTACTTTGTGGTATAATGCAAAAAAAGAAAACACTTACGATTAGAGATTAATAACACATTTTTTTTGGTTGAAAAACCTAAGATGTGTTCATGGGAACCAGTATTTGCTTATTTGCAGTGAAAACTAATAGGGTGTCTATTTCTCAGTGTTTCCTGCTCTGTCTCGATTTACACTACTCTCTGAGAGCACCCATAGAATGACACTGGAGTGCTTTGTAAACTCTGTTGGGGAAATTTATGATGAAAACAATTTATTGGCCCAATGAGGTTCTACAATGCCTCTTAAATTACAGAGAGATGCATGCTGTGTGCAGTAATAAAGCTATTTTGGAAAAGAAGGTGCTTTCTTACCCATAAAACATTCAAGTATTCCAAAGGCAAATAGAATAGGGAAGGGAAAAAAATTAAAATGTAACAACATAGCAAATTGCATTCTGTTCCAAAGAGAATCCTTTATATGTGAATGCATTCAGATTCTATTACTTTGAAATCTCCATTTATTTGTATTGTGGCAGTTAGAAAACATCTCAAACAGAATGATTCTTCTCATCACTGATGACTTTTAAAAAATAAATTGCTTTGCAAAGAAATGCAAATTCTTAACTGGGTAATTAGTAATTAATATCATTTGGGAATGAACAAATTATTTATTTGTTTGTTTATATATGTGGTTTTCACTGCAAATAATTCATTTGGCTAAGTTTTGGGGGTACAGCATAATTCATGTTATATGACATTCCAATTAGTAAACAATAAATTCAATGCAGAAGAAAGAAGTAAATTACATTTTCTGTACTATTCACTTCTCTTTAAAGTAAGCAATAAGTCATCATACACGATGTTAGTGTTAAAAAGATGGTACAGGAAGATTGATCACACAGTTAATCTGAATGAGCAAAATTCGGGCGTGCCTGAATTTTTGCATTTTTTTCTTTTCAAGGAAAGTCAGCTTTTCCTTTTCTTCGCAGAATTTTAAAATTATACTTTCTAGAAAAGGTAGGAAGTGAAGTAGGTCTGAATTATAGCCTTTTTAAGCTGTCTGTAAATACTAACAGCACTGGTGACCTAAGTATGAGCTACTTGTCCAATAACAAATGAATAGGGAAACTATTATATGAAGGAAGCCATAACAAACTTAATAGAATCTTGATAATGAAACAAGAAAACAGAAGAATGACCTGTTCATATAGCAAGTGTGAGCAACAGCCAATGAATAGCCATATTTGTGACAGGCAGAGAGAGTGAGGAAGACCTCCAGCAAATTGGACGAAAACCCTGTAGCAAATATTTGGAAGGAGTTAGAAAAGAATTGTATATACTGCTCAGATATGGTGATAATGAGAAAGAGACAGAGAGACAAAGAGAGACAGAGGCAGACAAAGATAGAGAGATCCCTTACCCTTTTCTGACTCTCAATGCCTGAATTTCATCTGACTTGTACATATTTGGCTTTTGTAAATATGGAAGATCAGTTGCCAAAACTTCAGAAGCCCTGGACTATTCTAAGTCTGACCTTGCACATTTTTCCCTTTGCATTCCCAGTCTTTCCTCTTGAAAATAAACTTGGTATTAGTGTTAAAGCCAGGGATATGTTTCACGTTACACATGGTTTTCCTGTTTGTCGAAGGTAGTATTCCCAGGAGAGCTCTTATGACCATGGAATAGAAACATTAGGACAAATGTTCAACTTCCTTATTGATTGATCACTTTCATAATTACTGAGCCCGATTCTCTCAGTGTATAAGTCACTCTTGAGGAGTAAATGAGGCCCTTTGGGAAGTTTCTTGAACTCTTTAAGGTATGTGCTGTGGGCAATTATTGCTTCAGGGCATGAAATGATAACCTTGCAACCTGGAGACATTTATGTAACATCTCAAGGGACCCAACACCCTCAGAAAATAACTAATACATTTGGAAGATTTGGTCATAGAAGTTCCTTGATATGTTGCATGTGGACTAGACCATATATATGTTATAGATCTTTTCCTCAAAAACAGTTTTTAATTTAAAAATAATTGCAAATGCATAACAACCTCTCTCCTTGAAATGGTCCAAGCCAAAGACATACCACAGAAATTGTTCATATATGAAAAAAAAAACAAATCCTTATCACTATATTATACATATATAGATACTAGAGATTAGCAAGAGTCAAGACAAATGATCAAGCATTTATTAAACACCTTCATTGTGTGAGGTACTGAGCTAAGTCCTAGGTGAAATGGGAAAAATGGTATTATGGCACTGTTACAGGTGCTATTGCCAAAGAATAGCAAATTCAAATATTGCATCAAATATTGATTCTCTGTTTTCTTGAATTTTATTATAAATAAGGAAATAAAAAGAAATTATCAAACCCATTCTTTAGTCATAAAAATATTATATGTAAAAGACTCTGCTAAATACAGAGGTACATAGGAAGATGAATCAGATGAGTTTTCTAAGATTTGTATGAGGAAAAGGGAGTGCTTGGTATATAAAAAGTGAGAAAAAAGTCAAATGAGGAAGATGGCAGTAGGAACATCTGAGCACACTGAAATAGGAAAAAGAAGTCTCTTGTGCCCTCATCATTAGAGTACTTTCTCCTGGGTCTGTGATTTCAGCTCAGCCCCATATTGAAGACTGGAAGATAGAAATTCAATCCATTACCAATGCTATCAACTCAGAATCCATTTCCCCCCATTAATAATAGTGTTCAAAATGGAGGTATTCTGAATCATTTTGCTATCTCCAACTCTACTGCTGTGTGGATTTTTCTTCTCCTCTTGAATAATAATCTGTCCTTCAAAATCCCTCCTATGTAATTATCCTTAACAAGAGAGTTTCTAAATGATACTTCAAATTCAAATTCATTCTGAGATTGAAATTTCAAATGCATAGTGTTAAAGTATATAACATTTCCCCAAAAATATTCCCAAAGAAGGCAAAGTTTTGTCCTAGCTTTTCAGTCCCACAGAAAATCAACTTCTTCTCTAAGAAAATATCAAGAAAAACACAGATGACCTTTGACAACATTTTATAGAGAGACCATCTTAGAAGACTTAGAAGATAGACTAAAAAAGATAGCTAGATAATTTGATGATTGAAAGTGATTGCTTGTATGGAGTGTCTAAACAAAATACATTAGTATAATTTTCCTTTTCTAAGCATAAAAAAGACATAAATAAGCCCACATTATGTATTATCAAGTATTTCCTAGAATTTCCCCCCATTCATTGATAATACTTAATGAAATGCTAAATATGAGAAGAATCTTGGCAAAACAATAACAAAACAATAGGTGACTATCAAGAGACAGAGCTAATTTCTTGAAGACTAGGAAAAATATGTTTTTCAAGAGACCTTTTAATGAAGGGCTTTAAAATCAAATCTGAAAGAGAAGCAGTTAAGGTCACAAGACAGAGACGATTATTCAGGAGTAGAAACTTAGAAGAAGCAGTCAGTGTCACAAAAACTCAGAAAGGAGAAAATATCCAAGAGGAAAGAGTGATCAACTCTCTCAGATGCTAAAGAGAGGACAAGAAGAATGAGGGTTAAGATAAGGTCATTAGATTTGTCCATTAAAAATACAACATTGGAGAGAATGGTGTCAGTTGAATGATGAGATCAGAAGCCAGATTACAAAGGGTTAAGTGAGTTAGAAGAGAAGTGAAAGTGCAGATAGCTTTTTTCTAACTTGTCTGAAGAAGGAAGTAAAAATATAGGATTAAAGTGTAAATAGGTTTGGGTGGGTGGTGGTAGGCTTTGTTGTTTTAAGTTTTTCTGATCGCCACTTCAGTCATACTTTCCCTGTAAGCAGTAACAGACAACTATTTTATCTTGTTATTTTATAGACAAGGAAATTGAATGGAAGAGGGAAGCTGTCGCCTTCCCATATTGACACTAGTGGTGAATATTGGAGGCATGATTTTAATCCAGATTCTCTGACTTGCCTGAGTCCAAGGCCAGTACTCAGCTCACTGCCACCAATCTGCCTTCTATGTTATATTCTTTACTCTATACTCTGGGTTACTTTGAATCTTTTAATCAAAACTTATCCAAACTTTCTATTTGAATTAATTTTTAATTTTTATTTTAAAGAGATCTCTTCCTTTCATTGCCTCACTACATTTGTTTGGGTGCATTATGCTTTTTTATAAAATGCAAATTGGTTAGAAAATATTCTCAAGTTGCATGTTAAACCCCTTGGCTCTCTTATCAATTAATTCTCTGCTTTATCCTGGTATCTTGTGCTCTGCATAGCATATTATAAATTAATTATACAATATAGAATTATTCCTGGAAATCACAGATTCAAAACTGCTGACATTTACCTCCCAGTCAAAATAGAACCCAGGTTCCACATTATTGATAGGCTGCTTAAAAGTCAATCACCAACATCCATTTTTTTTTAATTTGGCCTCATGAGTAATCACAGTAAAATAGTTACAGCCATGAGCTGGCTATTCCATTCATTTGATATTTCTTTGTACTTGTATGAAGCAAAATCTTGTTTCTTTTTCTCAGCTATACCAGAAAAATGCCATTGGGAAATTTTTAATGTGTGTAAGTAATTCTTTTAGTTTGAGATTTCTTTTGTTTTTAAAAAGCCTTGTCTATTGCATTCCTATTAGTCATTCCATAGGGTATAATCTATAAACAAATGCCGCTTATATATTGTGCTTTCAATTAAATTCCATTACAATTAAATGTCTACAATTCTCTTTTATTGAAACATACACACACATACCTACACACACTAAATTTCATATGGTTTCTATCCTTTGGAAAACTTTGTCTTGATGACACAAGGTGTACTTGGCAAACAGTTCATCCTTAGCTATTTGCTGGCATAGTGAATTGGAATGGGTATTCCCCTCATCTGGCCTGAAAGAATGACTGTTTGGGCTGCCATTGTAAAGATTGCATCACTGCTGAGCTGCTTTGCCCAATCACCTTCCCCAAACCAGCCTAATTATGACAGTGCTAAATAAATTCCATTGCACACTGTTTATCTCTGTCTGTGAGCAATGGGGAGACTTTATTAGGGAAACGTCAACCTTCTCCAAGACTGTCACTGAATTAATCATCCAGACAAACACTACATCACAATAATCATGCAACGCATAAAAAGTCGAGTGGCGATAATCACTTTGCTGTCTTGCTAGAATAGTCTATCATCCATGTCCCATATTACATCCTTTTATTTCAATAACACCCTATTTCTCCATTACTCAAGTAGGACTTTCCTCTAAGCAAATGCGGTAATAAAATATTAATTATATTACTGAATGAAGGACTTGTGTTGGATTTTTTCCCCACGTTAAGTCTACTAATTGGGATTAATTGACTGACACTCTGGACTTGCAAACAGAGTTAATGATGGCCACTAACTAATGCACTAAAAAGCAACAAATTCAGGCTCCAGGACAGGTTTTCAGCCTTTGTGATGGGCAAGCCTGGTGAACTAAATGGGAATAGGATCTATTAATTCATCCTTTATAATTTGATTTGAAAGCTGAGAAACACATCATACGTCAATATAGCACTCTGTGGTTCAAGTAGCAGCATTGAAATGGCAAATATTTGTCACTGATGTTCTTTCCATTTGCACCTAATTAATTAGTTGTGCGTGTATAAAGAGTAAAATAACCTAATAAAACATCTCTATGGACACATGTTTATTGGCAGACAAGAGGATATCATGAAAGACCCTGTGGTATTGAAGTTGGAGATGTGGAAGGATGTAGGGGAGGCATTTATTAAGTACCTACTGTATGTCAGGCATTTTTCTAAGTACTAGGGATATGAAGAAAGATAAGAAACTGTGCCTGCTCTCAAAGAGCACTAGTCAAATGTGTATTAATTGTGCAAGGTAGAAGTGTTTTCCATTATTTGTTTATTGCTTTTGAGGAGAAGGTGTTTGCAACTAGAGCATTAGGGAAGGCTTCGCATGAAATGTGGCATTTTAGTTCAGTTTTTAAAAGAAGCAAAGGATTCTAAGAGGAGAAAGTAAAGAACAGGATACATTAGACATGAATCGATGCAAAGTTTCAGAAAGAGCCAAGGTAAGGTATTGTGTTAGGGTCAACAAGAAGGTCAGTGCTGGTGGGTCCTGGATTGTGGGAAGACGCATAATATATGATGATGCTTAGGCAATAGGGGGTGGAGATTGGGATTAGGGGATTAGGGTGTGAAGGACTTTGAAAACCAAACAGAGAAGCTTATGATTCTAATGGCAATAGGGAGCCATCAGAGTTTACTGAGTAGTGAAGACAACGTAAATTGCAGACAAATTGCCAATTGGAGTTTCCACTCCAAAAGTTACTCATGATAATAATATTATTAATTATAATCACAGCTCATTTTATGAATAATAATATTATTACAAAGTCTGGAACAAAAAAAACTTATAAGGGATTTCAGCATTTTCTCTTCTTCTATTCTTGGACTTCAATTTTATTACATTTATCTTTGTTTAATCTTATCTCTGCTGCTAAATGTTAAGCTCCTTGAGTAAAGGGACTTTGCTTTATTTTAAATTGTATTTCCTTTAGCAACTAGCTGTGAGTTGTCTAATTTGTTGAATGAACAAATATATTTTATTCAATTTATATGTACTCAGCCCTTGTCAAAGAGAGTGGTATGATCTGTCCCTTCCACCTGTGAAGTCTTCACCTAGTGTTAAAATTTCCACTCCTGAAGCATAGACACCAATATATCTGTACACTTGTGGGTTCTTGGCAGAGCCATAATGAACAATTTCTATATCTGGAATAAGTGTTGGGAGAAGGGGATAGAGAAAGATGTGGTGAAGTACATTGTGAGTTATCAAAGTTGTTAAAGGAGGAAGTGTTCCTAAAAATGCTACTGAATGTATTTATCTACTTTGTAACATCTATAGACAAAATCCAGGGTACCTATAGGAGGTGATTTAATTTTTTGTGCCTTTATATTTGGAGGAGGGCAGCTAAGTGGCACAGTGGATAGAACACTGGGCTTGACATCAGAAAGACTGGTCTTTCTGAGTTAAAATCTGTCTCAGATACTTACTAGCTGTGTGACCCTCGGCAAGTCACTTGAATCTGTTTGCCTCAGTTTCCTCATCTGTAAAGTGAGCTAGAGAAGGTAATGGCAAACTCCAGTATCTCTGCCAAGAAAACCCAAAAAATGGAGTAATGGACAGTTTGACATGACAGAAACAACTCAACAACATAACAAAATACTATAGGTAAGGTAAGAAGTTTTTATCGCATTATATGATTCTCTTCTTCTCAGTCTCTCCTTTGACCTTTCTGGCATTTTATATAGTAAATAGACAACATGGGGATGCAGCATAGGGTTGTAGAGAGAGAAAGCTAGCCTTGGTGTCAGAAAGACCTGTGTTCAAATTCAAGTCCTTTCTTGACTATCCTCTCTGCAGGGTGACTTAGCAGCTTTTCTAACCACTCTGTGCTTGAGGGTAATTAAGTAAGTTTGCATGGGAGTGGCAGCTCTGCATTGGTTCCTTGAACCCATAAAGTAATGAACACAGATGAAAAGCAGAGACAGAAATAGATAGACAGAAAGTATTATCTTTGAGGGTTATGGTTAATTAAGGGGATAAGGGGTTGGGAAGAGTAGGCTGGCTGGCTTGTCCATAGAATTGCATGACTGATTTATATGGCCTTGATTGGTCTTCTTATACATTAAACTCTGTAGGTTGGAGTAGTCTTACACAGTGCTGTCTTTTGCAAAATTGAGGACTGCAACAAGAAAAAGGGTTTTATATAGAGATGTTCATGTGTGCATATAAATAATTTATATATTTAGACCATTCAAGCAAGAGAAAATATGTTACACATACACACATATGTCTCAAAGAACATTCCTATGTTAAATTGAATGTATTATTCAGTGGTTGCTTCTTGCAATTACATTTGAAATGTCTTTGTATATATGTATGGAGGAGAAAGAGAGAGGGAATGAGTGAGAAAGAGAGAGAGAATAATGAGATGATATATATGGATATAGAAATATAGGTAAATACATATCACATAAGAACTCATGGTTGAGTAAACACGGTTGAATTCAGGAAGCACTTAGTCACTATTATGGGTCAGGTACAATGTCAAGCATAACAGGCATACAAAGAAAAAATGAATCAGTTCTAGCCTTCAGAGTTCTTAGATTCACATTAGACTGTGAGCTCTTTGAGAATATTGTCTATTTTTGTCTTTCTTTGTAGCCTCAGCAGTTAGCACAATGCCTGACACATAGTAGGAACTTGATAAATACTGGATGATTTGTTGCTACAGGAATGGATTGGAGACCCAACAGGTGCACTGATACAGAAATGCAAAACATAGACAAGGCTAATATAAAGGAATTTTACATTCCTTGGTATAAGAAGGAATGTCAATGATAGAATGGAAAAGGGGGGACTTAATTCGCAGTCAATGATGGTTCCAATCCTACCTCTGCTGCAGGTACTCTGTATAACCCCAGACAAGTCATTTTACAACTCTGGGTGTTTGTTTCCTCATCTATAAAATGAAGGGCTTGGGGAAGCTTGCCCTTAGTTCCCTTAGAGCTCCCCATGAATGATGCATTTTTTTTTACTCTATACTTACAAGGCAAAATTAAGCTTAACTGGGGGAAATGACAGGGGGAGGAGTGATCAATAAGTTTTCTAATAAGAATTACCATTTGAGCCACAGCTTGAATAGAGGTCTTGCTGGGGGCTGAGGAATGGGGGTGGGGAGGTAGGGAGGAGAGATGAGAATGAAGAATATTCCAGGTTTAGGGGCAGAATATAGCAATAACTTTCCATTTCATATAATATATATAATATATTTCTATATATTAAATATTGCCCATTGTGTTTAAAGCTGTCCATCTTTCCTTTGCTTCCTTGTATGTTTTCTTTTGTTCTTTGTTGTACACTTTTTACTTTGCTCTTTCCTCCATCTTCTTCCCTCCTCCCCACTTCCCCAGAGGCTAAACTTAAGCATGGATATATTTATTGATCTTGATATCAAGATATTGAAAAAGAAATGCACACATACATATACATTCTCTTCCTTAAGTTTCTGAATCTCCTTTGCTAATTGGTGGGCTTTCTCTTCATAATCTTGTTTTTCTTGGATTATTCTTATTTTTCTTTTTAGTTTTTCCTCAGTTTCTCTCATTTGATTTTAAAGTCTTTTTTAAGGTCTTCAATGAATTCTTTTTGGACAGGCGATTATTTGATATTTCTCTTTGGGATAGAAGAGGGTTTCTTTGCTTCATTATCCTCCTCTGAATATGAACACCAGTCTTCTCTATTCCCATAGAAGTTCTCTATGGTTGGATTCTTTCTCCTTTGCCTATGCAAATTTTTTTGTAATAGTTTAGTTTTTTGTAATTGCCTCTAGTCCTGGATGGGACAAAAGGGGAGATGCCTCTCCCTTCAGAAGCTCTTCAGTTATCCCCTCTGACCTTGAACTTAAACCAAGATTTCAGTCTCCTGTTAAGTGCCTACAGCCATCAGTGTCACACCCCACTGCTTCTGCACTCACCCTGCATGTGCTGGTTCATTCTTGCCTCCCACTGCATCTCAGCAGCATTTCTGGGTCTGTCATTCCTTGGCAGCAGAGGCTCTGTGTTCACCTTAAGGCAATATTTTATCTCTTTTGTGGAGGAAAATCTTGAGAGATTGAAATTTTCTGACCTACTCGGCCATCTTCCTGGAATCCTCTCAAAATACAGAATCTTAAGGAAAAAAAAAACAACTCCTTGAAAATAGAATCAGGTGAAGGGAAGCAAAGTATAGCAAATTATGCTATAAGATACCAAGAAATAAGAAAACTCAGTAAAAAGAATGAAGAAGAGAAGAGAATGTGAAACATCTCATAAGAAAATTTTAACAACTAATCTGGTAAACAAATAAAGAGAGAAAACACAAGAACTCTTGGATTACCTGAAAGCTATGATCAAAAAAAAAAATCTTGATATAATATTACAAGAAATAATTAAAGAAACTTTCCCTCAAGTTTTAGAACAAGAGAGGAAAGTAGAAATAGAAAAAAATCCACTTTCCATGTGAAAGAGAGCCCAGGATGAAAACCTAAAGGAATATCATAATCAAATTTTTAAAAACTCAAGTTAAGGAGAAAAATAGAATGAGCAACAAGAAAAAAGCAACAGCAACAGACAATTCATACATGGTTGAACCACAATTAGAATTACAGGTGATCTAGCAGCTGCTATACAAAAAGATTATAGGTCTTGGAACAGTATATATCAAAGAGGAAAAGAACTGGGGTTGTGACCAAAAATAACTACCTAGCAAAATTATGTGTAATCCTGAACAACAATAACAACAAAGAAATTCATTGAATTGACAGACTTTCTGGTTTTGTCACAATAATATCAGAATTTAATGGAAAATTTGATATATGGGATCCAGGAGAAATATAAGGTAAACATCAAAGATCAATTACAAGGGATTCAATAACAGCAAACTGTTCACTTTTTATATACAGAAATGTAAACAGAGAAATTATATTATGATTAAAGGTACTATAGATAATGAAGCAATATCAATGCTAAACTTATATTTACCTAATGGCATAGGGTCTAATTTTTTAAAAGACAAGTTAAGGGGCAGCCAGGTAGCACAGCGAGTAAGAGCACCGGCTCCAGTGTCAGGATGACCTGGATCAAATCCGGTCTCAGATACTCAGCACCACACCCAGAAATAATAACTGGCTGTGCAACCTTGAGCAAGTTACTTAACCCCAATTGCTTAAAAAAAAAGACAAGGTAAGTGTATTACAGGTAGAAATAGAGGGTAGTACTATTATAGTAGAGGTCTTCAGTCTTCCCCTCTCAGAACTAAACAAATCTAACCAAAAATATAAATAAATAAGAAAGAAGTTAAGGAATTGGATCTATTTTTAGATAACCTAAATATTATAGATATCTACAGAAAAGAGTAATCAGAGGAAAATTTATATCTCTAAGTACTTATATCAATAAAGAAGAAAGAACAGACCAATGAACTCAGTATGAAAATAAAAAAAAAATAGAAAAACAACAAATTTAAAATTCTCAATTAAACTCTAAATTGGAAATACTAAAAAGTAAATGTGAAATTAATAAAATTGAATGTAAGAAATCCATTGAACTAATAAATAAAACTAAGAGTTGGTATTATGAAAATTCAATAAATAGATAAACCATTGGTTAATATGATTTGTTTTTAAAAGAGAAAAAAAAACAAATTACTAATATCAAAAAATGAAAAAGTTGCATATACCACTCAAGAATATGAGTTCAAAGCAATTATAAGGGTTTATTTTGCCCAAACTATTTGCCAAGAATTTAACAACTTAAGTGAAATCGAAGAATATTTACAAAAATACAAACTGCCCAGATTAGAAGAGGAAATAGAATATCTACATCTACCTATTTTAGAAAAATAAAATGATAAACTATAAATGAGCTTTCTAAGAAAAAAGCACCAGGACCAGACTGATTTACAAGTGAATTCTATCAAGCATTTAAAGACCAACTAATTTAAATAATAAATAAATTATTTGGAATAATAGGTAAAAGGGAGTTCCACCAAACTCCTTTGATGAAATAAATATGATACTGATTCCTAAACCATGAAAGTAAAAACAGAGGAAGAAAATTATAGACTAGTTTCTTTAATGTATGTGGATGGGAAAAATCCTAAAAAAAATACTAGTCTAAATGTTAGAATAGTATGTTGTAAAGATTATACATTATGACAAGTGTGATTCTTCCAGGAATGTAGGAATGGTTTAGCATGAGGAAAACTATTAAAATAATTGATTATATCAATAACAAAAGTAGCTAAAAATTGTATGATAATATCAATGATTGCAGAAAAAGCATTTGATAAAATATAACACTAATTTCAATTAAAACACTTGAAAGTAATAGGCATAAATGAATTTTTTAAATTGATAAGCATTTACCTAAAACCATTAGCAAGCACTAAGCTAGAGCCTTCTGTGTAAGATCAGGTGTGAAAAAAGGGATCCTACTGTCACCAATATTATTTAATATTGCATTGGAGATCATATCAATAAGAGAAGAAAAAGAAGGAATCAGATTAGGGAGTGAGGTACTAAAACAACCTCTTTCTGTGGATGATGTGATGATATACTTGGAAAATCCTAAAGATTCAACTAAAAAGTTAGTTAATTAATATTTTCAGCAAAGTTATTAAACTGCCTAAACCATTTGACCCAGGGATACCACTATTAGACCTGTTTCCCAAGATGATTAGGGAAAACAGAAAAGAACCTATATATTCTAAAGTATTTATAGAAACTCTCTTTTTGGAGGCAAAGAACTGGACATTCCAGGGATGCCTGTCAATTAGGAAATGGCTAAAGAAATTGTGGTATATGTTCATGATGGAATATTATTCATCTATAAGAAAACATAAGCTCAATGATTTTAGAAAAGCATGGAGAGATCATGAAAAAATGAAGAGTGAAATAAATAGAACCAAGAGAACATTATATATAGTAACAGCAGTGTTGTTTTAAAAATAACTTTGAGTAACCAAGTCATTATAAGTACTCAAACTAACTGCAAAGGACATATGAAAGAAGATGCTTTTGCATCCAGAAAAAGGATATATATACATATATACACATATGTATATATGTCAAACAGTCTTGTGTCTAATGGTAGCTATCTCAAAGTTTGGTAGGAGAGGGAATAAAAGAAAGTTACATGATAAATTTGTAGTATTTTGAAAGGAATAGCAAGTTGTACATAATAGATCTGCAATTTCAGGTATAATCCTGTGTTTTTCTATCCCACTTTCTTATGGAAGTGCTTGTTTTATTTCTTAAGTTGATAATAAATTAAATTTTAAAAAATAAAACAAATTCATTCTTGATATGACTTATTTGTACCAAGTTATTTGCATTGCATGTTGTTTCCCCCTTAGACTGTAGGTTCCTCAAGTAAAGAGAAGCAGTTGGGTGACACAGTAGATAAAGAGTCAAGCCTGGAGTAAGGAAGACCCAATTTCAAATGTGGCCTCAGACAGTTAACTATCTGTGTGACCCTGGGCAAGCCACTTGACTATTTGCCTCAGTTTCCTTATTTCTAATATGAGCGGGAAAAGTGGGAAACCAGTATCTTTGCCAAGAAAAACCCCTATGGGGTATGGAAGAAACAGATACGAAATGACTCAAAACATCAACAAGTAAAGGATGTGTCTTTTGTCCTTCTTTGTAGCCTCAGTGCTTAACAAAATGCTTAACACATAGTAGATGTCTAATAAATAGTAGCTGATTCACTGTGCAATATAATGATACGATGAGATAATCATAGGGCTTGAAATGAGCAAAGTTAAAGCATTTCCTAATTGATATGTTTCTCCATTTTTATAGACTGATTTCTCAGGAATTTCCTTAAAGAAGAATTAAGCATTCCATGTGTGAAAACTTTCTGGAAAGATTTATTGCATTAGTGGTGTTGTTGTCTTTTTTTTTTTTTAAGATAAACTTCTCTCCCTGAACATGCTTTAAATATTACACACAATATTGACATTCTGAACTTGTAGCTCAATATCTTTGTATGTGAACTTTCACCTCTGATGAGACTGTTATTGATCTGGACAACATCTAAAGCTGCTCAGATCTTTAAAATAAATCTTGTTTTCTTTATTTACTTTTTCCTCCTTAACATTAAATCCTTTAGAAGTCTCCAATGCATACAATTCAACCATAATATTGGTCAAGTGATGAGATAATTCTTTCAGTTTAGCTAACTGAAAAAGAAAGCATACTCTTAGTTGGTATTTCTTCTCATTACCTCTTGGTACTTTTTTATGAATGTGTCTTTGTTGAGACATTATCACTGTTACATTCAAGAAAGATATTTAAGATATTTCAGAATTATTCCCTTAAGTCACAGAATCTTAGATTTGCAGGTAGAAAGGATTGTAAAAGGCATAAAATCCAACCTCTCCCATTTAACAGAATAGGAAACTGAGGCCTGAAGAGGTTAAACTTGGAGTAAGTAGCAAGAGGCTCCAAAAACAGAGATGTAGGGTTCAGGGTCCCAGTTATTACAGCAGCTTCCAAGGAGAGCATTGACACATCTTCAGAGCTTACTTCTGATTCTCCTTAGATTCATGAAACCATGCTATTATCTTAGCCCAGTAAAGGAAAGCTTAGTTGTGATATACAATTGTATATAAAGAACTGGACAGAAGCAATTTATTTCATAGAGCCCTGTTTATTTCATAGAGCAGTTTATGACATAGATCCCCTTTCAAACAGTCAATGGTGACATCACTAAAGAAGGACCATCTTCTCTTTAAAAATATGGAGATGTGAATGTTACCTCCACCAGGTGGAGCTATCCTGGAATAACAAATTTGACATCAGGTAGGTGAGAGGGAAATACAAAGCAGCTCATTAGTTAAAGGAATCATTTTATGCTGCATAAATAATGAATATTGGGGCGGCTAGGTGGTGCAGTGAATAGAGCACTGTCCCTGGAGTCAGGAGGACTTAAGTTCAAATCCAACCTCAGACACTTTACACATATACACACGCACACATACACACACACACAAAACCTAGCCATGTGACCTTGGGCAAGTCACTTAACCCCAATTGCCCTCCAAAAAGCAAAAATGAATGAATGAATGAATGAATGAATGAATGAATGAATGAAAAGAAAGTAGGGCCTATTTTGGGGCAGCTAGGTGATGCAGTGAATACAGCACCAGCTCTGGAGTCAAAAGGACCTGAGTTCAAATCTAGCCTCAGATACTTGACAAACTTACTAGACTTGTGACTTTGGGCAAGTCTCTTAACCCCAACTGCATTCCAAAAACAATAATAATAATAATGAGTATTTTTAATGTTTCATCTTCCATTAGAATGTAAATTCTTTGAAAGTATGGATTGCTGCATTTTTAGTTCTCGTACCCTCTGTCTCTAGCATAGTGCCAGGGGCACAAAAGGCACTTAAAATTACTTAATGATTTATTTATTGAAAGACACATTTAATCACCTTTATTCCATTTATTACCTTTCATGATGTTTTTCCTCTGCTATTGACTGAACCTCCTATGGAAAAGATGACCTAAGGCAGTAGTTAGCTTTAAATACTATAGAGAATGAAATGTGGATTGTATATATACATACATGCATGTATGTGTATATACTTACATATAAACACATATATGTATGCATACATATACATTTATGTATTCATATACTTGTTTCCTTGTCAAGATGCTAAAATTATATGTATTAAATTCAGTTACATTCTATTCGATAGACCTAAAGTAAAATAATAGTTACTAGAGGAATGATACTTAGAAAGGTAGCAGGCATCATTAATAGAGTTCTGGGTCTGGTGTCAGGGAGACCTGAGTTCAAATGTGGCCTCAAATACTTACTTGTTGTGTGACCCTGGGCAAGTGACCTAACCTCACTTTTCTAAACTATACAATGGAAATTATAATAGCACCTACCTCTCTGGGTTTGTTGCAAGGACCTAATAATATTATATTTGCAAATTGCTTACACAGTGCCTATACATAAGAATTACATTTTAATCTTCCCAATATAGGATATAAACAGTTTAACTTTATTTAGTCCCTTATGTTTTGTCTTTTATATTTATGTTTTTATGCTTCTCTTGAGTCTTGTGCTTCTATTCAAGTTGGGTCATTTCACCAGGAATGCTTGAAAGCTTTCTATTTCATTAAACACCCATTTATCAGTTATATCTTTGAGCCACTTTAGTAACAATGGATCTTAGATTCAAAGATTTCAATCTTGCCTTAAGGGAGGAACAGGCAATACAGATTGGGAGCTTTCTAGAATCAGTATGTTTCTGGGAGTTTTGAGTTAACTATCATTGATTCATTGAATGTGTGAAATTCCAGAATGTGATTAGTCTTACTTCATAAATGAAGACTAAATGAAAGGTCCTTATATTTGCTCGTTATTAAGTGTTATTAAAAGACAAGAGTAATAATAATCTAGCCCTAAACTTCAGTTTTTTGTTTCATGAAATTTATGTTTGCTGAATTTTCTTGGTTACCTTGATGACATGTAAATCTCACCTCTTCAGTTAGTCCATGTTGAGACCTTGAAGTAGTTTGATTTGTAGCCTGACAATTTATTTATCAAATATATTTAACAAGATTTCTACTTATGAAGCAAATAAGAGTATAACTGTACTTGGTACTCTTTGGGCCTCTCACTCTATCCTTTGCCGCCCCTCCCCCCCCCTTAAGGTAGGCTATCATTATGTCCAGAAATCCCCAAGAGATAAAGCATTTATCTTTAATTATTTATCTCCCCCAAGTGATGGGGGAGGATGGGTATTGAGAAACTTAGTATCAAAGGGTGAAATAATATATTAAAAATTAGTGTTGGTCACTCCATTTTGCTTTTATCTTCCATTTAGTAAAATTAATTCCATGTAAATCACCTGATTGAGAAAGTTTCACAGTACTGCCCCTTCCCAGTCACCTGAATTTAAGAATGTCACAAGAATAACCTCCTCCCTCTTGGCTAAGTATCTCCCTAACCCCCTCCACCAGTGAGAAACCAGATGTCCCAATCCATATAATCTTGTATTTTCTGTTTTTCATTCCTTCCAAATTGTATATTAACTGTGAGAAACCAAGCTATAAGGTACCTGGTCTACTAAGAAAAACTGGACCCATTTTGTTTTGTGACCACATGCATTACCAAATAAATCACTTCTCTGGATAAAACTCAGTTTCTTTTTTTTTTTCCACCTAACAAATGATACCTGAAGATAAAAGTATGAGAGTGTGTGTTCTTTAGGAGAAGAGGAAGAAATTCAGGAGATCATGATAAAATGTATATTGAAATGAAATGCATGTATAAAAGGTAGAAACAATGTAGGTGATCTGATATGAATCCAAAAGTGAGACACTGTCCTATAGCAATGTCAGTGGGGCAGAAACTTAGCGAGAAATGAGGCTGACAAGAAAGGATAAATACAACAAATCAGCCTTTGTTTGATTTTTTAAAAATCTGTATTGGAGAAAAAGAGAATGATCACATATTTCTGATTGGAGTTGATGTAATGGAAAAAATAAATTATAGAGATAAAGCTCAAGAACTCAATTCTTATTTTGCTTCTGATTTAACTGACAAAAAAGAATGCTCATTGGACTAAACAAGACAGATAAATTGTTTGATGTCACCTTGTAAGGAGATCACCAAGATGGTGTGGCAGGGCCGGTGCTTGGCCCTCTGTTGTAGAACATTTTTACCAGTGACTTGGATAAAAGCATGTATGCAATACTTGTCAAATTTGCAGATGATGCAGAAATAGCTATAGTAACATGGAATGAGAATGTTCAAGTCCAAAAGAATATTTCTAAAAAGAAGACCATCAGGTTGATAGTAATACAGTCTTTTATTCAGTCATGCCCCATTTTTTATGGCCCCATTTGGGGTTTTCTTGGCAGGGACAGTGGAGTGGTTGGCCATTTCCTTCTCTAGCTCATTTAACAGATGAGGAAACTGAGGCAAACAGGGTTAAGTGACTTGCCTAGGATCACAGAGCTAATAAGTGTCTGAGACCAGATTTTAACTCAGGAAAATGAGTTTTCCTGACTCCAGGTCTACACTCTACTTACAGTGTCACCCAACTGTCCAATATGTCATAGGATTATAGATTACAAATTTGGAAGAGACCTCAGGGGTCATGTATTTCAGTTCCCTTATTTTACAAATGAGGCCCAGGAAGATGAAAAAAAAAAGAATCTCCAAAGACTTCAAACTTCTAGAGAAACTGGACATTTCCATTTGTGTCTTTGTGTTTTCTAGACCTTTCACAGACTTCCTTTTTTTAAATAAAAAGTAGTTTTTTGAAACAAAAAAAAAATTTCAATTAATGTATTTTGAATTAAACTGCCCTAGGCCATAAAGGTAGCAAAAGCAACAGAGGAAATAGAAACCAAGTTGCTCTGACTCCAATTCCATGACCTTTTCTTTTCTTTTCTTCTTTTATTTTTCATTCTTCTCCTTCCTCATAATGAAAAGCACATTGTATAAAACTCAAAATGTATCTTATACTTGGACTAAAAAATAATCATGTTCAGGAGGCAGCTGGCAGTAGAGTGGATAGAATGCTACACTTCATGTCAGGAAAATTTATATTCTAATCCTTGCTCAGACATTTAATAGGTGTGTGACCTTGCCAAATCTTTTAACCTCAATGTCTCAGTTTCCTCCTCTGTAAATGGGAGATAATAATAGTGCCTAACTCCCATGGATGTTGTGATGATATAACAGAGATAACATAGGTGAAATTAAAGAATACCATTACCATAATTTATTATAATTTTAATACATATCATTATATTTTATTTTTAAAAGTTATTTAATGTTATAAAGTCTTCACAGGTCAAATTTTCTATGAAAATGCTGTTTTATTTTATTCTTTTTGACTGTAATTTCAATGGGTCAACAATGCCTCTTGGAAATAAAAAATAATACATCCTTTTATGGAATTAAAAAGGAATATTACATTCAGAATAGCAGATTAATCATACTGTTGTCGCAGTTTGACCACATACGGAGTACTGAGTCTAGTTCTGAGTTCCATAATTTAGGAAGAAAATTGACATTTTGGAGAATATCTAGAAGTGTGAAACCAAGATGATGGTAGGCCTCAAGACCATACTCAAGACCAAATAATAATAAAAACAACAGCAGTGTCAGTAGCAATAATAATAATATTAATTTTTACATAGTTCTCTCATGTTTGCAAAATAATTTACAAATATCTTGTTTGATCCTTTCAACCCTGTGAGGTAGGTGCTATTACTACCACCATTTTACAGAGGAAGAAGACAAAGTATGTAATATTTACACCCAAGGAGTATACTGTGTCAAATGTCACACAGCTAGGAAGAGTTTGAAACTAGATTTGAACTAAAATCTTCCTAATATCAAATCCAACACTAACTCCACTGCATAACCGAGTTGTCTGACAATATTTTGTTACTGTTGTTCAGTCATTTTTGACTCTTCATTTGGAGTTTTCTTGGCAAAGATACTGAGTTTGCCATCCCCTTCTTGAGCTCATTTTTCAGATGAAGAAACTGAGGCTAACAGAGTTAAGTGACTTGCCCACGGTCACACAGCTAGTAAGTATCTGAGACAAGATTGGAAGTTTTTCTGACTCCAGTTCCAGTTCTCTATCCACTACACCACCTACCTGTCCTGTTACTTAGCTGGAATATTTTAGCCTAAAGGAACTATCAATGTTTACCTAAAGGAGATAAAACTTGTGACAGGACATGAAAGCTCTCTTCAAATACATGAAGTCTAGTTAATTGGAAAAGGAAGTAAATTTGCTTTTTTTGGCCCCAGAAAAACTAATGACAATGGGTCAAAACTGTGAAGAGGTAAGTTTCACCTTATTGTAATGAAAATATACCCTGACAGCACTATCCCAAAGTAGACTAGGCTGCTTTGGAAGGTTGTGGCTTCCCATTATTGTAGGTCTTCAGGCTAGGGCTGAATAGTCCCTTGTTAATTATGTTACAGTGGAGATCAGCCACAGCTTAATTAGATCACTCTTAAGTTCTTTTGAACTCTGATAGTTACTTTGTTAATTGTTCAGGATAGTTAAAAATGACAGGAATTTAAGGAGAATGTAAATACCTCATCTTAGAATTCTTGCCTCATAGCCCATGTCTAGAACCTATCCAAGCCCATCATCTTTACAGATTGCAAATCAATGTCAATGACACTCTAAAACTCCCACTAAATAGTTCTTTGACTTTCTCTATTACAGTGTTCTTCATTTCTAATTTTCTTCAATCATACACCCATATTCTAGTAGTTTCCATTCCTCAGAATTATGTCTTTGATAAATTGATGTCCAAAACTCTACTCTCTGACCAAGACACTCTTACCTTGCATCTTTACCTCGCATCTTTACCTCATCCACACTACTATTGCACTTGATTCCCCTTGGCTAGTTATGATGTTGATCAGTTACTAAGTTTTTCAAAGTTGATTATCTTTACAATATTGCTTTACTATTTAAATTGTTTCCTGGTTCCGCTCACGTCACTTTGCATCTGTCCATACAAGTATTCACAGTTCTTTTTTTTTCCCTAAAAAAAACATATCCTTCATAATATCTTACAGGAAATTAGTATTTAATTTATACATACATATGTACAGATATATCAGCTTTTTTTCAATATGATGGACATCCCCTTACTTCCAATTCTTTGCCTCCATAAAAAGAATTGTATAAACTGAAGCATATTTTCTTCTCTTTATTTTTCTTGATTTTTGCTTCTGATAAGACTCTATCCTGAGCCCTCTTCTTTGCCACATTATCACTGGTGATGATCACCTAGACTCTTTGAAATTGAAGTAATTAGAAATAATTGAAATAGAAATATTAAAATATTGAATCATATTTATATAATTTCAATGATCATTTCTAGTATATTCTTAAGAGAGACCCTAAGAATACCCTTGTATTGCTTCTTCTGACAATCATATGAGTACTTATCCTGTAAAACAGTCTTCTTGACAAGTATACATTTTGCATTTGAACAACATGGCCAGTTCATTGGAGTTGTGCCCTCTACAGTAGAGTTTGAATGCTTGGTCCATAGAAAAATCATGAATATAAAATGTCCAAAATGGAACTCATTACTCTTTAAAGTTAGTCTTCCTCCAAATATCCCTTTGACTATTAAGACTTGCCAATCATCTAGGAATAGAACCTTTGTATTGACATTGGAAAACATTTTAATTTTGGTTTCTGAAGAAACAGACCATGTGTCAGAAGCAGACCAAGGATGATGACTTGAACCAAATAGAGGGAACCATGTTGTAAAGATGATCTTTTTTTTTTTTTAAAGCAATTGGGGTTAAGTAACTTGCTCAAGGTTACATGGGCAGTTATTTCTGGGTGTGGTGCTGAGTATCTGAGCTCGGATTTGATCCAGGTCATCCCGACACTAGAGCCGGTGCTCTTACTTGCTGAGCCACCTGGCCGCCCCATGTAAAGATGATCTTACAGAATTTAGACTTATAAAGAAAGAGATTGAGTTTCAGGTGAAGCAATTTGGGAGAACTTGTAGAGAAAAAAAATTTGAAGGAAAACGACCACCATGACAGTCTCACCCTTAAAGGAGGATGTAGTTGATAGAATCTATGCACAGAAGCCAGTGCTATGAGATTACGCTATGGTAAAATACTGATAGTGATATTTTAAGATTAATATAGCTGTGTTTAAAAATAATATCTTTTAAACTACCAGTTTATCTTTCCCCCACACACCTATGTACCTCAGAAATTTTCTGTGTGCCCTGAACCTTGACATACAAATTGGCCAGCCCCAGGTGGCCACTAAGATCAGAGTTTAAGTATCCCACTCTTAGAAGTGTATTTTGGATTGTAGCCCCCTTACCCCCCAGAGTATATCTCCCCTCTCTAGGAGTACATATCCACACCCTGGGAATATGCAGCTTCCATGTGAATAACCTTCCCACCTGAATGGTCCACTTGAGTGGACCTGTATCTCTATGATCCCCCAAACAGTGCCACCATTACATGCATTTTATTCTATGCTAATATGTGTGTGTGCTTGATATTGGGTCCTTTCTCACTTTCTTTTCTTTCCCTTTTTCCCCTATTTTCCCCTATTATTTGTTGATAAAACTTGAATATTGAACTGGCCTCCACTTTTAAAATATATTATTTATGGCAATGGAGCCCATCAAAGGGCTTCTTTTCCCCAACATCAATGGTTGACCCATGGGCCTTTCCTTAGAAATAAACTAGTCCCTGAGCAGGGACTTTCCTTTTTGACTATTACAGTAAGGACTTGGGTAGTATGATTCTAGTCCTAGAAAGCAAAATCCCTCAAGAGGGATTCCCTTATCTCAGAGGTCTATCACAAGACAGATACTCATCCCTAATCGTTATGAGACAATTTAGAAAATGTCCTCACTTGACTAGTCCTATAGATAATAGGGCAGTTTATATTTGTCTCATACAATATACAGTACATTTGGGACTCTAGACCTTTGGGCTGAGAATGGATATTCCCATTCCCCAGTATGTTCTTCTTATGGTGGACATAGAGATCACATACCAAGACTGCCTCTGCTAACTGCTTTCAAGTAGCAATAATCATTGATCTCATCTGTGTGTGTGTCACTCCTCTTCATCAGAACTACTAAGAACTACAGTCAAACTGAGCAGAACAGATTGAAAGCAGAGAATCAAAGAAGTCAATCAGCAAATTGAATAGTTCAGCAGAGACCATGTGCCAAAATAACAAATGGTGGAAATCGCAGATGGCCTATACTGCATTCAATATTATATCTAATGTAATAGTTAAAATTTTTTTTCTTACAAATTCCACTTACAAAGAGGAGTTGTTATAGTCAGAACATAACCAGGAAAAAAATTCAGGGGGAACTTCTTAGAGAAATGATATATAATTAAGAAAGGGAATTTTTCATTTTAATTATTAAGCAGTTAATAACCATTTATTAACTTTATTAACCATTTATTAATTCCTAATATGTGCCAAACACTGTTCTAGACATTCATGAAACAAAGACAAATATTAGTCTTTGCCCTTAAGGACCTTACAAACAATACAGGAAGGTAACATAAATGTATAGCAATATAACCAAAACAAATGCAAAATGAAAATGAGGTAAATTTAAGAGGAAAACTTTTTACAGGTAATGGAATTATAGCACTTCTATTAACTCCTCTCTAGATAACTTACCACATTTCCAAATTGCTCATCCCTATTAGTGGCATTCCATCACCTAATTCTAAGAACTTCAAGAGATCAAGTTATTAAGAGTTAGGAGTAAGTTGAGAAAGAAAATCTATTAGCACAGAAGACTGCTGTAGCCTACAATCAGCTGGATAATTAAAGCATGAGAGACTACAATTTACTAGTTTAAAAAAGAGGATTTGGAGATCAAATAATTTTGCAAGGCATTGCTTGATATTTGCAGGTAATGGGAAGTCAGTTGGTAGAAGGAAGATCTGTAGAGGAAAGCAATTAAGAATCAGGAACCAAAGTTTCCAGGGGAAAATCTGAAGACTTCTAAAAATTAATAATGGGTTAATATGAGCAAAAGGAATTTAAGATAATAAAATACACTTTTACAAATGCATCTAGGGAAAGGGAGATAGATAATCAAGAGAAAATTGCCCTGCTAATAAATGAGTAGGGACATAAAATTTCTGATAAGTCTACCATGATTACAATACTAAACTTTCTAAAGTGTATTTTATGAAGTTAAATTAAGGGGAGACACATCAATGATTCAGAGATAATAAAAATCTTATAGAAATAGCTATTGTTCAAATGTGGCTTGGGAAATATTGAGAATGTTTAGTATTTCATACATTAAAAGAGGATTTCCTAAATGGAAACCCAATGATCTGAAAGTTTTAGCACAACTTTCAGTAGTTCTAAATCACTACTAGGTAATACCATACACACAATAGGAAAGTCTGACTTTGTAGTTTATTGAAAAGCAGATCCTAATACTTAGTTAGGGGATTTCTATAGCCAACCTATTTCTTAAAGTGTATTTTTCTGCACATCTGGCATGATGTAGAAGAGGGGATGTAGACACTGATTTATGGATGAATAAAAAAGAACTGAAATCACTAAGACTTGACTGGAACAAACAAAATAACAGAGTGGTACAGAAAAAAAATAAATAAAGGGGGTTTACAGGTTGGAGGAAGGCACAAAACATGAGAACGAACATTTGTTTGCATAATATGAGTATCTTTTTCTTATCTCACCTATATAAATTCACAATTTTGTTATGCTCCATTCCCATTAGCAGCATTACTCCCTCAACCCCCACATATGAATCTTTAAGAACTTTTTTCTACATAAAAAAGTGTTATGGTTCATTTTGGGGGAAATGAGGGAGAAAAGAAGGTAGTCTAAGTCTGATCTTGTAGAAAAAAATTGACTTTAAATCCAGCATTAGCACCATCCACTTCTAGAAATGCCAGACCATGGGTAAATATGTATATTTGCTCTAAGCTAGGATTTTCCTTCCTTTTTCCTTTGTTTTTTTCAATTTGAAATAAAAAACTGGGCATATCTACCAGAAAACTTCAGAATTAATAATAGCAAAGCAGTCACTAGAATTCCAATCAATAGCCTCTTCTCAATGACCAAGAAACTGACTGTGAGCCAGACCATTTGAGTTGATATAATTATTGCTGCCATTTTCCCTGTACTATTCTAATAATCTTCTGGTCGGTCTCCCTGCCTCATTTCTTCCCACTCTAACCCATTCTCTACTCCTCTGTCAAATTGATCTTCCTAAAATATGTCTGACCATAATCACCTCCATGTTTATTAAATTCCCATTAGGTACATACTACCTCCAGGATCAGATTTAAAATTCACTGTTTGACTACAAATCCCTTTATGGATCCTTCCTACATTTATAGTTTTCTTGCATCTTCATTACCTCCTTGTAATCCATGCTCCAGTGAAACAAGCCTCCTTAATGTTAAGTATAACATTTCTTCTCTGGACTCTGGGAATTTTCACTGGATATCCTCAGTACCAGAAATTCTCTCCTTCCTTTTCTCTTTCTCCTAATTTCCAACCTTCTGCATGAACTTTCCCCAGTTCTTGCTAATATTAATGCATTTCCTCTGAGATTACCCCAAATTTATCTTACACATATCATATTTGTTCATGGGGTTCTTCATGTCACCTCCCCCACCAGACGACTGTGAATTCCTTGAGAGCAGATTTGGGTTTTTAGTTTAGTTTTGTTTTGTTTTTAACCTTTCTTTGTATAATAACTTGCAGGTTTGCAGGATCTGCAGTTTTCATCTTTATCTCCTTTGCTATTAGCAACACTTTATTTGATTCTCTCCTACAGCTTCTTCTGGATGCAGAACAGTCTTTTGTTATTCAATTTCATTTTCATTTCTATGAAAAGATATTTTCCTTGTCTTTTGTGGGATTTGTGTTTTTATCAATGGAATTATTCAATTTAATCACTATGCATTTTAAAATTTACAGCAGGTTTTTTTTTTCCTTTCTTTTTCTGAAGGCAATCTGTGGATTCTTTGAATTAGTGCTCTATTTCTTGTGTTCAGTTCTGGAGTGTGTTTTTTTGTTTTCCTTTATTTTTGTATTTATTGCATTATGTTTTGGGGGCTTTTTGTTTTTGTTTATTTTTACTATTTCTGTTCTGGGAGACATATCATCCTTAAATTGCTTCTATACATACTGTTTTCAAGATCAAAATATTTTGCTCATGTGGAGATCATATTTTCTTTTAACATTTTTTTCCATTTTTTCTTCCAGATTGGAGTTTTTTTCCATGCATTTGCATTTCTAAGCATTTATTCTCTCTTTATATTTTTGGTGAGACTCACTACTAAGTTTTTTGATTGTTTGTTTTTCTATTCTGGCATTATTGCTGCTGTGCAAAATATAAAATCTGCTTTCATTATCCTTATTTCTCATTTAAACCATTCAGCAACATTTTACTAAAGTTTTCTTGAGAATCCACAGATTCTTCTGCCTCATCAGGTGTCAGTTCTTTTGTTTTTTCATTTTCCTTTTTCTTATAACATTTATTCATACATATCTGGTATCTTTCAGCTGACCAGGAAGCCATATTCCCTCCTGTTATTAATCTTTCCTTAGTTTTATTTGCTTATGCTCAATATCTTTAATTGGGTTTTATTCCTCTTGAGGTTTCTGGTAATTTCAGGTTTTCCTTTATTTTTTTTTGAATCTTTAAATTCCTTAAATTATGACTTTTTTTTTTTCCTTTGATGGTGATTTCCCTAAGGGATACACCTTAAAGCTATCTCAGGGTCCACCTATATTGTGGAATTTACTCTCCTGTCTAAGTCCCTGACCCAGATGAATTCAAAGGGAACAGCATTGGCCCCTTCTAGACATCAGGCCCCCTTTTCATTTAATCTTAGGAGAATCTTCTCTCCTCCCTGCCTACTCAACACACACACACACACACACACACACACACACACACACACAAACACACACTTTGTTTTCCCAATTTCATTTCCTCAGTTCACTAATATTCTCTCTCTCTCTCTTTCTTGCTCTCTCTGTCTCTCTCTCTCCTCCTCTCTCTCTCACTCTTGCTCTCTCTCTCTCCCTCTCTTTCTCTCTCCCTCTCTCTGTCTCTGTCTCTCTCTCTGACTCTCTGTCTCTCTCTCTGTCTCTCTCTCTGTCTTTGTCTCTGTCTCTCTCTCTCTGTCTCTCTCTCTGTCTCTCTCTCTGTCTGTCTCTCTCTCTGTCTCTGTCTCTCTGTCTCTCTCTCTGTCTCTCTCTCTCTCTCTCTCTCTCTCTCTCTCTCTGTCTCTCTCTCTCTCTCTCTCTCTCTGTCTCTCTCTCTGTCTCTCTGTCTCTCTCTGTCTCTCTCCCTCTCTCTGTCTCTCTCCCCTGTTGCATCAAAGCAATGTGGCTGATTCAGGCAGAAATCACTTTCTCCTTTTCTTTTTCATCATATCAGTGAAGTAGTAGGGGTGGAATAGTATTAAGTTCTGTTGAATGTTGCCTAAGGGATGATAGCGGGACACTGGCAGAAGCTGGCACACACTGGCACAACTATAAGGGAAATGCTTAGTTGGTTCTGGAACCCCAGAGTATGAGGTTTTGGTGTGGAGGATGTGAGTAATCATGGTAGGAATTAGCCATTAGCCTTCTCAGCTGTTATTCCATCAGATCATTAATCCTTAGGGTTCTAGGGGTCTTAGAACATGGAGATAGTTGCAATTACTTTACTTCTTGCATATAATTCTTATTTAGAGAAGTCTGAGAAGTCAAGGAGATTTGGGAATTTTCTAGTCCTTGTTCTGTGTTGGCCACAGAAGACAAAGTGATTCGAATCATTCTTAGCTGTCACGTCATGCTTCAACAAAAACCCCCAGTCTCAAAAAGCTGAAAGTAATAGGAAGTATCATGGAGTTTTATTTATGCTAGAAATAGGACCTTGTATGTGTTGATACTTCACCACTTTACATACCCACTGACTAGGAAAGAGTTTCAGGTTCCATCTCCAGTCTAATCTATACCTGCAAAAGAATCCTCACAAAAACATACCTGACAAGTAATTACCCAATCTGTATTTAAGAAGCTTTACAAAATGAAATTTTCTGTCCCTTTGAGAGGGGAAGAGAGAGAGACAGACACAGAGAAATATACATACACAGGGACAGAGAAAGAGAGAGACAGTGAGAGAGTTGAATACGTATCTCTCTCCAGGTCATGAAAAATATCAAAAGCTGAAATTACCCAATCATAAAGCAATTCCTCAAGACTTAATTGTTCATGAGAAACTAACAAAAATCTTAGGGTTCATATGAGGATAACTAACTCTTTCTATGCGATGTTATCTGCCCAGATGGAGTAAATAACCCACTCATTGGGTTCATGAGTCTATGGGGAGAGAGGAAAATACTAAATAAATATTTATCCTGTAAAATTCTCCTCTTTCATGTAAATCATGGAAACAATCAATCTTTTAACGACCACTCTTGCCAAGGGCTGGCAGGCATTGGGGATACATAGGCAATAATATACACCCCCCCCAAACTCAAGGAACTTCTGCAAGAGTAGAAGATGGGTTCAAATGTCTTCTCTGTATTGTAACTTCCTCAAGAAGTTTCACCAGAGCTACGGATGGCTTACAGAACTGGACTGTTACTATGTGTTGCTGACTGAGAGGAAAACAAGAAGCTGGATTATGTTTTCATCCTATTCATCAGAATGCATAGTTCCTCTCACAGACAGTGCTGGGCGTTTTACTGTCTTTCATCCTACAATGAACCATGGAAATCAGCCTATTAGTTGACTAATAATTACTTTATTTTGTCATTATGTCAAAATAACTGCACTTTCTGAAGCTAATAGCTTGTATTCATTTCCTTAAAACACACAGACACAATAGACCTGGCATTGTGATTTAATGTTTTGAAAAAGACAAAGCTATTAGGGTAAGTATTCAAAAGTTAAGCAAAGATTCCACATAGCCATAAGCACACTGCAAGGCTACATTAGGAAGTAATGATTCCCACCAATTGCACTTTAGCTAGGATGAACAAAGGCAAAGAGAAGAGAAACCAGGTTGTTTAGGTTGAGTGCATTGTTAAATTTAGGATAAGGAAAGGCAATAGAAATTTGAAAACCTAATCTTATGGGAATTCAATGTAAATTATTTTGGCTTTCTCTCTCCTTGTGTGTGTGTTTTTATTCTTCTCATTTATACGGATCAAAACATAATTTTATGAAGGAAGGAAGCGGGGACGTTCCCCATATATGTTTCCTGGTTTCAATGTGAAAACCAGACTCACCTTACTTTGGATTTAATTAAATCAGAAGTAGGCTAAATCATTCAGATCTTAGGACCAAAGCTTTAGAGGAAGGGGGCTCATGAGCAATCTAGTCTAACCATCTTATGTGGTAAATGATGGCTCTGAAGCCCCAAAATGTTAAATTTCCTCAAGGTCACAAAAAAATAAGTACCAGAGGCAGAATGCTTCTTCCTTTTTGAGGTCAGGGGAGAAGGCAAGGGCTTCATGAAAGCAAACAGAAGAGCTAATAAACTACTGTAATGCAAAGGAAAATATCATTAAAATATATGAGAATTGCATTGAATTGCATTTTACAGTCTTAGTTCTAGAAAATAAATAATGACACTCTCCACCATCCTTTGGCAAACAGGCAGAGAACTCCAGGATTGTAATGCTACATATGTTATCAGAACAAGTTATTGTGTTAGTTTGTCCTGTGTAATTGTGTGTTCTATTATAAAGGATGGGTAGAGAGGGCATAGTATGGGAAGGCACCATGTTCTTTAAAGAGAAAAATTTGGCAGACGTGTTTGAAACATTTTAGAACTCAGTAAGTGATTCATGACAGTGAGGTGTTATAATGGATAAGAAACTGACCTTGGAATCAGGAAGTCTCATCTTTATGAGTTCAAATCCAGCTGCAGACACTTACTAGCTGTGTGACCCTGGGCAAGTCACTAAATTCTGTTTGCCTCAGTTTCCTCATCTGTAAAATGAGCTGGAGAAGGAAATGGCAAATTACTCCAAAATCTCTGTCAAGAATTACCAAAAATGGGGGCCTGAAGTGGAAAGAAAACAAAAATTTTATTCATAAATACTTGTGGATATATTGTTTTTTGCCATGAATCAAGAAAAGTTCTAAACATAGATGGATTAGGGGATTTACAGTGATATAGGGAAATTTCAGGTCTGAAGTAACTCTATGTCTGCAATTAAGTATATACTCAATGGATTTAAGAATAAAGGATTTCTTTTGCCTCCAGAGGTTAATGATCCTCTGAAGAGTGGCTCATTGACTTTCATTAGGGTTCATCTGAGTGAGAAGTAAATGTTTCTTTGGAAATGAACTTTTGACTTATACAGTGGAAATATGACTGAGTACCAGGACACCCAAAGAAAGATGACCTGCTTATTAGATTATAGATTCGAAAGCCTTTGTATCCCTAGCATCTAGCTCAGTTTCTTGCCCGTAGCAGGGGTTTAAGCAAATATGTGTTGGCTTGGACTGAAGAAAATTCATTCTTCTCCTGTGATACAAATTGATAGTATTATATGTTATTTTTTTTGGAGGAGGAAAGGCAAGGCAATTGGCTTAAGTGACCTGCCCAAGGTAACACAGCTAGTAACTGTTAAACATCTGAGGCTGGATTTGAACTCAGGTCCTCCTGCCTCCAGGACTGGTGCTCTATTCACTGTGCCAACTAGCTGCCCCAGTAGTATATGTTTTAAAACTAGAAGGGACTTCAGAAGTCATTGTATCCTGTCCTATGATCTTACAGATTGGGAAACTGAGCCCCATAGATATGAAGTGAATGATCTAAGGTCACAAAGCTCATGTGCCCAAAGTGAGATTTGAAATCAGACCTTCCTAGCATGAGGACTAGCCCCCTATCTAATACACTGTATGGTCTTTGGTCAGACTGAATATACATCTTTGGCCAGAAGAACATACATTTCTACAAACATCAGCAACTGAAATGCCATTTTCTAATTATAATAAGAATCATATTTATCCAGAGAAAAATTCCTTGCATGGCCTGAGACTCTAGGGAAACAGATGGCAGAGGTAGTATAATCCCTTTGACCTCAAACAAGTCATGACAAATCGGACATGACTGAAACAATTGAAAAACAGCAACATATATTCTGAAATTCCTTTATTTGATCAAAATCTGCTGTCTTTCCACCCTTCATTTTTCAGCCCTCAACTCTATCAGTCATTCTCCCTATAACTTCTAATTCAGCCATATTTCAGTTCTTTTCCAAGTCATTATCCCTTCACTGGTCTCCCTATAGCATCTCAACCCAATGGAGAACCAATTCAACTCTACATTCTCCTCTTTTCTCAAGTACTTTACTTCTTTATCCTATCACTTATGTTGTCTTGTCAATCCTTGGCCTTAGATTATACCTAACACCTGCTGCCTTTGTTCTTATCCATAAACTGTTAAATGACGCTAGAGAAAATTGGATCCCCTACCAATTTATATTATATAACCCAAACTGGCCCTTCACCGAAGCAAGGCAATTCATTTTTACCTCCCTAATTGATGCACTCCCTTACTCACCAAAGCAGCATTTCCAAACCTTTCATCCCTCCTCAAGTCATGGTTTCAAATCCCTCCACTCTCCTAATTGTGAATTTATATTTCAATGAAGAAATTGAATCCATTCACCAATGGTTCCCGGATCTCCATTCTTCTTCATCTCGCATCACTGAGACTCTCTCCCTCTGTCTCTGTCTCTCTGTCTCTGTCTCTCGCTCTGTCTCTCTCTCTCCCTCTGTCTCTCTCTCTCCCTCTGTCTCTCTCTCCCTCTCTCCTTCTCTCTCTCCCGCTCTCCCCTGCCCTTCTCACATGGAGAAGTATCCTTTCTCCTTTCAAAGGAAAATCACTCTCCCTGAAACTTTGATTCCATTCTATCCTTTCTCTTCCAGCAGATGGCCACTTTTTACATCCTCATTCTGCCACTAATATTCAAGTTCTTCCTATATTATCTCCTAGCAGCTCTCCTATTACCTACAGACATACCCAAGTATTCCCCATCCTCCAAAAGCACTTATCTCAGAGAGGTAAGGGGGAGTGAATGAAATTTACTTCAGAATTTGCTCAAAGAGGGAGTGACATACACATGCATTTGGGTATGGAAATCTATCTTACCCTACAGGAAAGCAGGAAGGGAAGGAGATAAGAGAAGAGGGGATGATAGAAGGGAGGAGAGATTGGTGGAGGCAGTAGTCAGAAGCAAAACACTTTGGAGGAGGTACAGGGTGAAAGGAAAGAGAGAATAGAATAAACATGTTAGGGGGAAGTAGGATGGAGGGAAATTAGTAAGCATAGCCGTGAAAAAAAAATTGAAGCAAGTTTCTCTGATATTTCTCATTACTCAAATATATAGAGAACTGAGTCAAATTTATAGAAATAGGAGCCATTCCCCAACTGACAAATGATCAAGAGATATGAACAGTTTTCAGATGAAGTAATCAAAGTTATCTATATATAAAAAGATGTTCCAAATCACTATTGATAGAAGGAAAGCAAATTGAAATAATTCTGAGGTACTACCTCATACCCATTAAATTGGCTAATAGGACAGAAAAGGAGAATGACAAACGCTGGAGGGAACATGCAAAAAATGAGACATTGGTGCACTATTGGTGACATTATTCATTGATTCAACCATTCATTAGAGAAATTTGAAACGATGTCCAAAGGGCTATAAAATCATGCTTACTCTTTGACATAACAGTGCCACTACTTAGGTCTGAATCCAAAAACAAAAGGGAAAAAGAACTATATGGATGGAAATATATATGGCACCTCTTTTCTTGTGGCAGGAAGTTGGAAATTGATAGAATATTCATCTGTGGAGAACAAATCATGGTATGTGTTTATGATGGAATACTATTGTTCTCTAAGAAATAATGAGTAAGATGCTGTCAGAAAAACCTGTAGACTTATATGAGCTGATACAAAGTAAAATCACTGTATACAAAGTAAGAGCAATATTGTAAGATGATCAGCTGTGAATGACCTAACTCTTCTAACCAATACAATGACACAAGACAACTCTGAAGGACTTATGATGAAAAAAGCTATCCATCTCCAAAAAAATGATGGTAGATTGAAGCACACTTTTTTACTCTATTTTTCCTGAGGGGTTTTTTTTGGTCTGTTTTCTTTCACAACATATGTATTACATGACTATATGTGTATATTTTAAAATATGTTATTTTAAATAATATTTAAAATATTACATATTTGACAAAATATGTATTACATGACTATATGTGTATAACCCACATTGAATTGCTTGTCTTCTTAATTTTTGGGGGGGAGGAAGGGAGAGAATTTGGAAATCAAAATTTTTAAAATGAATCTTTAAAAATTGTTTTTATGTGTAGCTGTAGAAAAGTAAAATCACATTTTTTAAAGCACTAACTTGATCCATCCATCCTTATTAGCAATGATGCTATTTCCCACCTCACTTTTGTGTCTCATCTCTTTGAGAAAACCATCTTTCCCTCTCATTCTCTTCTTAACTCTCTATGGTCTGGCTTCTGACCTTATAATTCAACTAAAATTTCTATCTCCAAAGTTACCAATGATTTCTTTCTTGTCAGCTCTAATGGGCTTTTCTCAGTCCTCATCTTTCTTGATCTCTCTCCAGCCTTTGGTGCTGTCAGTCACCCTCTTATTAATATTCCCCTCTCCTTGGATTTTTTGTGAAACTGTTCCTTCCTGGTTTTTCTCCTACTTTTCTCTAGGCATTTTGTCAGTTTCCATTGCTGGATCTTTAGCAAGATTTTTCCTGCTGGTGGTCATTGTCCCCTAAGGCTCCAATATGGATCCTTTTCTCCCTCTATAAAATATCTCTTGGTGATCCTATGAATTTGATTATCAATCTAAGTATCATCCTCCATTCCTTACTCTCACCCACCAATATCTAATCAATTGTCAAATCTTTCCAAAAATTTCCTTAAAATCCAACTGTGCTTCCTTCTTTATATTGCTTCTTTTTTTGAAGCAAATTTACCTTTCATAAAATAGGCCAGCATTCTTTTTCCAGAAATAGGTTAAATGAATGACTGATCATCTTTGTAGGATTAAACACTTTTTTACACTTTCTATTTCATGGGGCCACAAAATATAACAGTATTTTTAAAAATCCTTTGATAAATATTATAATTCTTTCTCTCCTACCTTGACACCTTTTACTGAAGGATGACATTTCTTTTTGGGAAACTCATCTTGATCATGTTAAGAAATTTGCCATTAGTTTTGAAACTGTCATTTTTCCTTTCCCAGAGAGCTAGTTTCTCTACTGTCATCACTATTGAACTTGATACTTGCTCAGAAGATGTTGAGGGTCTTTGGATCTGAAATGACTTTTGAATGAGAGTGCTTAAAATGTCACCTACTTCCTGGAAGTTAAGCCCGTAATTGAAATGCTTCTATAGGATGTTCAATGGAATGAAAATGTATGAGCTCAGAATTTTTTTTATCTGTTCTTTATGCTGCAACTCACTTAGCCAGTCTATTTTTTTTTCTTTTTGGTGACTCATTAGTACACTTGAGGTATTGCTTCTGGAAATAAATAAGTAAAACTTTGCAACATCTCATTTAAACGTTTGGAATCAATTATTCTTTTTCTCCCTTGTTTCCAGGTATATTTTAATTTTAAAAATAACTGATAATACTATTACTTTTGGTGTCATGGAAGGATTCCATTTCCAAATATCATGAGTAACAGCCTGTGGCCTTCTGCCTCAGAATGCACCCGAGGCATTTATTAATGGACCAATAAAACACAGCCTGTCTCAGCTTAATGCTGTATTCCCAATTCATGTGAACAAGTCAGTTCCCAGAATTTGCCACAGGCAATCTAGTATTTTATCTTTTGTCTATCTTTGCCTTAATCTCAGTTAAGTTTTACTCTTTGTCTAGAATGCTAACCAATAGGTGTGCATTTAATTTTCCTTCTTCTCCTCTAAGAGTTCCTGACTTTAGGTAGCTGCAGATTTTCAAAATCATATGCATGACTCCCTCTCTCTAAAAATCAGATCTGCTAGAGTCACTGGGGGTCATCTGACTCAACTCTTCCCCTGGCTCAGGACTTGCTGAATCCACAAACAATGTCACATGGTAACAATGCAATTCTCTTCACCAGGGTTGAATCTGACTTCCTTTGCTTTGTTCTAATATATGCTTCATTTTATTTTTTCCCCATGGTGAGAAAGGCTAACTTTTGGATAATTTTATTTTTCTCCCAGGTGGCCTATATATGAAAATGAGACTGTGGTGCCCTGGAAATGTGAATTTATATTTGAGCACACCTTTTCTCTGGTGTATATATTTCTTACCTTTAGTTATCATAGCACAACACATGGGAATTGCAACATTTTTGCTAGTTGTTTTGTGTGTGTGTGTGTGTGAATATTTGCTCACCTCTATATATAAGTATTCCTTTTAGGTGCTGTTATCATACAGGTGCACATCTCAGAACCATCTCATCTCCAATGAATTAAAATTGTGGGAGACCAAAGGTGCAATAGATAGACACACAGTAAGCTATAGTATATTAAAACAGTGTGTGATAAGTGGTTTTAAAAAGTTATTATGTGAAGAATGTATGATCAAAAAAATGTCCTTTTCTGGGACTATTTAACTCCTTTTGTGTACTCTCCACACCAAGAAACTGACTTACAGGCACTTCTTGCTGTCCTAAATTCCATCTTCCACCCCTTTGCCTATGTACAAATGTTGTCTACCTTCTGGAATGCCCTCTCTCTTTTCTTCTATCTCTAATAATTCCCAGCTTCCTTCATATTACAGCTCTATGTATCATCCCATATCAGATCTTTTTGGATTCCCTCAAATTGTACTCTCATCTTTGAAATTATTTTGAATTAATTTTAGATAATTGACATTTATATTATTAATAACTAATATTCAATATAGCACTTCAAGATTTGAAAATGTTTCACATATATTATCATATTTGATTAATATATATGATCTGTATACAATTGTGCATGTCATGTCTTCTCCCATGTCCAGTACAATCTAAGCTTCCTACGATCATATGGTTTTGGTGGTTTGTTTTTTTTTTTTTTTGTTTTGTTTTGTTTTGTCTTGGCATCTCCATGACTATCACAGTATATTGAACATCCAGGGCAGTGTACAATGCCTGAATCATAGCAGATGCATAATAAATCTTAGGTGGCTGACAAAATGACATCATAAGTCCTTAAAAATGCTAGTTGAATTAATTTGAATGTAGCAAAAGTGAGTTATAAGAGACAGGCATTCCAAGGGTTAAGGGTAGATGAGGAAGGCCTCTAGTATTTTGGATAGATATCCTTTGCAATATTTATGGGAAGATATAGACAAGAATTACAAAGAATGAGGTCTTGGATGTGTTTTCCTCTATGCCACTGATGGCAGGGTCCATGTAGATAATATCACAGATTCATTAAAAATATATTAAAACACATACACATCTATATGTTGCTGGATCACATTTAAGCTTATCAACAAATCGTGTAAGTATTCTAGTTAAACTCCTAGTTTAAGAAAAAGAGGCCATTTCAGTACTTGAGCTAAATCTCATTAGAATACAATGATATTCTTAATCACATATTTCTTATTAATTTACATAGTATTTCACTTACATATATATACACACATATACATACACACACACATATTCCTCCAGTGAGACTTAGAATATGTATTACCAAGATTTGGACTTAACAATATGTTGAATAGAGTATCTTCACTATGGATCTGAAGAGGCTTTGGGAAATCTGAGGTTTTTTCCTCCACTTTCTTCCAAGAATTCCCATACAGCCAAAGATCTTTGGCTGGCCATGGAAGAGAGAGTAATTTTTCACAGCTAATGGTTCATGCTATTTATAACCACTGATTGGAGGTTTATCTGTTCTCTCCTTCTATCCGAACTTTTAATGAATTGAGATCATTATTTATCATTGCAGGCAAAGTAGAGCAAGCTCATCAATGTTACCCTGTTTACAACCTTCCACATGCTCCATTTTGAATAGATCTATCTAATCTGATAAGTAAAGATACTAACCTTACTCCCCCAAATGATGATGCTACTAAACATGATTTTCTTGATGTGATTATGTTGTCGTTGTCATTGTTTGGCTCTAATACAGTTTCAGAAAAGTACATTTTAAAAACAGTAAGCACTAAATCAGTATTTGTGGAGTTGCTACTGATGATGCTTTTAGAGCACTAGGTTTGGAGTTGGGACAATCTTAGCTCAAACTTAGCCTCAGACTTTTATTAGTTATGGGCTCCTTGGTAAATGGCTCTGCTCCTCTCAGCCTCCATTTCCTCATCTGTAAATGACAAGGTTGGACTCAATGGCCTGGAAACTCCATTCCAACTCTAAATCTATGATCCTTTGAATTTAAGGGGTATGCCAGTGAAAACTGCTACATATTCAAATATCACTAGGTAGTATTTAATCTCCCTCATTCTTGCCCTTCAAATTCTGGAGCATAAGAGAACATACCAACTTCCTTCTCTTGAGTTAGTACAGTCATACAATGGAGAAACAGATATTTTTTTTAATAAAATACATCTTTAATTGTATCTAATATTTGATTTTGGTAGGCATTGAACACTGCTTTATGAAGATTCTTTTAAAATTCTTTAATTGTATCTAATATTTTATTTTGGTGGGAATTAAACATTATTCTACAATAACATGTTTTTCTATGCCTAAGGAGAAGAATTCACTGTCAAATAAAAATTTTTATTTTTCAAAGTAGCAATTATTTTTTTCTGCCAGAACATATTTTCTCCTATAAGTAATCTACCTAAATGGAACCTGACTTTCTCTGTTAGACACTAAGGTCTCATGGAAAATATTACACATAAAGATAATTTAAAGCAAGATGACCACTGAAAACATAAAGGCTTTGAAACAAAAATCAGCAATGAAGTAAAATGCACCCTCAGAATCATGATCAAAATAAAACAGAAGGAAGGGGGAAATCTATCTGGGTTCAACCAAGACCATAGAGGTTTCAATTCTATAGGGTTTCTTTTTCTCATCTCATGCTCGGTAAAGAGAAGAAAAGGGCAAGTGAGCATTCCAGACAAAAGATCTGGTTTTTGTTCTCTGAATTCAATACCACCAAAGTATGAGACCCATTGCAATAAACTCTGCCAAAGACATGCAGAGAGTCCAACCCTTTTCCCTTTTCCCCCCTATGAAAGATGTTACTTTTGTAACATCTTCAAAAGGATCCAAATTCTCATCCCCTTCTGAACCTGGAGATACCACACATGGAGGGCACATTCTGGGCAACGGAAACCGGTAGGGAAATGAGATTCCATTCAAATGGAAGTAGAAAAGGAATGGGCAGAGAAAAGAGATGCACAAAGACACAGAATTAAGTGAAGGTAAAAAAAAAAGTTATTCTTCTTTCCTCATGCAATGTATTTAATTTCCATCTATTCACTTATGCTTATGTTTGCGTATAGGGAATGACTACCTTCCTGAAATTCAAATCTGCTTTTAGTTTTAACTTCATCCTAGATATAGTATGATATACAAATGTTTAGACTGATGCTTTTCATTCACCTTTCAATAATATCTTTCAAATCTTTGAGATATATATACCTATAAAAGTTTTCATATGTTATTTTTTAAGTTAAATTGAATATGTGAGGTTTTTACAATGCATCAAAAATATTTCCAGCCATGCTATTTTATTCTGCAAAAAGCATTTGGCTTTTCAGCATGTTTTCCTATTAAAGAAAGGAAAGTATCATTTTTTTCTTCCTCTTTAAATACACAATGAAAAGAAACTTCAAATACATGAAAATCGATTTAAAATTTCAACTCCACTCTTCAAAATACGTTTCTAAGATATGTCTTTATTATGTGATTGGATTTTTAAAAAAATAATATGCAATTGTCCATAATCTAGCCTGTCCATTTAAAAATGGCTTGTTTCCTTTCTAATCATTAGTGCCAATCCTTGAGAGACTATGTGGGGCATATGTTCTTAATAAGCTAAGCAACAGTGGAATATTGTTTAGCAAAGCACAGGTATATTATTTTTCCATATACTTCAGCCATCTCCGGCCACATATTATATGGTCACTCCATAAGAATTGATCACAGGTGAGGTTTCCTGCAAAGATGATTTTATCAAATACTCCTATTAAATGACTTTCCTGTAGTGAAGGCATCCAGATAACTTGGAGGGCTTTGATAGGGTATGCATTTGTGCGTTCGTGTGCATATGTGCTTGGAAGTGTATGTTTTATTGGGATACCTCATTCATACAAAATGTTTTTGGACTTCAGAAAATATTTAATCATCAAATATTCCCTGGTTGTTAAAAGTAAAAGATTATTGAAAGGCCCATGGCACACAAGATCATATGACTTAAAAGGTAGTCAGTGATTTATGGCATTGTTACCTCCCATCATTGAGTAAATGAGGCTTGAAACTGACTAATGTTTCTCTTCATTTTGTTTGTAGGAAACATTTATAACTTCCTTAGGGGATTTTTCAGTGCTAAATTGTAGAGTAGTCAAAAAAAACTTGAACTGTTCCTTGATTTTAATTACATGTGAGAAGAAGTAAAACCTTGGGAATACTTTTGACTTGGTAAACTTTATTTTACAGTTCTTATTGTCAACATATGCCCATGTTGATAAAGGCAGAGGCAGCATCAACTTTATAAATCAGTTTCTACTCAACATTCCTTCCTTTCATTGTGAACTAACAAGCTTTGTCTATTCAAATGTCCCTGTTTTACATTTGGCCAATTTCTCCCAAATTTTCCCGGAGTAACCTCTTTGATAAATGCAAAATCACTTGGAACTCTCTTTTAGTAGTTACTGGATGACCACTTTTTGGGTACATAGCCATTGGAATTCACTTATGAGTTGGGCCAGATGGTCACTTAGGGTCACTTTCAACTCTTCAACTTTGTGATTCTGGGTAAAAAAATGCACATTGTTTATTTTTTTACTAAATACAAATATATATTTGAAGAATCTGAGAGTTGCTTGGGCCTCATTTGGCCATATAATCCATTGCATCCCTCATCAAGAATTTCCTCTATACCTTTTTAGAGAATTAGTCATTTAACCTTTATCTTAAACCTTCATTTTGAGGGGAAACCCATCACCTCTCCAGACAGTCCATCCTACTTTGTGACAGCTCTAATTTGCAAGGAAGTTTTTAATGACATCAAGTCAAACTTTGTGTCTTTGCAACTTCCATCCACTGCTACAAGTTCTGCCTTCTGGGGCCACATGAAGAAATGACAACTCTTCATATGCTTGAAGATGGCTCTCACATGTTTTCTGAGGCTTTGTCCTCCATACTTTATCTCCCTAGCTCCTTCCTTCAAACAATCCTGATATGGTATGGGTAATAGTATATGTTGCCCTTGTTATATATTTCTCTTAAATCAATAAATACTTGTAATTTCATATGACCCACAATCTCACAGAGATAAAAATCTAATATATTTATTTTATTTTGTTTCCAAAACGAAATTTTGATACAGATATATCTTTCTTTCATAGGTCTTCCTAATATAATTTCATTTTTCCCCCAGGATATGTCCTCAAGTCTTTGTCTTTATCTCTAAACATGTATATGTTTTAGCTACATGATTATGGTTCAGTCAGACAAAGTCCAAAATATTCAGTCATTCTTAATAATTGCCAAATTCAGATGTGGTCAAAGGGACCCAAAAGGAAGGATACAAGTTTTGCATGATACCAGAGGCAAAATGTTTCTAGAGAGCTGGCCTAAGAAATGTTATTTCCCTATACAAAGTTACAAATGCTATAAGCAACACATAGACAGTACATTTGGAAAAGCCAGCCATGGTTCTAAAGACTCATTTTGTAGGGACAGGTGGCCAGGAAGGGACTGCAAAGCTTATAACATGTGCTCTGATGAGAATTCAAAAATGTGTATTTCTAGTGTTATTTCAACAAAGCTTCATCCACTGAAATAGGTATTATTACTCTCTTGTGTATAGCATTTGTGTTCCCCATAAATATATGTGCTTTTCAAGGTTACTATTTAAAATGTCCAGCATTTTAATCAGCTTGACAAAAAAAAATCTATCCTTTGGACAGTGGCACCCAACTACAATTGTTTCTGAACAAAGAAACATAGTATAATAGAATATAAGATGGAGAATAAGTTAAGATGAGTTCAAATCCTACCTCAAACACTTAACTAGATGTGTGACCTAGGCAAATCAATTAACGTCTCTGAGTTGCATTCTCATTTGTAAAAATAACATAAGATCACCTTTCTCAGAGAGTTGTCATCAGGATCAAAAGAGATAATTTTTATAAGGTATATTACAGACACAACACATAAATTTAGCTGTTGTTTTTGATAGGAAATAATTCTTGTCTTTTTTGATGGAGTTTAACTCTCTGTCTATCTATATACATATACACATACGTGCACACATATATACATGCATAGATGTACATGTGTATACATAAATACACATATGTGTATATAAGTATGTCAGTCTTCCTGGGACAGGGATATTCTGTAGCTTTTACACAGGTTGACAAGATAAATGTTTTTCGCTGTTTAATCAACATACTTGTCTTGTGGGAGGGTAATTTAAAGGACTTTTGGTATCATACAAGCAGTAGCCAAAATTACAAGGATGATACATATTTCACTGCATTTCCACATAATTTTTATTTCTGCTTCCAGTTTTGAAATAGAATTTTACTTTAAATTTGAATTTTATTTTTATTATTATTTTTGGCAGAATGAAAAGATGAATTTGGGGACATGGGGACATTAATTAAATCATTGATTTTTAAAGATTTTTATGGATTAACTTCAGACTTGAATGGTTACTCACATAATTTTTTTTTTTTAAGCAATCGAGGTTAAGTAACTTGCTCAAGGTTACACGGCCAGGTGTTTCTGGGTGGGTGCCAAGTGTCTGAGCCCAGGATTCGATCCCCAGGTCATCCCAACACTGGAGCCAGTGCTCTTATTTGCTGTGCTTTCTGGCCGCCCCATATTCACATAATTTTTTAAACATTTACCAAGCATCAGGCACTGTTATAAATGCTAAAGATACTAAAAGAGGTAAACGATAGCCCCCATCTTCAGAAAGCTTACAGACTAATGGGGAATAATGATAGGTAATAATAAATTTGTGATAATTCTTCAATTCTAGCATTTTATTATATACTCAAGGCTATTTTGAGATGTCCATTTATAGCATGGGGATGTCAGTTCATGAAAAAAGTGAAATTCTGATGTGTAAATCTAGTTATCAGGTTATATCTTGACAAGTGATCAGGAAAAGCTAATTTTATTTTTTACATCATACAGTAAAATGTTCCACAATTTCTAACAATTCTTTGAATCATCAGTTTTGATCACTAGGCTTTCTGTAACTTCTAGTTGTGATGAGCTCAACATAAATAACTCTGATTGGGGGGGGGCAGCTAGGTGGTGCAGTGAATAGAGCACTGGCCCTGGAATCAGGAGGACTTGAGTTCAAATCCGGCCTCAGACACTTAACACAAAAAACTAGCCATGTGACCTTGGGCAAGTCACTTAACCCCAATTGCCCTCCAAAAAAAAAAACAAAAAAAAACCTCTGATTGGATAAAGATGTCTATATGTTTCAGACATGTGTTTAATGTACCTTCTCAACATTTATGACTAAGATCATTCAGATACCAATGATGGAGTGCCTTTTGATTCCATTCTCTCTTTTTTTTTTTTGGAAAGGGAAAGCAGGGCAATTGGGGTTAAGTGAATTGCCCAAGTTCACACGGCTAGTAAGTGTTAGGTGTCTGAGGCCAGATTTGAACTCAGGTCCTCCTGAATATAGGGCCAGTGCTCTATTCACTGTGTCACCTAGCTGCCCCTTTTGATTCCATTCTTACTCCTAAACTTTGCTGGTTTAATTCAGAGAGAAACCTCCATAGCTACATTTTAAAAATTTCATGAGTATATATGTTATCAGACTTAACTTTATCATAAAGAGGTAATGTATGCTTGTTATAGAACTATCCATGTGTTTTTTTAACCTATTTATCATGTGATAGTAATCTTCTTTATCTTTTTTTTTTTGATCAGGAAGTGTTAATCAGAAAATTCTGTAACTGCTTTAGGGTGAGGGGTTCTTCACTTTAAAAATATAACACGGATTTTGTTAGGATACTTCCCAAATATTATGTTGTGTTTTACAATTACAAAAATGTTTAATAAAGCATATTGCATAGGGATTAATTGCCATTAATGTGATCTTCCCATTTACTATTGTTTTCATGAGGTCAATTTTTCTTAACAATAAGAAAGCTGGGGGCAGCTAGGTGGCACAGTGAATAGAGCACTGGCCCTGGAGTCAGGAGGACCTGAGTTCAAATCCAGCCTCAGACACAATTACTAGCCATGTGACTTTGGGCAAGTCACTTAACCCCAATTTCCCTCCAAAAAAAAGCAGTTAGCCGATTTTTCCCCTTATTGATTAGGTTAAATACAATTCTTCTTAGTACAATGACCAACTTATATTTAGTATAGTCTTCATCCACTGATTCAATTTAACATTGAGATTAAACCCTAAACCTACATTCTCACTTTTCCTCTGGTTTATTTTATTTATACCTATGGTTTACTGATTCCAAGTGACATTTTTACATCACTTGGAAAATATTTTCTGAGATGAAGGAGCTATTAAATATGCTTTGTTTTGTACTATTTTTTCTAGTTGAATTACATAGCTTAATGCCATCCAATTATAGAAACTAGTTAGTAAGATGCGTACTTTCAACTCCTTTTTTAATTTGAAGACCATATTCAGTTAATTATAGGAAAAATTATGAATTAAGGGTTAGGTGGAACCATAATGGACTTGAGTATTTCCCATGTAATACTCACACTAAGTAATGGACTTCAGTATCTCCCAAGAAAATATCACATTTTTTAATCAACTGTTCTTGACATTATAGTATTGATGTCATTATAGACATTTAAGACATTATAGTCTTAAATAGTGAATAATTTTACACACACGCACAAGCATATATACATACACTAACATTGCCATAGGACACTGAGAGAGTTTGAGCAGTATCAATGACATCCTTGGCTACCCACCACAATTGACTAAAGTGAATATAGGTGTATTTTCTATTGTTGTTATCCATCCTTCACTTTTGGAAAGGACAACTGACCCCACAAATGAATAATATCTTGACTTGCTTATCAATTGTATTAAAAAATCATCAGTTTCATTCTCTCTTCCAGAATCACTGAAGTCCAGTGATAGTGTGTATGTGGTCTTTAACATGTGTATGTGTGTATGAGATATGTGTGCGTGAGATATAGGTATATATGTAATTGTAGTTGCTGCATTTATTTTGATAGTAAAGATGTAATTCTTTCTATTAAGAAAGCAGCAATCAAAATGTATATTTAAGATAAAGATAGCAAAAGGCTTTGCTCCCAATTTATGAACAATTTTGAATCATTTGAGTCAATATGTACAGATCTTATTTGGCCTGGTCACCTTTCAGTTCTGTCAAAAAGCTAGATTTTCATTCATCTCCCTTTATACAACTCTAATGCTGTTCATTGATTTAATCAGGTGCAAGCTTTCCCTTTCTCTTTTGATTCAGTTCCTTTTTTTATTGTTTTGAATTTCTTGTGCCCATAGACATAACCAGGAATTTCCCACATCTTAGGCCCTTCTCTCTCCTATGATCTTTTTTTTCTTTATAAAGTTTTTGATTGGTGGGGTTTTTTGTTATTTATGCTGCTCTGACTCTGTATCAACTTTAGCCTTTTAATTTTTGCTTAATCTAGAATGTGTAATATGCCTTGGTTTTCCAAATTCTGTCTAGCATGCTCTTTTTTCTTGTTGTTATTGCCTCTAAATGGAATTTGTGGTGTTATTTTTTTCTGCTATGCATGATACCCAGATATAAATATAATATTTCAGTGCCTTTTTGAGGATCTTCAATGTGTCTCCAAAGTAATTTCTTTTATGATGGTTTTAATATATTCACTTTTTTCTTAAGACCATTTTAATAACTACCTTTTTACCTAAGGTTCTTACTGTGACAGTGGCTGCCACATGTTTAACTGTGCATAGCCCCTGAAATATTTATATATTTTCTGTGAAATATTGTGGGAACATCTTTCATTCATGATGAATACTTTTTATTTTTTTTTAAATTATAGTGTTTCATGTTTCAGGTTGGTGTATTCTGAGATTCCATTCTAAGTTTACTTATATTTTTTCCCAAATTTTTGGAAGCACTTTAAATTTTGTCACTATTTTCTTCTCATGTGTAATTTACAGAGTTGTTTTATGAAATAAGGATGTTTTATTATGTCTTGTTCTTCAGCTTTTCTCTCTTTATATTTGTAATGGTAATGGAATTTAAAGATCCCTTTGCATTGGCTTGGTTTTCAGGTTGTGTTAAAACCCAGAGCTTGAGAATGCCATTTGTGGAATGGACTTGTTGATGTGAAGAGAAGGTGCTATACTGGGAGGAGCTGGTGGCATGTATTTAGAGAGAGGCCCAAGCAGAGATAAGTCAGAAGAACTTTTGGAAGCAGCATTATGTAGACAGAGAGAGAGAGAATTGTGGGGGTCCAGAGTTGCTGAGAAAGAGAGAGAGAACTGCGCACCAAAGCCACACAGATTGCTGAGGGCCAGTTGGAGCTATCCAGGACTTCTGAGAACTGCCAGTCAGAGCTGCCAAGAACTGAGGAGGCATGACTGTGCTGCTGGTATTTCTTCTGTATGTTTTGAAGTTACTTTGACAGATTCATCTGTTGATAAAGGACAGTGCTGTTGTTGCAGAGATCCTGGAACCTTGCTATTGGTTCAGAAGCTCTGAAGGAGGATTTTCTTATTGTATGTTTATAGAAATCCTGGAGGAGGGTCTTGCTGATATTTTCAGGGGTCCTGAGACTGTTCTGCAGGCAGAGAGTGAATTGATGAGGACTCTGGCAATATATACTGTGGTCTTGTTAAGCCTTGTCTCCCCAGGAACAGAGATTGCTGAGAACTTGCCTCTGGTCAAGATAAAGAAAAGACCTCTCCTTGGGTATTTAATGCTGTGGTGATATCTTAACCTTGCTGTAACTCAGTGGTAGATGGCTTTTGTGCTCTCCACTTCCCCTTTTGAGAAGGTGCTTGGTGGTAACTGATGGTAAATGTAATTCAGTTGTGATCCAGGGGTGGAGTACTTTGATTTTTGTGCTTTGTGACTGACCAAATGAATGTACTTTGTTTATTATTGGAAACTAATCTCCAGTTGAATAGAAAGGAGACTTGTGATTGACTAAATGAAAGCACTGTCCAGGGATGGAGTACTTGGACCTTAGTACTTTGTGATTGAATTGAGGAGTTACTAAATTATTGAGTTACACATGATGAATGCTGCATTCTGATTTTCTGTGGATGTTTTGCCTTAATCTGTCACTGAATAAATGGAGTTTGCTATGCTTATAATCCGAACCTGGAAGTTGCTGTGCTTGGCATTATAAGATTTTTGTAGCTTCTTCATTAAATCTAATCTAGGAAAAGAAATGGAATTATTCCTTATAATTGACCTGCAATAGTCAATAATGTATTGTATCATTTTGAGCTAAGAGTACTGTTGACAAAAAAACAGCATAGAGGAGGGAGCCAAGGTGGTATATTAGGGACAACCATCTAGCTGAACTCTTCCAATATTCTCCACTAAAAAACATTAATGCCTTAAATCAAATTTTGGAACAGCAGAATTAACAGAAGATTGGGGTGAGATATTGTTGACTACCTGAGCCGTTTCTAGAGCCCACACATGCCATAGCAGCAAGAGAAGACATAGCAGCAGCAGAAGCGGGTGGGAGAAGGTGGGGGTGGGCAGATCTCAGCCTCCCCAAAAGTAAGAAGGCAGGACAATTAGTCAGAAAAAGATAACAGGAAGAACTTTTACTGGCACTGTGAACAACTGGTGCTAATTGGCAATTCTATTACCCATACACCATTCCTGTTCACAATTCTAGGGAGGAATTCTGGTAGTTGCTCACAAGGGAGCAGAGACTTTGGTCATAGTACCAAAGCAAAGTATAGCACTAGTGCTTCTGGCTGCAGGGGACCAGGGACCCTCCTGTTGAAGACCAAATTATAGACTGGGGGAAAAGTGACCATATTTCTCTCAGGATTATACCACCTGAAACTTGCCAGACACCAAAACTAGCTCTGAAAACAGCAGTACAAAAAAGCCTGAAGCTTGGTGGAGTGCCTCTCCATCCCCAGGTATGTAGAGCCCAATTTTAATATAAAAATAGAATGGAAACAAGAGCAAACAACAATATTAAAAGCTACTATAGTGACAGGGATGATCAATATACAAACTCAGAAAAGGACAATGTGAAAAAAGATATTTTTAAAAGCCTTAAAGAAAAATAGTACATGGACTCAAGGCCAGCAAGAAGTCCTGGAAGAGTTAAACAGAGAGAGAGAGAGAAAAAGAGTGAGAGAGAGAGAGAGAGAGAGAGAGAGAGAGAGAGAGAGAGAGAGAGAGAGGCAGAGGAAAAATCAAGAGAAGAAATTAGAGTGATGCAAAAAAAATATGAAAAAAGAGCTAACAACTTGGTAAAAGAGGTACAAAAATACTGAAGAAAACCATACTTTGAAAAATAGAATTGGGAGTAAGTTAAAAGAGACACAAAAGTTAACTAAAAAGAGCTCCTTAAAAAGCAGAATTAGACAAATGGAAAAGAAGACACAAAAATTCTCTGAAGAAAATAATTCCTTAAAAATTAGAATTGGGATGGCGGAGTAGAAGCAGGACCTCTGTGTTGAAAAATCTGGAAACGGCCACAATGCTGCTGATCTGGAGTCTCTCTGGCCGGTGTCATTCCCCAAGCAATCCAAAGTCAAATGATATAGACATATAGATTTCAGAGGAAGAAATTGTAGCTATCTATAGTCATATGAAAAATGTCTCAAATCATTACTAATTAGAAAAATGCCATAAAATTGTGCATACATTTGACCCAGCAATACTACAACTAGGTCTGTATCCCACAGAGATCAAAGAAAAGAAAAAAAGGATGTGTATGTATGAAAATATTTATAGTCATATTTTTTGGGGTGATAAAGACCTGGAAATTTAGGGGATGTTCACCAATGGGGAAAAAGTTGAGTAATTTGTGGCATATGATTATGATGGAGTACTATTGTGCTATAAGAAACGATGAGAGGGGTGGTTTCAGAAAATCATGACAAGACATACATGAACTGATACAAAGTGAAATGAGAAGAACTGGGAGATAATTTTGCATAATAACAGCCATGTTGTAATGATGAAAAGCTGAAAGACTTGGCAACATTAATGAATATAATGATCCAAGAAAATTCCAAAGAACTTATAATGAAACAAATGATATCCACTTTCAGAAAGACAACTGATGAACTCTAAATGAACTTTATGTTTCTTCCTTTTCTTAAAATATAGCTAATATGGAAATGTTTTCTGTGATTTCACATGTGCAATTGATATCCTTTTGCTTGCTTTTTCAGTGGGTAGGTGAGTGGAAGAAAGGGAAAAAATTTGGAACTCAAAATTTAGAAGGAGTATGCTTAAAAATAATTAAATAATATAAGGTAAAAAAAAAGGGCAGATACATGGTATAATGCCAGTCCTGGAGCCTGGAAGACTTCTCTTCCTGAGCTCAAACTTCAATTTATACATTTACTAGTTTTGTGACCCTAGACAAATCACTTAACCCTGTTTGCCTCAGTTCCTCATCTACAAAATGAGCTGGAGAAGGAAATGGCACTCCAGTATCTTGGCTAAGAAAATCCCCAAATGGGTCACAGAGTGGGACATGACTGAAAAAAAAATGATTGAATAACAACGAATCAAAATAAATAAATATTTGCTGGTTGAGGAGAAGCATTCTTTCACTTTGTTTTCTATATACCCTGTACCATAATAATATGGTGCATAATAAATGCTGAATAAATAAAAAGAACTTGTTTAAAGCTCTTGCCCATAACTGGTCAAGTCTGGTTTTGATTTTGTTGTGATAGGGTTCTGACACATAATGAAAGTATCCCAGACTTTGGACTCTTTCATCACCACTCTTGGCTTGCCCTCCTTAATAGTTAGAGTATATGGAGAGACCAGGTGGCACAGTGAATAGAGCACCGGCCCTGGAGTCAGGAAGACCTGAGCTCAAATTTGGCCTCAGACACTTAACACAAAAAAACTAGCCATGTGACCTTGGGCAAGGCACTTAACCCCAATTGTCCTACCTTCCCCCCTCCAAAAAGTCAAAAAAAAAAATTAGAGCCATCCACAACAACCCATTTCCAGTAGGTGTGATATTAGTATTTCTTATTTGTATTACTGTATCTTGCCTTCTTGTGGTATCAAGTAACAAGTGACCTCCACTTGTTTTTCTCTCCTCTATTTCAAGTCTATCATCATGATAGGTTTTTGAAGGGCCAGTTTGAAAATCTGTGCTTCTCTGTCTTTTTTGACTCTTAGTAGCACTAGAACTCTACTCAGTAGTATTCCCAGAAATCAAATTTCTGACATTTTAAGTTTCTTTATAATGCCTTCACAGTCACTTTGATGGTCTCAGGGTACACAAAGTTTTGTTGTGTATCAACCTAGGTGAAATCCTCCAATTTTGCCATTGCCCTCCCTCGCCATGACACACACGTCACATGGATGATGGATGAGAGATTACTTCATGTTCCACTACATTAAATTACATTTCCAGGGGAAAAGGTATTACAGAAACATTGCCTCACAAAGTACATGGTCTAAAATAGACATATTAGAAATACTCCAAAATAATTGAATTTGTTCCATAAGTCATGTTTGCTTGAAATTGGGAATCTCAATTCATGGATTGCTAAAGAACAAAATAACTCTAGTTCTTTGTAAAGATAACTGGTACATACAGTAAGATATGCAAGTATGGTTTCAGTAAGAAGAAAAACGCATTTGTTTCCTTGCCCAGTCAGCAGGCTTACCCTAAAGATGTTGATTTGGCAGCAATGTTTTTCATTAGTTACACTTGGGAATCAGGCATTTCTATTGATAAATATAAAGCACGAATCAATGCCAAATTTGAATCAAGATTGAATGTTGTGATTATGTCCATCTCTAAAATGTATTAACTGTGTCTTCACTTAACTTTTAGAAAATTTAGACATTTTCATTGTGGACAAAATATGACATATTTTCCATCCACATGAGTGGATATAACTCTCATTAAATTCAATGAGTTTTCAGATGTAACAATACCAAACATCACAGGATTTGACTCATAAGGAGCCTCAGAGTCTACCTAGTTAAGCCCATACCTGAAGAGAATTACCACTACAGTATGCCATACAATTGGATATCAATTTATGCTTGGAACATTTTCAAGAAGGTAGTACCCACTACCTCCAGAGGTAGTTTATTACAGTAATAGAAAAAATGGCTAACTTTTATATAGCATTTTAATGTTTACAAAGGAATTTACAAATATTAACTCATTTTATCCCTATAATAATCCTGGAATATAGGCACTATTATTATCCTAATTTTATATATGAGGAAACTGAGGCAAAAAAAGTTAAGTGACTTGCTCAGGGTCACACAGCTAGTAAAAATTTGAGGACGGATTCAAACTCAGATTTCCCTATTTTCAGGTCCAGTAATCTATTCACTACATAGTACTTAGCAGAATTCTTAAGGAACTTTTCTTAACATAAACCGACCTACTAAACCTACCTGCTTCTTGCTTTTGGAGCTTAAAAGAACCTGTTTAATTCCTTTTTGTCATGTATCTGCCCATCAGATATTTAAAGTAGCTGTTCTGTGGATTTGGAATCTTTTATTTTTCCCTGCAAGCTAAAATACTCCTATTTCATTCAATTCCTATGAAATATCCTCAAGGCCCTCTACTACTCTGTTTGCCATCCTCTGGATGAAATGAATCTTTCCAACATCCTCCTTAAACTGATAGTCCTAAAAATGAATACAATATTATATATGTAGTTTGACCAGGCTACATTTTTCAAAAGTACTGTCACTACTTAATTCCTGAGAGCCAGGCCTTCTTTAAGATTTTTTTTTTCAAATATCTGGAGAGGATTCTGGGGAATTGATGGAGGAGGTCAGAAAATTCCAAGCTCTCAAGATCTTTCCCCAACAACACAGTTAAAATAGCACTTTAAGACAAACAAAGTGTGGGTGTAGATAAATGAGAAGAGGGGCATAATCTGAGTCCTCCTGGGACAATTTGAAGAGATCAGAAGAAATATCCCAAGATGAGATTTGGTCCCTGTGAAGAGTAAACACCTCCAGGCTAGGTTCCATTTTAACAACCAGTAGCAAGCCCTGGGGTTAGTTGGTTCAAGAAGTTGCTCCTGCCCCAGCTACTGGAAATTTTACCCCTGGGATAGTGAGGGGAGCTGGGCTTCTGAGCCTGGGAAGATCAAGGGAACTTCTGCTGACCAGGAACACCAGACCCAGCTGTGCTGCAAAGAGTGGTGGTGGGGGCAAGAAGGATCCAGCACTTGTCTGGTGAGTGCAGAAGCAGTGGGGCAGAAAGCCTCTCTCTGTGGGCACTTACAAGAGGCTAGAGGTTTGGCTTTGGTTTCAGGCTAGAGGAAAGGACTGAAGATCTGGGGCAAGATGCACCATTTCCCATAACCCAGAGCTAGAGGTGACTAAAAATAAATTATCACCACATAAATAGATAGATAAATAGATAGACAGACAGACAGACAGACAGACAAATAGATAGATAGATAGATAGATAGATAGATAGATAGATAGATAGATAGATAGATAGATAGATAGATAGATGGATGGATGGATGGATGGATGGATAGATGAACGAACGAACGAACGAATGAATGAATGAATGAATGAATGAATGAATGAATGAATGAATGCACAGGCAAAGGAGAAAGAATCCAACTAGAGAAATCTATTGTGGGAATAGAAATGACCAGGGTTCATCTTCAGAGGAGGAAACTGAAGTAAAGAAACACCCAAAGAGTAATGTCAAATGGTCACCTGCCCCAAAAGAATTCATAGAAGACCTTTAAAAAAGACTCTAAAAATCAAATGACAGAGATGGAGGAAAAATTAAAAAAGAAAATAAAAATAATCCAAGAAAAACTCAAAGTGTGTGAAAGGAAAGTCGACCAACTGGAGAAGAAGATCCAGAATCTTAAGGAAGAAAATGACACCTTGAAAATTAGAACTGACCAAAGTGAAGCCAGTGAAATTACAAGAAATCAAGAAATGATTAAACAAAATATGAATAATGAAAAAATAGAAGAGAAGGTGAAACATCTTCTAAGAAAAACAACAGATTTGGAGAATAGACCAAGAAGAGAAGATATAAAAATAATTGGACTAACTAAAAGTTATGGTCAAAAATAATCTTGATACAATAATACAAGAAATAATTAAAGAAAATTATTGGGGTGGCTAGGTGGCACAGTGAATAGAACACCGGCCCTGGAGTCAGGAGTACTTGAGTTCAAATCCAGCCTCAGACACTTGACACACTTACTAGCCATGTTATTTTGGGCAAATCACTTAACCCCAATTGCCCTCCAGAAAAATTTTTGTTTTAATTTCCTGAAGCATTAGAACAAGGGGGGAAAGCAGAAATAGAGAAAAAAAAAATCCATTGATCACTGCTTAAAAGAGATCCTATGAGGAAAAGTCATAGGAATATCATAGACAAATTCCAAAATCCCCTGCCCAAGGAAAAACTTAAAAGTGTCAAGATTAAAACAATTTAAATATGATGGTGCCACAATTAGAGTTACACAAGACCTAGCAGTAAAAACATTAAAGGACCACCGGTCTTGTAACATAGCATACCAAAGAGCAAAAGAAGGACTCCAGCCAAAAATATCATACCATGCAAAGTTAACTATTATCTTGAACCAAAAAAAATGGACATTTGATAGAATCTCAGATTTTCAAGACTTAAAAAAAACCCTGAACTTAATAGATGATTTGACATTCAGGAACCAATATAAAGTACATAATAAAGACTGATTATAAGGGATCTATAAGGACAGACTGTTTACTTTTTATATATGTAAAATTTATGTCTAAGATTCTTATTAATAATTGGGTAGTATTTCATAAGAAAGATTGGGAAAAACACGGGCAAGATATGAATTTAAAAACTAAAACCATTTAGGAACAGCTAAAAAAATAATTATTTTATACAAATGAATTGCAAGGGGAAGAATTGATACATAGGCATTAGATGGGGGAGGAAGACTGGTGGTTCTGGTAACCTACTTTCATCAAAAATGGGTGTAAGAGGGAATGCTACATATATATTTTTAAAATTATAGAAGTCTTCTAAGTTCAGAAGAAATAAAATGGTAGAAACATAGGGATGGGGAGAGGACAAGGGAGGGATCTTTAGAGGGGAGGGTGAGAGAATAGGTAAATAAGGGTATAGAAGGATCTTTAGATTTATGGGAATGGGAGAATAGGGGAGGGATCCTTGGAGGGGGTAGGCAAGTCATAGAAGGGCAAGGAAATGGGTAAAAGTAAAGTAGAGGAGGCAGGAGGGATAGGAAACAAGAGATGTGTATATACATAAAAACAAAGATCAGGAATAGAATAGGTTTAGGAATGTATATGTCTATGTATGTATTAATGTATATGTCTATAGCTAGGTAGAAACATATCTAAACTTTATTGTGACCTTCTTGGGGGAGAGGTTGGGGAGAGGGAAAAAAAGGACAAAGTAAAAAAGTGCAGAGCATAAAATGAAAGAAAACTCACAAGGAAGCAAGGAAAAAAATGGACAATTCTCAAGACAATGAGAATTATTTATTGTATAGGCTTTCTTGAGATGAAAATTTATTGTTATATATTTAGAATCCTCTCTTATGCCCTGCTGTGCACATGACATGCTTTTATTTCTTTCTAATTTTGTATTTAAGTTTCAATATTTAAGTTTATGATATGCTTTTGTTTCTTTTCTCTATTCAGTATTTGTGTTCTGGCATTTGAGTCTAAAATAAAATTTTAGAAGAAAAAACAAATATCTGTTATTCTATCAGGATTCAAGTTGATGGGCAAGCAGAGGGGTCATAGTAGAGGGAGATGTTATCAACCAAAGAGTCAATCAAAAATGTTAAGGTTAACTAACCAGAAAGGTTGTAAACTGTTCAAAAAGAAGATTCTAGAATGAATATTTATGTGTTTTTATGCATATATAGATGTCGAATATATTAATTTAAGGATAAAAGCATTATTTTTCTTATACATTCATTTTCATATTCCTTAGACTTCAGCAATTCAGAATGAGGAGAAGCAAATAAAAACTTTCCAAGTTACATGAAATTTAAAAGAGTAAAGAAGGATACTAAGCATTTCTTGCATTGATTAATAGAGATGGATAGGAATTTAGAGATGATCTAGTCAACTCTCTTCACTTTACAAGTGAGGAAAATTAGTTCCCAAGATGTTAAACTACTTATTCAAATCACACAGCTAGTTAGTAGAAGAATTCAAGAACAGAATTTAAGTCCCTTCATAATTGATACAGTATATTTTTCTTGCACCACATTGCTCAGCCTTCTGAGTTCAAACCACTTCTATTCAATGATGTTTCTGAAAGTACAATCTTAACTGAGTCAAATTTATGAGAATATAAGACATTCTCCATTTGGCAAACGGTCAAAGGATATGAACAGGCAGTTTCCAGATGAAGAAATTAAAGCTACCTATAGTCATATGAAAAAATGGTCTAAATCATTATTTATTGATTAAAGAAATGCAAATTAAAACAGTTCTGAGGTACCACATCACACCTATCAGATTGGCTAACATGACAAAACAAGAAAATGATAAATGATGGAGAAGACGTGGGAAAATTGGAATATTAATGTATTTTTGGTGGAGTTGTAAACTGATCCAACCATTCTGGACAGCAATTTTGAACTATATCCAAAGGGCTATAAAGTGTTCATACCCTTTGACACAGCAATACCAGTTCTAGGGATGTACCCCAAAGAGATCATATAAATGTGAAAAGCAACCACAGATACAAAAATATTCATAACAGTTCTTTTTTGTGATGGCCAAGAACTGGAAATTGGGGGGATGCCCATCAGTTGGGGCATGCGTAAACAAGTTGTGGTGTAGGAATAAAATGGAATACTATTGTGCTATAAAAATGATGAAGAGGAAGACTTGGAAAGACTTATATGAACTGATGCTAAGTGAGAGGAGCAGAACCAGGAGAACATTGTACACAGTAACAGCTACATCGCATGATGACTAACTTTAATAGACTCATCTCCTCTTATCAATGCAAGGATCTAAGACAACCCCCAAAAAAACTCATGATAGAAAGTGCTGTCCACATCCAGAAAAAGAACTATGGAGTCTGAATGCCTATCAAAAGCTTTTTATTTGCTCTCTCTTTCTCTGTCTCTCTCCATCTCTTTTTTGTTTCTTATTTCTCATGGTTTCTCCCATTGGTTCTAATTCTTCTTTACATATTACGTGCCATATTGGGGTGGGCGGAGGGGAGAGATGGGGAGAAAATTTGGAACTCAAAATCTTAGGGAAGTCAATGTTGAAAATTAAAAATAAATAAATAAAAGTACAATCTTAGATTTCTGTGTCAGCATAAATGGAATGATCACTTCTATTGATTTGTATAATGAACATTAGAACAGATAATAAAAGTTTTCAAGTATGCTAGTGTGACTGATTTTACATTGATAACATATGGTGATATTGTTTTTCTTCATTTGTTCATTTGTGACTGACTCTTTGTAAAGGCATGGACTACAACATGCCAGGTTCTTCTATCCTCCATTATCTTGTAAACTCTGTCCAAGTTACTGTGCATTGATTGTTTCCATGACACCATCTATCCATCTCATCCTCTGTTGTCCCCATTTCCTTTTGCCTTCAATCTTTCCCAGCATCAGTTTTTTTTTTTTTTTTAGTGAGCTCTGTTTCCTCATTATGTGGCCAAAGGATTTAAGTTTCAGCTTCAGTATTTAACTTTCTGTTGAATAGCCTAAAGGGATTTAATTAAGGATGGATTGGTTTGATTTTACTGTTCAAGAGACTCTCAAATGTTTTCTTCAGCACCACAGTTTGAAAGCCTTGATTCTGTAGCACTAGTCCAGTTCTTACAGTCATACATTGCTTCTGGGGGAAAAAATCTTTGACTATGTAGACCTTTGCAATCAAGGTGATGTCTCTGCTTTTTAGTAACGTTATAAACCTCAAATTCAATGTTCTAACCATTCTTGTCAGGGTAAGTAGAACATTGTTTATGATACTGCATCCTGCTTGGAATATCTATCTATATTTGTCTATGTATATATATATGACTTTTGCTACTTTGTTATGGTGTTTGAGAAAATGAGTTACTGTTTGATAAGAAGGCCTTACATGAAAGAATTGATTCCCCCTCCATTATACAGGAACCCAAGATAATTTAACATTTTATAAAGTCAATTCTCTTTATAAAGATATATGATGTGTCAAAGATCCCGGTAATAGGGTTAAGACACTTCTAATCCCTGCCAATTTGACTGAGTAATGGACCAACTTTGGCACTCTGCATGCAGGTTAAAAGAATAATGCTAGTTAGAAACAAAGAAGCATGATGCTGTAACTTTTCCTTAAGGAAAATGCTTCAAATTATAATTGTTTTATCCAGTCAAAACGCAACACCATTTTTATAATATTTTTTTAAAATTATCTGTAAGAATCAGTATTAATGAATTTTTAGTTCATTAAGAAAGGGCTTACTAATCTAAATTCCACAGACCCCTCCCTCCTCCAAGAAGTCTATGCATAGTTTTCAGGAGGGCCCTGAATCTGAATGGGAAAATAAATACATCCTTATTTTCACAAACTACTAAGTGAAACTTAGGATTTCCTTCAATTATGGATGTAGACAACATACATTATTCTGAGAAGCCATCTTTAGGCCTAACCATAATGCCAATAGTGTTCCTAAAATACACAAATACACACACATGTACATTTAGAACCTCACCTTTAAGGTCACTGGCTTGAGCCTGAGTAAATAAAAGTAGATCACTTGTTATGTTCTTTTTCTTTAAACTTGGTTTCATTTTTTTTTCTTTTTCCCCTCCCTATGGAGATTTAAAGGAATTATTTTAACCTTTCATGTAATCACAGGGCTTTTGCATGCAGGCCTGGAAAGAAAAGCAGGATCCAGTCCCTCTTATGCATTTCTAGGCATCTTAGTGACCACAGATACTCAATTAAAACATCACTCTTCTCACAATTACCATACCTTGCCTATTATCTCCTGTACACTTCCAGAACTTAGTCTCAAAAGACTACAGTACTCATGAAGGGCCCCTTCTAGCAGATACAGCCTTGATGTGCTTCCTAGGCAGAAGGATAGTGAAGTACAGCTGTTCTAAAAGAAAAAAGGTAACCCTTTGAAGTAACGACCTAGCTAATTAATGCTGAATTCCAGCAGAAATCCTATTCCTCCTGAAGTACTTATGACATCCACATTAATACCAAATGAGCCCATCAGAATTAATGTCCTTGCAATAAATACCAAAGGAGTTGAGAATGATTAGGCCATTATTATAAAGTGTTACATGGAAAGATGAAGAAGAGACTGAGGTTTAAAGGGGAAATGGCAATGATTTGTTTCTGCAGATTGGTAGCGAGTGGAATACATATTTATTAAATGCACAAAGGACGTGGGAATACACAGGCTCAGTTATTCTGCATTTCTCCATTTTGAAATGAAAAGAACTCTAGGCAGGGTTGTAATATGTAATGTCTGAGGTTTCATAAAACTCAGCTAAACAGGGATAAACTGTAGGTCACCTTTAATGGGCAGAGTATCAGATTTTGAGATACCAGATCAAAGTTGAAATCCATGCTCTACTGCTTTTGGCTAGTGTGACCTAAAAAGGTCACTTCACCTCTGTGATCTCAAGAAACATTATCCATAAAAATAATAAGGCAAACCTGGGAGAACCTTAAGGTGTCTCAAGAGAACTTAAGAAGGTGTCCTATGATTCTAGGACTCAATGCCCTCTAGACTTCACAAATCAGTTCTTTTTATAATTGGAACAATATGAAGTCCCTTTTTATTGTTGTTCATTTGTTTCATGCATGTCCAACTCTTCACGATGCTATCTCGGGTTTTCTTGGAAGGATACTGGAGTGATTTGCTATTTCTCTCTTCAGCTCATTTCATAAATTAGGCACATAGCTAAATGACTTGCCTAGGGTCACACAGCTAGTAATTGTCTGAAGCTGGATTTGAATTTATGAAGTTGTCTTCCTGACTCCAATCCTGGCACTCTACCCATTGTACAATCTAGCTTCCCTACCTGACTATACATATATATATATAAAATTCTCCATTTTGTCACTGTCAACTGTTATTGTCTTCCTTTCTCTAGTTATTCACAGTGGGGGTATAACCAAATTCTCTGAAGAAGCAAGGTAGAATGGAGGAAAGCTCACTATGCTTGGAAAGCTTTGGCTAGATCCTAGAACAGAGTTAGGGCTGCAAGGTACATTAGAGTTCATTTAGCCCAATCTCCCTTTTTATAGATGAGGAATCTGAAGGTTGGAAAGACTGAGAGCTTTGCCCAGGGTCACATAAGTTATGGGTGGAAGAGATAAAACTACCTCCAAGATCCGGTTATCCCTTTTCCTTTTCTTTTCTCTTGAAAAAAAAATCTTTAAAATATTGGACATATGAATAGGCATGTTTATGTTTCTGAGGAGAAGCCTTCTAAGCATAAAAAGAGAGAAGCTTCTAAATGAAGATGAGAAAGTACATGGGCTTTCCACAAAATTTATAGCCCGACACAAAAATGCAGGATCTTACATACATCAGACTTCTCCACTTCCCACATTAGTGGTTAGATTCCAAGTCCCACTAACAAGAAGCCATTTGCTATTTGAATTCCTGTTGAACTTGTTTTAATGACTAAGAGGGACTCATTTATAATGAGCACACAACTCCTGTGATACTTACGTAACTCAGAGAATCTGTGATCTCATCAAAGTGGCAACTTCCTTCACTGGTCTTGCCCACCTGCTCATCATTTCACTGTTCTGTAAGTACACCATAGAATAGCAATACAATGTGCCCGAGTCTGATCCTTTTCATATTTCATGAATACTAGAGTTGCGCTCGGGCGGTCCACCACTCTCATCACTGTATATAATTGACTTACCCACCCCATTTTGTGACATATATATTGTTTTATTAGTTTTGATTTACTATCCTAACTGTACAGAAAATATTACAAAATATAACCTCTTGACAAAGGCAACTTTTTTTTGGTTTTGTTTTGTCTTTATAACACAAGCAGTTTTTTAGGGCAATACTTTTTTCCATTACACTGGCAATGCAAATAAAAAAACTAAACAGCCCATGCCTTCAGGAGTGCTATGTTCTGGTCGACAGGGGGTTAAGAGGCATGTTCCAGTCCATTTTTTGTCAGTACGTTGCAGTGTGAATTAGAGAGAATGACTAGACCTCTCCTGACCAGTTTCCTCATCTACAAAATGAAGAAGTAAAAAAGCATAGGTACGGGACTTGTGACTTCATCTAATTGGGGGAACTTTACATGAGTAAATTCCTCTACCTCCCCTTCAATTTATATTCTTAGAGATTTGCCTAACTATAATGGAAAAGTTATTACTCTAATTTCCACTGCCTGAAAACTAGGTAAATTACATTCCTTCCCTTTCCCCCACAGGTTCTCTGTACCATTAAGGGTATCTAGTCTCTCTCATTGGCGTAAGCAGGACCCTCTGGAGTAATAGGAAGTTAGAAGGAGAGGAATGCATTCACAGCTTCAACTCCATTGGACCCAGCAGAGGCACCATACCTAATACCTTAGGGACCCTGCAGCACTGGTGATATTTTCACCCTTTAGCATTTATTCTCCTGGTGTAGGACCATAAAGCATAATGTCTATACTTGCTTATTCTCCCATTTATGTCTGCATATTTGTAGAAAACTGTGCCCTTGATTTATGAGGGAAATGTTCCGTTGCATGTCTTTCCCTTCTATTGCATTAAATAACTTTGCTTGAATTAATTGGTTCCTTTGATTGACAATAGTAAAAGTAGACATGCTGGTACCTCCTGAGGTATCATTCTGAGTAGATGCAGACCCAAAGCACCTTGAACTGGGGTAGAGAGTGGAGGGGGAGGGGCAGCTGCCACAGGTGCCACAATCCTGTGACTTAAAGATAATTACTCTTCGCATTATGCCACATAACATCACTTAGAGCCCTGCACCCTGTTGTAATTGCCTGGTTATCTGGGGAAAACTTCACATTTGCAACATTGCACTTTTCAAAGGAAACTGTATTCTTTGAATATAGTTGTACTCACCCATTATACTCTGAAGATAGCTACTTTTTGCTTGTACATTAGCTTTAATTAACCAATGGATTTTCATTTTATGGTCTTTACTGTCAACTTCCACCATAGTGCTTGAATGTAGATTCCTTTGTAAAATTATAACAATATTTTCTAAAGTGTTAGGCTATAAATGTCTTACTAAAAAAGGTCAATTGACCTATTATAATTTATTTCTTTAATGGTATCACTTACAAGTGATTGTATGGGATTTTTCTTTCCCAACATGCTTTCCCCCCCCAATACTACATGTTATTATTAGTAGTAACATGCATATTAGATTATTAATGATAATTATTATTAATACTCATAATTCACACCTATCAAATGCATCCTTTAGAAACACTCATTAATCCTTCAGGTTGAGATATGGCACTGCTATAGAATTCCTTCTACTTATTCAGAGACCCTGCAGCAGACACTTAAAGATTCTGTGATCTGCTTCTAGCTGTGAAGTAAAAGTCTTGGTTTTCTTCCCAGGATGGCTAGTGACATGCTTTGCAACGGACTTGCACTTTTTGTGCCTCAGTTTCTCCCATCAATTAAATAATATTGATTGCCATCATATTAACTCATAGGGCTGCTATGAGCAGTAATAAGAATAGGGGGTAGCAAAGTGTTTTGACAGAATGAGGTGAAGTTCTAAGAACATTAAACAGAATTCAATACAGATATTTTAATAAGAGAAATATTAAACAGTTGCACAGCACTGTTCTGTCTTCTTTTATTAGTTATGCCTCACCAAAAGCTTATTAAGGAAAATTGGGTATATATTCTCCATTTAGAGATAAGGAGACTAAGACATACAGAGATAAAGGTAGTGTCTATACTACACTTGAAAAGTAAGCATTTTTAAGCTTAAAGTATAATTGGAAATGTTTTAAAATGAAACCCATCTTAACATACTTATTCTACTTTCTTTAAAGCTGAAGTGTAAATCTCCTTCTCTTTCTCTGTCTCTGTTTCTGTCTCTCTGGGTCTGTCTCTCTGTTTCTGTCTGTCTGTCTCTCCGTCTCTATCTATGTCTCTCTCTCTCTGTCTCTGTATCTGTTTCTGTCTCTCTTTCTCTGTCTTTCTGTTTCTGTCTCTGTTTCTCTTTCTCTCTCTGTCTCTATGTCTCTCTCTGTCTATGTCTCTCTCTCTGTCTATGTCTCTCTCTCTCTCTCTCTCTCTCTCTCTCTCTCTCTCTCTCTCTCTCTCTTTCTCTCTGTTTCTGTATCTCTCTTTCTCTCTCTCTCCCAGTATGTATTTAAGTCACTGTTACTTCTAAAAGTCATTGTGTCAAATAATAAGAATGGGCTCCTCCCTCGCTTACTGTTTACTGAAGAAAAGGAATTTGTTTCAATGACTTTCTCACTTAAGAATTAGTCTGGATAAACTGAGATCAGATTTCCTTATGGCTAAATTCCCACAGGCTAGTTCTTAACCTGCACCACCTTATTATAGTTCAATCTCAAGAAATGTTGAGATAAGTGAAGTCTCCTGCCAGAATTATTAAACTACCCTGAGGAACGTAAAATCAGGAGGTCCTCCCATACTCTCTGTGTATGATTCCTGATGTAAAAAGCTTCAACATCACACATAAATTAGACATTAAAATGCATCTCAACATGAGGAAGAATATAAATGTTATGCTGATCCGTTGTCCCCATCTTCAACTGCTGTCCCTGCAATGGGGCCCAGGGGATATATAGATTATTAAGGTAGATCCACAAAAAATAGAGCCATTTTGACAGTCATCAGCAATTATGAACTTCAAGAATCACAGGAAATTGAGAACTTCAGTTTCAGAAGGGAATGTTGGATGAAGGAAATGTTCTAAGTCCCAAAAGACAGTGTGCTGTTTAGGTTTCTGCCAGAATGAATTAAGAATTGTATATATCCACAAGGCAAGGTGATCTCCCTGTGAAAGGAGAAGGTAAAAGGGCAAGGCCATTACCACTGAGTTCTTTGATTTATCAAGAAGAATGCTCTATTCATTGAAAGAAAGGAAAGAAATGCATCAAGTGGAAAACAGACAAAACAAATTAAAAGGTAAAGTACAGAAATCAAATTTGTGATAGGGGGATGAAGACAGGATAGATATGAGTATTGACAGATATAGAAAGAGACAAAGACAGAGGTAATGATAGAGATTTTTTTCTCTCTGTCTTTTTCTGTCATCCCTCTATTAATATTTATATCCATCTTTATCTATTCTATCGCTGTTCAGTCATTTTCACTTGTATCCAACTCTTCATGACCCCATTAGGGGTTTTCTTGGCAAAGATGCTGAAGTGGTTTGTCACTTACTTCTCCAGCTCTTTTTATAGATAAGGAAACTGAGGCATACAGGGTTAAGTGACTTGCCCAGGGTCACACAGTTAGTATGTGTCTGGGGCCAGATTTGAACTCAGAAGATTAGTCTTCCTGACTCCAAGTGTGGCACATTATCCACTGGGACACCTAGCTGTCCCATTATCTATCTATATTTCTCTCTATTCATTACTCTCTCTCTATTACATATGTAATCATGATCTATCTATGTTGATATATAGTGTATTTCTATGTATTACATATAGTTACTACATATCTCTATGTACTTAAAAATAGTAAATGTACTATGTATATATATTACATATATGTATGTATATGCATATCTGCATGTATATATGGGTATGTGGATATGTATGTATGTATGTATGTATTCTCAACATTCTTTATAAATGTAGCTTAAAATTCTGAGTACTGAAATGAGAGCAGTGGTTAGAAGTTGTAGAAAATCATATTTTGGCTAGATGTAAAGAGGAAAGAAAACAAAATAGGAACAAATTTCATGTAACAACCAAAAAAAAAAAGAATACAATAATGCACTTGTAATCACCTTATCTGAAAAATATAAAGAAATATGGAAAACTCTTTTTTCCTTATTTTAATATTTTATTTTTCCAATTACACTTAAAACAATTTTAACATTCTTTTATCAAATTCTGAATTCCAAATTTTCTCCCTTCCTCCCCTCCCCTTCCATTAAGAAGGAAAACAATTTGACATAGGTCATACATGTGTAATCCTGCAAAACACATTTCCATGTAAGTCATGCTGTGAAAGAAAACACAGACAAAAACTGCAAGAAAAACAAAGTAAAGAAAAAGTATCTTTGATCTGCATTAAGGTTTCACCAGTTCTTTCTTTGCAGATGATAGCATTTTTCATCATAAGTACTTTGGAATTGTCTGGCGTCTTTGTATTGCTGAGAATAGCTAGGTTATTCACAGTCAATCATCATATAATGTTGCAATTACTGTGTAAAGGTTCTCCTGATTCTGCTCATTTAACTTTGCATCAGTTCAAGCAAGTCTTTTTTAGTTTTTGCTTTCTTTTTTTGAGAGCATACTATTTGTCATTTCTTTTGGTACAATAGTATTCCAGCTCAATTGTATGTAACAACTTGTCCAGTCATTTCCCAATTGAAGGACATCCCCTCAGTTTCCAATTCTTTGCCACCACTAAAAGAGCTGCTAGAAATATTTTTGTACATATAGATCCTTTTCTTTTTGTATGCATAGGTCCCTTTCAAAAACTCTTTATGAAAAAAATTAAAAACAAATAAAAAATAAAATCCAGGAACAAAATATTACACACTAACTTCTTCCATGTAAAAGGAAAACAATTTGAATGAATGGACCATGATGGAAAATTAGAGGGGAATAAAGAAAAGCTGTTATTAAGCATTTATTAAGAAACTACTTTGCATTGTACTGGGTTTTGTATAAGCAAAGGCAAAAACAAAACATCTCTTTCCTTTAAATGTCCCATATTTCTTCAGAGGAAACAATATGTCCTCAAAAAGTATATATAAAACATAAACTGAGTTAATGTAAGGTCTTTGCCATTTGGGGGATCCAGGAAGACTGTCTATAGAGCATCATCCTTGAATTCAATTGTGAATGAAGGTAGGGACTCTAAAGTTGGAGATAAAGAGGGATGCCATTACAAGCAAGAGATTACCTCAGGTAAAGACAATGAGGTAGGAGATGGAAAACTTTCTGTAAGGAATGACAAGAATGTCAGTTTGATTGGACCATAAAGGTCATGTATGGAATTAATGTGTAACAAGTATACCTAGATCATATTACACAGAGTCACCTTTCTTCTGGGAAGAGACAGCCTGTGCTCTCCTTCCACATTGATGGAAACAGCCTCCTTTGAGTGACTATTTAGCTGGAATAGACTTTAAGTCTATTCTTTAAGTATATTCTTTAAAACTGCCAGACTGGAACAGTCTTTCTTTCCTCCATCCTCTTTAACTGCTCAACATTCAGAGGTGGTTAAAAAGACAAATACCATGAATTGACCTGATCAAGAGAAAAGGCCACCTTTCCCCTTCCTCTTTTAGGTCCTGTGGTCCTAAGAAATGACCCTGGAGTTGTATTTTTATTTATTTGTTTCATTTGTGCTTCTCAGTTTCTAGGTGCCAGAGGTAATTACCACTAGACTTGGAATCATTGAGTCACAGTGATCATGGAGTCAGGATTCTAGGCTCGATATTGTAGCTAGCCAATACTTCTGGGAAGAATGGAAAAATCATGATGCCTGGGACTGGAGCCCAGGAAAGGCTTTGAACTGGAAACTTCTTTGGAATATTCCATACTTCTATGAAATATACCATATAGAAACTAAGCTAAATTATGAACTTAATGTCCCTCCCCTCCCCAGATTGTGAAGTGGTGTCTGAGGGGGAAGCGTTTTCCACTCTTGAGGAAATATATTTGTATATTTGCTATTTTATCTTTGAAGTTAAAAAGCTAATGACAGGAACTAAATAGAACTGGGGTACAGGGGACTGTTCCTGCAATTGAGGCACCACCATTTGTGGGAACCAGAGCCAATGGCAGAAGGCTTAGGCAACTCCAGCCCCCTAAAGAATATCAGAGAGTTCTACTTTCTGGAGGCAAGATGGTGGAGTAAAAAGTAAATCACTCTCGCCCTTCCTTATTGACCTCTGAAAGCCCAGAAAATATCACCACAGGAAAACCTTGAGACAGCTAAGCCAACAGAAACATGGGATACAGCAGTCTTGTGGCCCAGGACCTTTGGGGAGCTAACAGGAAAGACCCCCCTCACTCTGTGGAAGGGAGAACAGCACAGAACAGGAGGCATCCCAGCAAGCCAGCAGCATGCCCCACCTCAGCAAACCAGGGGGAGGTTCTGAGCCTAAGGGTGGTGGAGCAGGCAAGTATCAACTCCAAGATACCCCCAAGTGCCACAGGACAGGAAGAGGAACCAACAGACACCAGTCCAGAAAACCACTGGGTGTGCTGGTGTTCTCTAGCAGCCAAATCTCCTGGTGCTTCAGCATAACTCCAGGAGGCATAGGTTCAGGCAGCAGGCAGATATCCTCCAGCAGTCAAACATTCAAGGGCAAAGTCTAAGTAAGCAGGAGCCAGTGCAAGACCTGGGTGAGCAGGCATCCCCCAGGGGCCAGATTCCCCACCCCCACTCCCAGAGCTCTAGTGTTGCTGACCAAGTTCAGCCCCAAGTAAGCTTCCAGAGCCCTAGAATCTTCAACTGCCAGCACCTGAGGCCTCAGCACACAAAGCCAGGTACCAGGTCCAGGGCACCAAGCACAAGAAGCTTGGGTCAGTGTCCCCTGTGCTTCAGCAGAAGAACTCAACTCTAAAAGCCAGGAATTAGGTAAACACCATGAGCAAAAAGCAGAAACAAACAATGACCACCGATTCTTACTACAGGGACAGGAAAGATCAAGGTACAAATTCAGAAGAGAACAATTGTCAATATACCCACATCTGAAACTTCAAAGGAGAATATGATCTGGTCCCAGACTCAAAAAGCCTTCTTGGAAGACCTCAAGAAGGGTTTTAAAAGCCAAATAAGAGAAGCAGAAGGTAAATTCATTAAAAACAAGAATTGGACAAGTGGAAGCTAATGATTCAATGAGATATCAAGAATCAGGCAAACCAAAGAAGTCTGAGCCTCAGTTCATTCCTTTATAAGGTATGGATAATAATAGCAATAATCATATCTATTTTATAGGGTTGTTTTTAGAATTAAAGTAGATAATTCATTTTAAATGTCTATATGTCCATGTAACTTGATAAACAGATAGATGATAGGTTTAACAAAACATTTAAAACACATCTTAAGTGTCTATATGTCCATGCAACTAATATGCACACATATTTGTATGTAAGAATATTTAACAAAATACTTGAAATTCATAAGCTCCTTTCCTCCTGACAACATATGTGAACACATGTACATACATTTTATATGTACCTGGACATATAGACATATGCATGTATGCATGTGTGTATACATTTATCTGTATAGATATATTATGTGTGTATATACACATACATGTATAAACTTGCTATGGACTTACAAGCAGCTTCTGGGAGTGTGAATACAGGCAAGTACTCCAGCATGTTTATTCACCATTAATGAGGCAGTTCCTTCATTGATTTAATGACCATGTCTACTTGGGGCTCAGATGGGGTCCATTTATTTATTGTGCTTCCTAGCACTTAGAAATTCCAGGAAACTTAAGAGCTTCTGAGCAGTATGTATGAATATTGCAATTTCTGGCAAAACATCTACAGCCCAAAACCATGAGCTGATTCTTCTTAATGAAAAGTTAATGAGGTATCACTTATGGTAGAGAACCAGAAAGTCTTTTCTTCTCTCTTTATAGGCTACATTGTTCCCTGTAGACATGGATAATTGAGTGGGAGACAATCCCTCCCTTCTTCTTTCCCCTTTTTCCGATCTAGCATTTTCTATTTCTGATTGTCATATAAGTGTCAAACATGTGGCCCACTGACTACAAATGGCCCACAAACACTCCTGAATATAGCCCGAACCAGATGGAAATATAATTGGGAAATATTTAACAAACTAAATCAAAACAGAATACAATATAGATAATATTAATATGTGGTTTTCTAAGTAAATTTGTCCCCACAGGGATCCTTATGCACAGTTCTGTAGCCTGTTTGTATTTGAGTTCAACACAAGTGTCCTAGAAGATTATGAGGCACTCTCTCCCCCACTGTCAAGTAGGAGGCAAAATTTTAAGTATGACTTTTAAGAAAAATTTTGTAAAATGTTATCCTTGAAGCACATGGTATTTTTTTCCCCTAAACTTAATGCTGATGTATTGTGTGTGCTTGTGATTATTTAAATTAGGTGAGTAAAGTTCTGGAGTCAAAAACACTTGAGTTTGAATCCTGATCCAGATACACCTCAGCTGTGTGACCCTGGCCAATAAATATACAACTTGATTCGATATTCAATGACATGAAATTGAAAAAAATTAGCATGAACCAATTTAAGCCAACTTAGATAAGAAAGGAAAGAGTTAACTGGGAAGAAATCTTCAAATCAAATCACTGATAAGGGTCTTAGTTTTGTCATCTTAAAATGACATTAATAATGGAAGTTACCTCACGATGACCAGGGTTTTAGCAAGAAGAAAAGGAATGTATGCCAAATGATTTGTAAAGCTCTATATAGGTAGTAGTTGGTAGCAGGAGGAGGAAGAGGAGAGAGTATTCCTCCTCCTCCTGTTATCAAGCAGCTAAGAGGCACAATCCATAGGGGTGCTGTACTTGGTGTCAGAACAGATCTGTGTTCAAATCCAAAGGCAAATACACAAATGTAAAATGGAGATACTAATCATATTTACCTTACAAGGTTATCATGAGAACCAATGACTCTATGTACATAAGTGTGAAGTACTATTTAGTTGCTAGCTATCATCATCATCATCATCCTCCAGGAACCTGGAGATGACTCCTTCCTGACTAACTCTTACTTTTTCAAATTCTTCCCTCTTTCAAGACCTGGTTCAGTTGTCTTTGCAAGGTCTCTAAATACACTTACTTGATCTCATAATTGTTTCATCTCTCTCCTACATGCTTAGTATATTATAGTTCTGTGGCACATTATGCAAGGGGCCTAATCATGGCGATTAATTGATTTCTCTTATTGTTTTCCCTATAGTTGGACTATTCCTGTGAATTTAGCAAGTACTTAATAAATACTTCTGGAACTTAATTGAATGGGTAGGGTTAAAGTAAAGTACTCTAGAGATTCTATAAACTCATGATTTAAAAAAAAATTAATTAATTTCAATTCTTTCAAATTTAAATTAAATTCCAATAATTCAACTTATTTAATGCATCAACTCCTTTTTCTCTCAATATCCTGTCACTCAGAAATTTCATTAACTACAGCTTTTATCTGTTACCTCCAAGAAGATGACTTCCAAATCTATTTCTCCATCCATGACATTTTATCCAAATCCTTGGCCTCCATTTCTAACTCTGCCATTGTCATTTCCACTTGTATTTATGGAATATTTAGAACTTAAAATACTCCACAAAACTATAAGTTGCAGAGGTGGTGCAAACGTCCACTGGCAGAGGGAGTTTCCTCACCTAGAATGTCTATATAACAAAGGTCCAGATCACATTCCTATCCATAGTAAGTCTCCTCTCTTTGTCAGTGAAAAATCTTGAGATCTTGACTCTAAATGTTTTCTAGCCCAAGTCTGGCTCTACCAAGTGAATAAGGATTCATTATATTGCATGATAAACTATGACAATGGTATTTATAACTCTCACCTTAAGTTCACAATGTACTGTACAATAAACCAGGACAATGGTATTTACAGCTCTCACTTTAAATTCACCAATTTATGAATTTAAGGTGAGTTGTAAATACTATTGTCATGGTTTATTATGCCTAAACAAAATCTTCACCTTCAAAATTCACCCTCCCCTCCCTTCCTTCCTTTGCTAACCTTTTGTTCACCTCAACTCAACAAACATCTACAAAGTGTCCTACTAGTCACTAGGCTTGACATATACAAACTTCTGTTTCAGTAAAATAGTTGGCCTACATTCAGCAAATGCTTAATGATACCTCTGTAACCTAGAACTCAAGTCAATTTGTATAAGAATCAATCAACTCACGATGTTTTCTGCAGGCATAAAGGGCTGACCTGGTGAAGGTTTGGGAGAGGAGAGATCTCTGTCCTTCCTGTGGTAGCTCCAAGAGGGAAGATACAAGATACCAGATTCTCTTCAGAGAATCTCCTGAAGGCAAGGAAGAGGTTGCTACCTAGAGAAGCTCCTGACTCAATCTTTTCACTATTGTGATTATCTGATTTCTGTTTTCTATCAACTTAGATAAGTGGGTTTATTTGGATAAGAGAGTTTATTTGCTAATTGCTATGTGTGTGTGTAACTGAAATTTGTGAAAAGGGATTCAAGCCCTAGGATATATTCTTTGGATTCCTCTTTTAACAATCCTCTTAGAAATCTAAGGACAAATACAACAAAAACCTTTGACAATCAGAACAGCTTAAACCTAAAACTTATTTCTCCATGGACTTTATTTTTTTTGGTGGTGGTGGTGGGATGGGGGAGGCAGCAGACAATAACAATAAATGTAAACCAGTAGCCTCACTCAAAAGAGAGTAGCCAGCTTTGAGGTTCTAATCTTTTGTTCCCCACCTGACAGGAATCAAACTCTCCCTAGGTGAGGAGTGAATGAAGAAAACTCTAGAGATATCTATTCATGCATTCCTGGAAGCCTCTTTTAGACAGACCCATTTGGTCACACATAAACTATATGGGACACACACACACAGATATAGATAGATAGATGGATAGATAGATGGATAGATAGATAGATAGATAGATAGATAGATAGATAGATAGATAGATATGTGTGTATATATATTTGTGTGTATACATGTACACATGTATATATAGACACACATATACATACATACATATATTATATATATAATGATCTAACTATCTAGTTCAGTGGCAAATGTATTTAATTTCAACTTTAAGAAATATTTATTAAGTGACTGCTGCATGCATAACTCTGCTAAAAATACTTTTTTTCCCATTTTACTCAATAAATAAATAATGCCTGGTCTCTGGATTCAGGGAGCTAACAGTCTAATCAGGACATAGCACATACAAAATGCTAAAAAAAAATAATTAATAAATCTTCCTCAGAATTCCTATAGCAGCTTTCCATCTATCCCACTTGCTTTATCCTTAAGAGTTAATAGGGGGGAGGCCAGGTAGTACAGCGAGTAAGAGCACTGGCTCCAGTGTTGAGAACACCTGGAGATCAAATCCCAGGCTCAGACACTTAGCACCCACCCAGAAACACCTGGCTGTGTAACCTTGAGCAAGTTACTTAACCCCAATTGCTTAGGGGAGGCCAGGTGGCTCAGCCAGTAAGAGCACCTGCTCCAGTGTCCGATGACCTGGATCAAATCCAGGCTCAGATACTCAGCACCATACCCAGAAATAACTGGCCGCGTAACCTTGAGCAAGTTACTTAACCCCGATTGCTTTAAAAAAAAAAAAAGTTAATAGGGTTGGGTGGCTAGGTGGCTCAGTGAGTAGAGCACCTGCCCTGGAGTCAGGAGGAGCTGAGTTCAAATATGACCTCTGACACTTAACACAAAAACTAGCCTGTGACCTTAGGCAAGTCACTTAACCCCAGCTGCCCTCCAAAAAGCAAAAAAAAAAAAAAAAGAGTTAATAGGGTTTAGCCAGTCATTCTGTCTGAGGAGCATTCTCTTAATATGTAAAATGAAAGTGTTGCACTGAATATTTTCACAAGTGTTCTGTCTTTCTACTAGAATTATAAGTCACCCTTGATGGAAAAAATAGTAACTAAAAAGGGAAGAAAAATACTTTTAAAATTCATATGTTCTTATCTAAGAATGTTTCTGATGTTGAAGCTTTCTTATAACTGTTCTGTCACTGGCATCGTCATCACCATCATTAATATTACCATGAATACTATTAATAATAATATTTATTATCATCATCTCATTTTGGAATGTTCTTTAATTATATATAATACATATTATATATATACATATATAAATTTTAAATACTTTGGAAAACAAAATAATTTTAGTTAAAGAGCTAAAAATATGATTTTTGTCTGTTTTTTTTTAATCTGAAAACAAAAATCCTAGTAATTTTTACAAATTGAATGTATACAACCTAAGTTTGAGAAAGGTTAATTGATTTGACCTTGATTTCCTAGTAAGTCTGGGACAGAGACAAACATAGAACTCCCTTCCAGTCTGAGCATTCTTACCTCTCAAAACTTTTTCCCATATTTAAATTGCTTCTTTATCTTTTGTCTTGTTTGTACTTTGTACTTGTTTCTTTCAAGTAGAGAACTGCCCTTAATCCTTTTCCCTTTGGTCTTTCTACCAAAAGCTATCTGAGACTCTGGGATAGATGTCCCTACTTGCTTTTAAAAAAGCAGGAAAAAAAATTCTTTCTCTTCTTTTCTTTCTGCTGCTAGTATCTCTGCTCGTCTTGTTACTGCCAGCAGAATTTAAATAGAAATTTTGTACAAAGAAATAAATATCTAAATATAGATCTTCCAGGAAAGTTCACCGAAGCTAGCATTCAAGGCCCCCTTATTTTGCCACTAGGATAAAATGTTATATTTTACTTCTTGCCTCTTGAAATATACTGTCATGTTGTTTAGGATAAATGAAGTTGTATATCTTGTAGTACCAAAAAAAAAATAGAGAAGAAAATGTAAGTTGTAAAAGATTGTGTCAAGTTTGTTCCTGGTCCTAAAGGGTGTAGCGATGGGAAGAGGAGTAAATATTTTAAAATCTAAGACTTTGTCCCTGCCACAGCCCCAAACAACACTGTAAAACTCCTATAATAAGAGGGATTAATGAGAACCGCCTTCCTTTACAATCATTTTATCCTTGCTTCTCTTCCACACTCTTCCACCCCCTCACTCAAGAACACAAGATTCCAGAATTTCACAATGCACTGTTATTGCCATGGATTCCAACCCTCTTTTTTATGACGTTTACTCATTTTAGTCCTTTCTGACTCTTGGCAGACCCCATTTGGGGTTTTCTTGGCAAAGGTACTGGACGGATTGACCATTTCCTTCCCCATCACGTTTTACAGATGAGGAAACTGAGGTAAACAAGGTTAAGTGACATGCTCTATAATGATAAAGGGAAGAACACTTTTATTAGTCAAACTGACTTGCTAAGTCTCCCACTCTTCCATGTGACATTCTGTCACCCAGCTTCTTGTCTTCACACTTTATAGAATTCCCATCTTCCTTCAAAGAACAGTTCATGAACAGACCATGAGACTTTCTTGATCCTTGCCCCAGTTATATGCACTATCTCCCTCTTGAAATTACTTTGTATGGCTATGTATATGCTGTAATTTGCTTACTTATATTTTGTTTCCTAATTGTATAATGTAAGTTCCCTGAAGGCAGGGATTTTTTTTTTTCAGGGAAAAAGTATAGCACCAAGACTTACACTGACTAGGTAGTCCATAAATATGCACTGAATGGAATTTAATCCCAAGAACATTCAGCAACCCCACTAGAAGAAAAGGTTGTGGCATTTTGTCTCTCTGACCCACCAAAATCTATTTGTTCTGTTCTACTCTGTACATGCATTGTGTGATTCTGAATTTCTTTGAGTATATGCAGAAGGGAAAAGGAGACAATTTGGGAATTATACAACTCCTATTACCCTATTCACACACACACACATACACACATTTATTCATACTTTCACTATTTAATCCTTTAGGTATTCATTTTGCATTTCACATTTTTTTTCTTGAAGTCTGTTTTTAAGCTTGAGAGCTCATAAAGTAAGTTCTTAAAAGTTATGAGAGGGGAAAAAAAAGTGAGGTCATTTTTAAGGTTGTGTCACTAATTTACAATCTGAATACTTTCACTTTTTTTCTTTCCACAACAGCATTTAAAGAAACTCAAAAACTTATCAATAGATTTCTTTGTGACTTTTACTAATGAAGTTGTATTTTTTTCTCCTCACCAGAGGTAGGTGTTGAATAATTTGAATGGGAATTTGAAGGTTCGTGGCTTCCAAACCAGCAGGAGTTGAGGTTTAATTGCTTGGAAATACATTTTCATGGCTGATACTGGTAACAGAAAAAAGTCTGTATGTCAAGAGACTCTAAGCTAATCAGTTAAGCATAACATGGGCCACCCCATACCTAGGGACAATGCAACTGCTAACAGCTTGAAACTAAGGGAAATGTACCAATGGGGAGTTTGCCTATACATTTATTTTATTTTATTTTTACTAACAGGGGTATTAACACTAAATAAACTAATAGAAAAATGTTATATCTTCACTACTGTCAAGGAAAAAGAAAAGCAACTGTGTCCTTCACCCAGTTTTAACTTCCAAACACATTAGGTCTGATCCCATTCATTAAGGTAAGACATGAAAGTCTCTCAGTTGCTAATTCAACCTCTGCACAAACTCAGAGCCTGCTTGTTAGATCTGGTTACACTCCTGAGACCAAGATTTGATTTCCAGCTCTACAGATCAGGTCAAGAATTGCAATAACAATTAGCAATTAGTAGTTAGATCTCAATTTACCACATTAGAAGGTCATATCTCCTAAGCATTTAGTCCCTCCAGGGAGAAGGAATACAGGAAACAGTAAACTGGCAAGCCTTTGAAGTAGGAAGGAGGGAAACAGAATCCAAGATGTCCCTTGAAAAATTTAGAATTTCTAAGTGTGATTTCCTTAAGAACTTAATTAGTCTCATCTTCATTTACATTTTGGGGACTAGTCTGGGCTAGGTCCTAAACACACGCTGTGTGACTTAAAACAACTCCCTTTACTTCTATACAATCTAGTTTTCCCATCTGCAAAATGGAGATAATTATAGATCCCCTGGTCGCTTGGATGAAGGCACAACGTAAATGCTAAGCATTTTAAGTGTTTTTTTGGCCCCAGAAAAACCAACAAAATTAAACCTGCTAAAACGGAAAATGCTGCAAAATATTTTCAAACAGTTTCAAGCTGTGACTCTTTACTGGTAATTCTGTGAGGTAAACATCGGAAGCGTTTATAAAACAGAGGTGCTGTGAAAAGTTCTTGGTACTTCTTTTGAAAATGTAATTGACCAAGAAACAACATGAAGTGTGCCTCAGATCGATGGAATACTATTCCTTTTAACCTTACTCTTTGTAGTAACCATTATTAAAATGTAAGCATTATTAATGTTTAACTACTGTTATCTTCCATAATAAGGTCCTTAGAAAAAATGAAATGAATAAAAATAGATCAAGATAGATAAAGACATGCAAGTGAACAATTGAAATGAAAATAAAGTAAACAAATGAGTAAATGCATGAATGAATAAAATTTTAAATACCTTAAGAAGAAATGGATGTTGTAACTTGCTTGTATTAGAGAGTTTGTAAATAAGGACATTCCAAGGCATGTCATGTAGACAATGAAGGTCACAGATTATCACAAGACCTTCCAATTCTATTCATAACCATTAGAAAGAACTTTCAAAATTGGAGGATGCAAAATTCCCCCCACTTAAAAAAATCACTGCTTAAAAATTTGAGAATTCATATTTTTTATCTCAGAAATTTTTAATCAATACACATTTAAGTATGGAAAAATCAATATTAAATACTTTATCATCATAGGTTATCACATGGGTACTTGTTATGAAAGAAAAGATTTGATGTGCTGGACATCAATACAGGTTTGATCACTAGTAAAATCCTTTAGCATTGATTTATTCTTCAAATGAATATCAAGCATGTTTGGGGTATAATTTTTTTGGAGGGTGAGCAAGCTGATTTTCTACCATTTTAAGTAATCTTTTAGAAGGGTGACATACATTTCATTACTTTTATGATAAAAATGACTTTTCAGTATTTTGTATAATGTGAACATTTTCAATTAGTTCTGTGTTAATCCATATGTATTCTTGTTGCCTGAAATTGAAATTTTCACATTTAAATTGCAAATCTTAAAGAGATACAGTTGTGAAATATAATTTTGACCTTAATAATATGACATTAATGCAGGAAAACCTTAAGGCAATAAAGCACATTATATACTAGATAGATAAATATTCAAAAGTTAGATAATCTTCCCCAAATCTGTCAATAACATCTGAAGAAACTCCACCCTAACAACCTAAAATAACTATTAATCCCATCACTAAAATTAGCATAAAGGGGTTCTATTGTGCTGTGTGGAATGTTCGTTGTTAATCTTGTTACTTGGCTCTTCCCATGCTTAAATCATCTAGTATGGAGACTCTTAAGTGAAAGAGACTAATTAGCAACTTATGGGAAATAAGACATTTTGTCTTCCCCTTGCACATGGGTGAAAGTAGCTTCACAGCTAGAACAAACCATGTTCTTAAAGCTACAAGAATAGGAGTCTTGCTGTTCTTTTTTTCCTGTGCTTCCAGAAAGAGGTGGAGATTATGTCCACCCATGACATAGGTGCCCCACAAGTGCCTGGCTGCCAGGAAGAGTTACCCTCCCCCCAATTTTTTTTCTTTTTCCCTTTATCCCTGAGAATCAGAATTTGTTTTTGTTTGTTTGTTTGCTCATTTGCTTGTTTTGTTTTTTGGCTTCATTTGTCCTTTTCAGTTTGGTGACTGGATAAAAAGCTGGGCCTAGAGTAAGGAAAATCTGAGACATGTATTAACTGTGTGAGCCTGTGAAAGTCACTTAAACCTCTACTTGCCTCATTTTCCTCATTTGTAAAATGAAGATAACAATAACGTCTACTTCCCAGGGTTGTTGTGACTATCAAAATGGATGATAATAATCATAATAGTAAAGCCTCAACACTTTCAACTTGAGGTCCGAGTGAGGATACAAGGAGTAGCATAAAATACTCTCTATCCTCAAAGACCTCACATAGCAATGAATGCATTGTCAGTCTTCATTTGTAAAATCCCTAACAACATTTGGTCTATTTTTCTAAATATTTTCTAATCTATTTCCTACCTTATTTCTTACCAAAGGTAAGGAAACATACTTCTACTTTTAATATTGGCTCATGTAATTTTGAAAATACCTCTTATAATGACCTTGAAAGTAAAGGCAGTGTGTTTATTTTTTGGTGGAACATTCATTAGTAATGTCAATCCTACAAATGTTAATTCCAAGTAGGTAAAATACACAAATGATAATTTTTTTTCTGTGATCTCGAAAATGGATATAGTTCTAACATAATAAAAAGGGTAGGCTTTAATATATGATAATATTTTAAAAGTTCTGTAAATATGGTGAATAGAAATGGCAACACATTAAATAAATGGTCACACAGACCAGATTATCAGTGCTAGAGAACATTTATGTTGAATCTTGAAATGTAATCTATAGCACCAGATGGACAGTGTTAGAGTGGGAGGGACCTCTGAAAAGCAGTGGGGTCAACTTGGCCGATATGCTTTGCCACAATAGTCACAAGAAATGGTCAAATTGCATTCTGTTGATGAATTCCAGTGATAAGGAACAAAGCCAATATCTCCTGGAATTGCTTATTGCACTTTATATTTCCTGCTGTTAGGTGATTGTTAGGTAGGTCTTCTTAAATCAAGCCAAAAATCTTCAGCTTTATTCAGTCTCTATCAATTATTCCTCATTTGGTCTTCTGGGGCCGAGCATTAAAAGTCTAATCCCTGTTCCATGTAATAACCTTTCAAATACTTGAAAACAGCCATTTCTTCCTTCCCATCATCTTTTCTCTAGGTTAAATATCAGTCAATTAACTAGGTGGTACAATGGATAGCGCAGGGCCCAGTGTCAGGAATACTTATCTTTCTAAGTTCAAATCTGACCTCAGACATTGACTTGGTGTGTGACCCTGGCCAACTAACTTAACACCCTTTGCCTCAGTTTCCTCATGTGTAAAATAAGCTGGAGAAGGAAACGGCAAATCACTTCAGCATCTTTGCCAAGAAAACCCCAAATGGGGTCATGAAGAGTCAGGCATGACTGAAAAATCATTGCCTACCATCTATTAAGCACCTTCTCTATGTGGCAGGCATTCTATGAAGTATGGGAATACAAAGACAAAAACGAAACATTGCCTGATGCAAAGAAGTGTATTATTTTCCTATGCAATTATCATGATCTTGGGATCCCACAAAATCACAGGATTTAAGATTTGCAAGAGACCTCAACAACCATTTCATCCAACCTTCAAACACAAAATGAATTGCCCATTGTACCACATGACAAAATTATTGAACCACTACTTCTTGGGGGTAGTTCGTTCCACTTTTCAAAAGCTCTAATTGTTAGGAAGTTTTGTGTTGTTTTGTCCTAATATCTCATCTCTATTTGTGTTTTTTCCAACTTTCATCATCCCTCACCATCCTACATACAGTCCTCTGAAAACCCAGTCTATTGAGAATGTTCTTCCTAAAATATGGTTTTCAGAACTAGATGTAAGATGCTAAATGTGGTACAGCAAGGTCTTAAAAACAACTCAACTCTTACTGTATTTTTTCAATTATTATTAGAACTAGAGAGTGTGATTATGTGAACATCTTTGAGACCAATTCCTTACTGAAATAATACTGCTTGTAATACCTACCTCATAATGTTTTTGTTTTTGGTGGGGTTTTTTTTGTTATTTTGGGGGTTTTATTTAATCATAAAGTGCTCTAAAAGGAGTGGCAGTTATTTTTTTCATCAGCTAATAGCCAATGGAATGGATATGGGGGATAATTATCAAGGCTCCATCTGTATTATGTTCATGTGTAAAAAATAAAGACATATGGTTATGTTTTGCCATTTTTGTTGATCAGAGAAGAATCACAGGATTGTGGGTTTAGAGCTAGAAGGCACCTTAGATGTCCCTGAAGGCAATCCTCTCTTGTTTTAGGCAATAAAACTGAGGCCAGAGACAACATATGAATGAGCTACAGTAATTCCACTAGTAAATTAAGAAGAATTTAATCAGAGAACTTCCTGACCTCAAGTACTATCTTGTACCCATTATATCATGTTGGCTCTTATAAATAATTCTTATTTCTTCCCTTCTCAGCTAATGGAACTCTAATTTGAAGCACACTCAATTATATCTTTTATAAGACAATGATAGATTTCAGAGTTGGAAGGACCTTCAAACATAGGTTCCTATTTTCCTTCTGTTCAGCAGTGAAGAGAGTCCATGGTGCCATCAGCATAAAAATATAGAAGCTTTTCTTAGGAAGCTAAATGGATTATTGTAAACATGGGAAATGAGCTAAATTGAGTTGTCATCTGTTGTGCTTTATTTCATTTCAAGATCCTTGTGAGTCAATAATGCAAAATAGGAGGCAAAACAAAACAAAACAAAACAAAAGTTAAAGCAATATTAGATATTGTTAAACAGGAATAGTTTCTAGAAAATTACAATAGTCTTACTCTATATGACCCACTTCATATCAGAGGTACTGTGATCAATTCTATGAAATCAGATTTTAGGGAGATTACTCATAAGCTAAAGCACATCTAGGGGAAGATAATCATAGTGAGAGGATTTGTGGCTATTTCATATGAGAAGCCCTTGGAAAGATGTTTTGCCTCAAGAAGAGAAGACTTAGGTAAGGTTTTTTCTGTTTTGAAATGTAGTTCCCTTTCTGGAACTATTTCCCCAACTCCCACTCAAACTAGTATTCTGGGGTTGTCGTTGTTTAGCTGTTTCAGTCGTGCCTGACTCCTGATCACATTTGGTGATTTCTTGGCAAAACCACTTGCTAGAGTGGTTTGCCATTTCCTTCTCCAACTCATTTCACAGATGAGGAAACTGAGGCAAACAGCATTAAATGACTTGTGCAGGGTCACACAGCTAGTAAGAATCTGAGTCTGGGGCGGCCAGGTAGTACAGCGAGTGGGATTACCGGCTCCAGTGGAGGGATGACCTGGGGATCAAATCCAGGCTCAGACACTTATCACCCACCCAGAAACACCTGGCCGTGTAACCTTGAGCAAGTTACTTAACCCCGATTGCTTTAAAAAAAAACTGGATTTGAACTCAGGTCTTCTTGATGAGGTCTAGTGCTCTATCCACTGTACCACCTAACTGCCTCAATTCTGGGGTTACTCTCCTTGAAAGTATTCCCTCCCTCATATGGCTCTCTCTGAACCTGTTTTTCTCATCAGTGTGTTCTGTGTATGTTTCTATGTTTCTGCCTTAATGAATTATTCACCTCCAGTTTGATCTCTCCAGCATGGTTATTGGGGACAGGAGAAGAGAGAAACTCTTCTCTCCCAGAGTAGGATGTCCTTCAAGGTCTAGCAGAGGTTGCCAAAGTAAGCAATACTGCCCCCTGCCTGGAGGGGTGCTGGAATGATCCAGGGGGGCAGTAGTAGCCATGGGTGCAACTGGGGGGGGACATTGAATAAAAATAAGGGGACAATTGAAGCATAAGGAAAGAAGATAAGGAAATTTTGAAAAAAAACATTTGTATGTTTCATCTGTAGTGTAACAGAGTTAAAGTTAAAGTAAATGATTATATTATTTTCCAAATAAACACCAAAAAAATGCGAATTATAACCCATCAGTGGTCAAATCCACTAACAGGCCTTAACAAGCAAGTGTTTGCAGGTGAGCATGTCTAGCATTGTTGGGAAATTTAGCATGCATCAACAGGAATATGTGTATGTAATGACTTGTTTACAATATAATACTATATGATTACATGATGTTTCAATGCAAGGAAAAAAACACAACTTTGTAATAAATTATTAAATTTAAGATATATCATGTTTTACATATATATATATATGTACATATATATATATATATATTGAAATGATGCAAATTAAAAACAAAAACATTAAAGGTTAAAGATTTCCAGGGTAATCCTGAGTAATTTTTTTTTAAAGGGAAAGTAGGGGGGTGGCTAGGTGGCACAATGAATAGAGCACCAGCCCTGGAGTCAGGAGGACCTGAGTTCAAATCTGGCCTCAGACACTTAACACAAAAACTAGCCATGTGACCTTGGGCAAGTCGCTTAACCCCAATTGCCCTTCAAAAAAAAAAAAATTAAATAAGCAAAGGGAAAGTAGGCTAAATAAGTTTGGGAACCTCTGACTCTAGATGATCTCTTGTTGGGTATGATGTAGTCAGAATTTACAGTCTTACTTGTCCTATAAAGTCCCTTCTAACCTAGAGATTATTGGATTGTCCTGGAATCAAGATGTCCTTAGTTCAAATCTAGCCTCAGACACTTATTAACTGTGTGACCCTAGACAAGTCACGTAACCTCTGTTTGCCTTAGTTTCTTCAACTGTAAAATGGGGGATAATAACAATGACCTGACCAGGTGTTTGTAAAGAGCAAATGAGATAATATTTGTTTAAAAAAAAAAACCGGATTTAGCACAGTACCTTGCACATAGTAGGTGTTATATAAATGCTAATTCCCTTCCTCTTCTCCCCTATTAGCCCTGTTTTCCTGGAAAGAAATATCATCCAACTGCCTTAATTTTTTTGGGATGCCCCAAGTACTCTGAACTCAACATCCCTTCATTGCAACTTCTTAGCCAATTCTCTGTTGAGATAATACTTAAAACAGGCTCTTGTCCTCTTAGCCTCACCTTTTAAACTCCTGATATTGCAGACAATGTACTGGGATGTTTGTGCCAAAATTTTTGCTGTAAAGCTTCTATGACAACATAAATACTTTGGAGAATGATTAATTTTCCTGTGCCTTGGACAATGATTCCTAGGCTTTCTAAAGAGTTTTTCCAATGTTGTTAAACAAAAAGAAAGATACCTTTCCTCTAGAACATTAACAACACATCTTCCAGAAACAGCAAGTGGTTAATCATCACCATTTGGAAAAATACTTGATGTCTTCAATAATGTTTTTTATCATTTTTTTAGGAGTTACAGATTTTATTTTATTTTTATCAATTATTTATTTTTAGTTTTCAACATTCATTTCCACAAGATTTTGAGTTCCAAATTTTCTCCCCAACTCTCTCTTTCCCCACACCCCAAGATGGCATTCATTCTGATTACCCCTTCCCCCAGTCTGCCCTCTCTTCTATCATCCCACCCTATCCCCATTCCCCTTTATTTTATTGTAGGACAAGATAGCTTTCTATACTCTATTGCCTTTATATCCTATTTACCAGTTTCATATAAAAAAACATTTTTTAACATTTGTATTTAAAACTTTGAGCTCCAAATTCTCTCCCTTCTTCCCTCCCCACCCACCCTCATTGAGAAGGTAAGCAATTCAATATAGGTTATACATGTGTAGTTATGCAAAACACTTCCATAATGATCATGTTGTGAAAGACTAAGTATATTTCTTTTCTCTTTTGCTTTTTGGAGAGGGGAAGGAAAGGCAGTTGGGGTTAAATGACTTGCCTAATGTCACACAGCTAGTTTTCTGTTAAGTGTCTGAGGCCAGATTTGAACTCAGGTCCTTCTGACTCCAAGTCTGGTGCTCTATTCACTGAGCTACCTAGCTGTCCCAAGACTAATTATATTTCCCTCCATCTTATCCCAGCCCCCACACTTATTCTATTTTATCCTTTTACCCTGTCCCTTTTCTTTCTTTCTTTCTTTCTTTCTTTCTTTCTTTCTTTCTTTCTTT